>NW_021620763.1:2129044-2185651 GCF_004785775.1 Grammomys surdaster
AGGAAGGAGGAAAAAAAGAAAGGAGTGCAGGAACATATAAAGAATAAAACCATGACCCACCATTCAGCCCCCATATAATATTTATAAATGTACAGAGAGTACAAGCACTTGATTAAATAACACATTGGAAAGGATACAAAACGAAGCATCAAAGCCCTACTATGACCCCTCACATACCCAAAGCCAGCTTTGGAGACATGTGTTATCTACAAGTGTTTCATATCTATTATCTATAAGCATTTTTAATATAACAAAATAACCTCTAGCATCTGATGTCGTGGTGACACATGCCTATAATCCCAGCACTTGGAACACACAGGCAGTAGGATCAGGAGTCTGAGGTCACCCTGGGCTACAGAGATTCTGTCTTCAAAAAAAAAAAAAAAATAGACAAACAGCACAAGGAAGAATCGCACGGCTCTGTGAGACAGCAATTCTGCTGTGCTGTAGGGGACCTGGAGGCCTCCTGAGTGTGAGCATTGCTTCCACATGTTCCTACAGTCATCACAGATACATCTGTTGTTTACTTTTTATAGCATCTGGTTTCATAGATCGCATCATTTGAGTAGGTCACAATATTATCAACCACTTCCATGTAGCTAGATAATTTATATGCTCACCCCACTACAAAACTCTCCAGAGAACTTCTTGTGCACACATCACAGTACGCTCTTATCAATGTTCAGAGAGGAAGGTTATTTTAGTATAGAATAGAGTTTATTTAGGGCATGAGGAGAGGAGTTGAGAAGGGAGGGGGGGAGAGAGAGAGAGAGAGAAAGAGAGAGAGAGAGAGAGAGAGGAGAAAGAGGAGAAGGAGGAGAAGGAGGAGAAAAAGGAGAAGGAGGAGAAGGAGGAGAAGGGGGAGAAGGAGGAGAAGGAGGAGAAGGAGGAGAAGGAGGAGAAGGAGGAGAAAGGAGTAAAGGCTGGCCATGAACACAGGAGGGAGAGAGAGTGGAGGGGAATGGGGAGAGAAGGGACAGAGGAGAAAGAGAGTAAGAGAGCAAGAGAGAGGGGAAATTCTTATCAATGGGGATTCCAGAGTCTCTAAATATAGGTCTTAGTGTTATGGCTATGGCTAGTCCTCAACTTAATTATAAAGAAGGGCTTCTCCAAGGAACACAGGCTTTCCCGATTTAACTTCCCTTTGACAAGGGTTGACCCTTGAGAATCATTTTATTATCATGGTGCTGATTGTGTATCTGATTGCATGGGTAAGAAGGTAAATTGCATGAGAGAGAACAAAACAAATCCGTGGCATGCAAGAGTGCTTGTCATCTCTGTCACTGATGAGGAGAGAGGGAGGCATGGGCTGGAAGGGCCCCTGAGCCTCTACCTGCACAGTCCCCTTGAGCCTCCTGCTTAGGACAGTGTCCCTCACTGCTGGTGGTGTTACAGGATGGCAGCGGATGCTAATCTTGGGGCTGAGTTCTCTCAGGGCCTCCACTGTGCAGTTCCAGCTAGCCATTGCAATGATCTTTAACAACGATTTGTAATTTCTCTTTAGGTTCAGCGGGTTGACGGGGCTCAGCAAGTGGCTTTCGATTGAGGTCTTAGCACAACCTTGATGCTTTTATTGGACTGACTGGGGTCATGTTCTCCTTTGTGAACAAGGGATTGCGGCCAGGAGGCAGAAAGTCAGGGTTAAGGGGGTCCTGTGCCAAACTGAGATCTGGGGGATGGAATCAGACTCGGCCCAATCATATGAACCGAGGTTGAGGGCGAACGCTTCCTTAAAGTGAGAATGGGCACTGGGAGACACAGACAAAGATAAAGACATCCACCTACATGGGAGCAGTGCGACAACAACACTTGAGAAGTCATGTTAACGACACTATGCCTCGAATCCCTGACAGTGAGGAGGAGCACACTGTGCCTCTCTCACTCTTGGCAATGACAAATGGGGAGGATACAGGATCGTGGGCTCACATGATGGCTGAAACACTGAGGCCTCTGTTTCAGCCCAGTGGTGGCATCCCTCAACACCACCTCTGCAGACACACAGACATCCTCAGGGACAGACTTGCTCAATGCCTTTCAGATCAGTCTACTCTCCACCACACGTCTCTGTACGCCTTTATACAGTAAACCAAGCGCCAACACTTCAGCGATTCCTACGGTTTCGGCACTGGTTTGTGCACTTGGTATTATTCCGATGTTTTCATAAGATTTCTGTGAAGTTACTATTGGGAGTTGCACTTTACAAGACAGAAAAGGAACAGTAAAAGAAATTAAGCAACTACAATATTTAAGAATGAAATTTCTGGAAACCTCTGAGCCTCAAAGAAAAACATCCTGTATTTCTGTTTGTTTTGATTAGTCTCTCTGTTCAGATTTTTTAATTTTTTTTGCACTTTTAAAAATTATATATACATATATGCATATATTTATATTCCTAAGTATGTAAATACAATTTGCACAGAACAGTCTATACAATGTGGCTTATATGTATGTATTTTAAGGGCTGGCAAACTGGAAAATCGACTGGGGGACTCTTCACTGGGGAAGACTATTTCTCACACTCTAAGCATTTCTTAGTTGTCTGTAGTTCCTTGTGTGGGCTTAGGGCCCCATGAGGGTTCCCTCTTCCAAGTTAGTGTGTTTGGCAATAATATCCTTGTTCAGGTCTTGTCTAAGAGTTTTTTTGTATTTTAAAATTGTCTGTGTGTGTGTGTGCAAGCATGCATGTGTGTACAACATTAGGGCATGTTAGGGCAGGTGCACCTCAAAGCCCAGATCATATTAGATCCTCTGTAGCTGGAGTTACAGGCAGTTGTGAGCCACCTGATACAAGTGCTGGACACTAAACTGGGGTCCTCTGCAGGAGCAGTACATGCTCTAACTGCTGAGCCATATCTCCAGCCACATTGGTACTTTTAAAATCATTCTTCAATTATACGTATGTGCCTGTGTGTGGGTATGTGCACATGAGTACAGGTTCCCTTGGAGACTAGAAGAGGGCGCTAGATTGCACTATAACTACAGCTTTACAGGCAGCTGCGAACCACCTAGTGTGGACACTGATAATTGAACCTCTATAAGAGCAGTCTGTACTCTTAACCACAGGTTTCTACCTACCCATCTTTGCTCTTTGGGCTCTTTGGTTGTTTGGTTTGTACTGAAGTCTAAGCTTGGGCCTAGACCTGCTAGGCAAGCACTCATCTTTGAGCTACCTCTCCACTTGTCTTTTTATTTTCACTAAATTGTCCAAACTGTCCTTGAATTCACTCTTTAGTCCAAACTGGCCCTGAGCTTTTAATCTTCCTGCCTTAATCTCTCAAATTATAGGCCTGCACCACCAGGTATGGGTATGGGGAGTATTTGGTACGTTTTTCAAATAAATGTAGGCAGCTATTCTATTCCCTATAAGCCTTTATTCTTCTAGGGAAAGATTCTCCATCCCTTTCTTGCATTCTAAACACAAAAGACTTTGTGGTTTTGGTGAAAATGCCCTTTGTAGGTCATATTAAGAATTCTTAAAATATTCTTAAAATCCCCACCTGTTCCAGGTAGGATCTAGCCAGTGTGAAACAAGATGTGATGCCTGTTATATCACAGAAGCTGTCACAGAGGGGATTAGCCATGCCTTATAGCTTTCCTAGTATCTTCTCAAACTCCTAAACTGCCTAAGCTCCCAGCATGTAATAGCCCCAAGGTACAGTGGGGCAATTGGAGCGACTTCCTAAATTAGAGCTTTATATCCTGTTTTGGGGTTTTACTGATCCACTGAACTCAGATGCCCATTGTTTTTAAGCAAGAAGACCCTTGTGCTTTAAACACGGAGACCCCTGTCCTCTAAGCATGGAGGTCCCACCCTCTAAGCACAGAGACCCCTAAAGTCTCTCAGTTGCAATTTCCTTTGTTGTCAGGCTGCTGCTGGGTCTCACCATAACCAGCTGCCCTAGCTGCAGGCTTCGAAGGATGTCGGTGAAGGCTCCTGTCTCCTCAGTGCCTGTCCACAGAATCAGAAGCAGCACCTGTTCTCTCCATAATAACAAGCCCTCACCTGATCTGTGCACACCAGTGACACAGTTCTCAGTACAATCAGTTCAAAGGGGCCACACTCCTCTGACTGTTCCGCCTGTGTTTGCCCTTATCTTCTATCTCAAAATCTTGCTTTCTTCTCTGAGTCTCCCTCCAGGGTTTCACAGGGTGGAACTTTCCCACCCTCTGGAACAGGGGGACAGGACTGTTTACTTGATTCTTAGAGACTCTCATCCTATTTATCTCGTTCTATTGTCCCCTCTGCAGTTGGGTATTTAAAATATTCTGAACTTCAGTTATCTCTGCTAGCTTTAGTCATCTGCAGGTGAGAAAACAGGATCAGGCCAAGGCAGGGATAAGAAACAGCAAAACAGAACACACAGATACTCATACACCTGTAAGCCAGTCCCAATTAAATATTGTTTCTTGTAAGAGTTCCCTTGGTCACAGTGTCTGATCACAGCAGTGGAAACCCTAACTACAACACATGCCTTATAGCATTCGTGCATATTCAGGCTCAATGACATGTGTTTCCATTTTCTCCCAGCTCCCTGGACACTTTTTTCAGGCAGTGAAGTAATACAAGGTCTAGACATGGACCCTGAGTTCATGGAAACGCGATGTGGAGGCCCCTCTGACCAAATGAGAACCCCTCGCCTTGTGTTCACCAGCTTTCTTTGCCTTTTCTCTCTGGTGTCAGCCCAGCCTCAGGCTGGCACATCCAAGCCTCTGCCACCGTGCCAGACTGTCTGGCAAATGGCTCCTTGTGTTTTTGGGGACTAAGCTTGGGTCTAGACCTGCTAGGCAAGCACTCGTCTTTGAGCTACCTGTGCTTTCACCAGCTGTGACGTCCTGACAAGTTATTTCCATGACCTGACCACCTGCTTGTTTCTTCTCTTAAAATAGAGGGGATTGTAGCTTTACCTCCTGGGGTTGCTGGAAAAATTAAATGATCTTGGTGGGGACCAAGATTAAATGAGTTATTATGTCGTTCACATAATAACTCAGAAGCAAGCTCAGCATGTTTGAAGCACATGTAGGGACCAGTAATTAATGTTATGATTCATCCTTCAAGACACAACTTGAACATTATCTTTACAAGAAAGAATTGCAAAAACTTTACCATAAACAGAGCCAAAGAGAAAGGGTTATACAGAAGGGGTATTTGCAATACACATGACAAAGGGCTAATATCCTTGATTTACAAGGAGCAAACAGAACACTGTAGGGCACAGCCATTCAGTAGGAAATTGCCCAAGCATGCAGTTTACAGGAAAGAAATACAATGCTTAATAAGTAAGACAAGCCATCCATTGTCACTCAGAAATAACCAGCCAAGGGAGTAATGAATATGGGTCTTGCTTACCAGCTTGGTGAAAGTTCTCAAGTCTGAGCAAGATCTAGTGCCTGCGAGGATGAGCAAAACAACCCTTCACATGTGACGGTTTTATTCCTAGAGCTGGTATTTAAACCTGGCATGTGCTGGGTGAATGCCCTACCACGAAGCTGCATCTTCAGCCATGAGGAGTATAAGGAGTAGAGACTTCTGGAGGCACTTCAGAGAACATTTTGGAAAGATCTCTCAACACTGAAAGAACACAGTTCCCTGAATCAAAATTCCCCATTCTGTTTATGAAGACCCTCAAGAAGAGTAATTCATGTTAATCATTTTAAACTATAGTTTAGAAATGAGCCTTGTGCAAAGGCACTCAGTAAATATTCAATGAACGAAAACATTAACCAAAAAAAATGTGCACTGAGGTAATGTTTGTAATAGACAAAAACTGAAAACAACCTGAATGTCCAGCAACAGGAGGGAATTTAAATAATTCACTGGATACTCAGACAATAGAGAATCCTATAGCTGTTCAGATCAATGTCATAATCTGTGTATTTTGACTTAAGATGACTTCTAACGCATAAGACTAAACTAAACTCTACGTTATCAAGTTCAGGTCAGTACACATTGTATGTGATAAATTAAAAATGAATATATACTCACAAGTATCAGCACATTCTTTCTTAGTTTAGCTTACTATTACTATGGTGAAACATTATGAGCAAAAAGCAATTTGGGGAGGAAAGAGTATTTTGGCTTACCCTTCCACAGAACTACTAACCATCAAAGAAAGTCAAGTCAGAAACACAAACAGGGCAGGGACCTGGAGGCAGGAGCTGATGCAGAGGCCATGGAGGGGTGCTACTTATTGCTTTGCTTGTCATGGCTTGCTCAGTCTGCTTTCTTACAGAACCCAGGACTGCCAGCCTAGAGATGGCCCCATCCACAATGGGCTGGGCTTTCCCTATTGATCATTAATTAAGAAAATGTCCTATAGGCTTGCCTACAGCCCAATCTTATCTTTCTAAGTTGAGCTCCATCCTCTCAGGTGGCTGTAGCTTGTGTCAACTTGACATGGAACTAGCCAGCATAATCCACTACATACACTTTTCTTTCCTAGAAAGAACTTAGAAACCCGTTATAATTCCTTTATGGAGAAGAAGGAAAATGGACAAGGAAAGAAAAATTTGTTGTTATTTATAGTTTTCTCTTCTGTCGCCTTCTCTCTCTTTCTCTTCTTCCTTCCCCCTTCCTTTCCCTCTCCCTCACCTCCCCTTCTGCCAGCTTCCTTCCTTCCTCCCTTCCTCCCTCCCTCCCTCCCTCCCTTCCTTCCTTCCTTTTGTCCTGTATGTCTATATTGATTTTATAAGCCAAATAAACAAGTATGCGTTTTGCTGTTTAGTAGCTTTCCAAGATCTACCCTGGATACCTCTGAGCCTCCTCTGGGCTGCCTCCTACCTCTTACCTCTTTCCTTCCTGCCCTGGCAACACTGAGTCCCTGGCAGCTCCCCACACACCTGCCACCGTGGCTCTCTTCCCAGGCCTTGGCACTTGCTGCCTGGATCCTGTGTTTTCAGTGTTCTCTGTCCTGTAGTGCAGCCCCAGGCTAGGCTAGTGTCCCAAGGGTATCCCCGCCACACCTTGTGCATCTCCATCTCTGCACCCGTTACCCTGGCACTGGTGAGTATGGAGGCAGACGTGGTAAGTTATTCATAGTGTAGGTCCCTGCTGGGCTGTATCATCACGGTGAGTTCTCAGCACGGGCTTATTGCTCAAAAGCTCTCAGGAAATGTTGGCTAGATGGATAGTAGAGAGATACCCTCTCTGCAAAATTATTTAAAGGCAAAGAAACAAAACTCAACTCTTAGGCTGGAGAAATGGCTCAGCAGTTAAGAACACTTCCAGAGGCCCTGAGTTCAATTTCCAGCAACCACAGGACAGCTCACAACTTTCTATAACTCTAGCCCTATAGGGCCCAATGCCCTTTTCTAGCCTAGAGGCATGCATGCAGACAGAACCCTTATACACATTAAATAAATAAAACACAAATACATAAATAAATACATAAATATAAACAGACAAACAAACCTTCAAAGCTCAACTCCCACCCCCAAAAAAACTCTATTATAAAGGATAGTGGCATTTTGAATGTTTTGATTTTGTTTTTTGAGACATGGTCTCCTTACTTTGCCCAGGCATGGCTCTCACTACTTGGTGAGGCAAATATTCTTGCATAAACAGAACCACCTATAAAGCTGGATGTTGAGTGAATCTCCCTGCTTCCTCACTAGCAATAGGAAGTGATTTATCCCTATACCAACACCTCAGTCTTGGATGAAGCATCCTCTTTCTGCATCTCTTAGGCTGCAGTGGCCTCTGGCTCCAGGTCTTTCTGCTGCCATCTTAACAAATGCTGAACTCTGGGTGGAGGGAAGGGCTCTGGAGCTCTCCCTTTGTAGCATGCACCAAGTGCTGGGTACTTCACCAGGCAACGACTACCTGAGAGTTGCAATGACAGAAGGCTTTGTCCTCATGCTTAAGGACCTACTTTCACTGTGAGAGAAAGTAAAGGAAAGAAACCAAGTTGGGGCAGTAGTGAGGAAATAAATACTGCCGATCAACGAGTCCAAAGCTTCCAGATCTCAGGTTCACCTGGAGATGAAATTCCTGCTTGTCAGGGATGTCTGTCTACAAGGTACAAATCATCATCACCAGCTACATTACCAATATCACCATCCTCACCACTGTCACCATCACCACTACCATCCCTGTCACCACCATGACCACCACTATCACCACCATCACCATCACCATCATCACCACCATCACCGTCACCATCATCATCACCATCATCACCATTATCACCACACTATCACATTCACCACCACCACCACCATCATCTTATCATCAAGTACAAATGGACTTGCAGAGCAGATGAGGATGGAAAGGAAAGCTGACTAGGATGCAGTCAAAAGTGTTGCCATCGAGTATGCAAAGATAGTAGAGTCAGCGAAAGGCTCATGGCTATCATTTGAGTGGTTCTGGCCATTCCATGGGACTCGGTTCCTCTGTGAGGGCTAGTCTGCAGTCTGTGATTGAGCAGATGATGAGTTGGGTGCTTCCGGTGTGTGTGCCTGCAGGCAGCTCTATGTGAGATGTGTAGGTGGCAGATGAGGTACGACAGGTAGAAATGAGTGGGGGAAGCCTGTGCAGCCACCTCTCCCCTCCCCACATAGCTCCTGTCCACCTCGGTTCCCTCCTGCATCTGTTCTCTGCAGAGTAAAGGTCATGGTGGCCTTGGCACTGACAACCAAAACAATTTCAGTAACATGGCCAGGAGCTCAGACAAGAGACAACGCATGAAGCCATGAGGAAGATATGTGTGATGTTCCAATAGGAAGAGCCTAGGCCATGTTTACCATTCGTCCAATGCACAGCCTTGGACAGGTAACTCCTCTCTGTGTACTGTGTCTCAGTGAGCATCCTCCATGGAATTACTGTTATTAGAACAAGAAAACAAACAAACAGGGTTTCACTGTATATCTCTGGCTGACTTGGAATTTCATATGTACCCCAGGCTGGCATTGAACTCACAGAGATCCTCTTGCCTCTGCATCTTCCTCTGGATAATGGAAGGTATGTACCACCATGCCTGCCTGGCCTCTTCTTAGAATTCTAGATTTCACATGTGTCTTACACTCTAAATTTCTAGAAGCACTATTGTGGCAGAAATTTCCCTGTCCAATCTATGTGCAGCGGGAGGCCTGTGTTTGGACTGGGAAAGGGGAAGTGGAACTAAGGGTGACAGAGAGGGAGAGGCAGGGAGAAACTCGGAGGACAGTGAGGAAGGCGAAATCTCAGCAGACATGGACGCATGTGGCTTCAAGCAGCATAGGTAGATATGAAATCTAACAGGTTAGGATAACTGGGATAACTTGTCTAAATTGTGTGAACATCTTGGGATTTGAGTATTTGCTGATATATAAATCTGTTTAACTATAATCATCTAGAATTTTGATTTATCGGGTGATGGGTGTGGTGACTGATTGTGGCATCGGTGATTGTGTCGTGGGGCTAGTGTGGCCCAGAGGGGAGCTCTGGAGCTCCAGCCCCACTAGAGAGAGGCCACCTGGCTGGGGCCAAGTGACCTGCCAGTGCTGCCGTTACTGTGGGAACATGGCGGCTAAGCTGGGAATCAGCCAGACACTTTCATTTCTAATACCTCCCGCAACACACCATAGGTAACCCAGACAGCAGAAAGAGAAATTCCTCATATTTCATGCCTCACCAGGTTCTCTGTAAGCAATAATTGGAACATGGTGCCCATAGCATCTAATTAATCTCATGGCGTTTACTGAAGGCTTTTTATTCATGTTAAGCAATTGGGTTACTATTTTGGAGTAATTAGCGCATATACTATTAGCAGCAGTATTTTGAATGCTGTCATGTTCTAATCCTCATGTCTGGGTGGGAAGATACTCTCCTTATTTATGCAGTTTTAGAAGACAGAGAGACTAAGAAATAGGAGCAAAGGGCACACAAGGAGAGAACAGCAGAGCCAAGATTATAAACCCATACTGGGCCGACTGACTCCACACCTTGATACTTTCCCACAATGCACTGCCTCTTCAGGAAATAATTACAGGGGCTCAGAAAGGACAAGTAATCATCACACAAACTGAGCAAACCAAGTCTGCTGTGATCTAAGCAGTACTTTCTCCTCCACAGGGTTAATTTTCCAATGAACCTAGAACTTCCTACGCCTACCCTAACTGGCTGCTCCAGTTCCTAGTACTCAATCTCTTGATTTGTATGTGGGGAGGGACTACCCCACATCTCACCACCCCTACCCCACCTCTCACCCCCACCATTCCTTACATCCAATAAATCTCCTTCATGCAAGTGGTCACCAGCTGTTTTCCACAGAACCCACCTCACACTATTGACTACACTGATTCTATGTGTTTCACAGGCTGAAGAGGAGCCATCACCAAGAATTGTTGTGTGGTGGTTATTTAAACTAAAGAGCTGCTGAGACTGCCTCAGACAAACAGGGTAGATGGTAGTTTAACTTTTCCAAGAGTAGGTGCCAGGAACCAAAGGAACTCTTGCAGCTGAGTTCTGGACATCAGAGTAGTAAGTGAATCTCAAGCCATTTTGTGTGGTTCTGAGCCTGTTCAACTCTTGGTTCCTACAGAAGTCTCAAAGCCACAAGAATTGCCTCTGAGAGCCAAAAGTAGAAAAGCAATTTGGCTTGTCCCTGTAGGTTTTCAAACAGCTCCTGTGAGGGCCCCAAGCAGCATTCTGCTCATAGGTCTAGAGAAAAGGAAAGGAATTTAGTTGATATAAGCCAAGGAAGTCCTCGGTAAGGCATCAAAACTGTTCATAACTTGTGAAGACGGCAAGGGAGTCTTCAGGGGGAAGTCAGACTCTATGTGTGAGGGGCAGATCTTGAAGACTGCCGGGAAGGGGCCTGGCCAATGTGTCTCACAGAGAGTGGGAGATAGTATGTGCAGAGAAATGGTTCCATCGGCTAGAACATCAGAAGCCTTACTGCTGTCAGGAGGGCAGAAAGCAGAGAAGACTTGCCCAAGGTCATAAGCAGAAAGAGAACAAGAATCCAGCCTCCCTTGGTCAGGGGTTCTTAACCTGTGGATAGAGACCCCTTTGGGGTTGAATGACCCTTTCACAGGGGTTGCCTAAGACCATTGGAAATCACAGATAAATACATTTCAATTCATAACAGTAGCAAAAATGCAATTCAAAACATAGCAAAATTACAGTTCTACAATAGCCACAAAAATACTTTTACAGTTGGAAGTTATCACGAGCTGAGGAACTGTATTGAAGGGTCACAGCGTTAGGAAGGCTGAGAGTCACTGCTCTTGGTTCTCTTTCCTGTCCCTTCAGCGTTAGCTAGGATTCATTTTTTAAGATTCAGTGGATATAGGGGGGGCTATATTCTCTACAAAAATGCAAAACTGCACACTACCTGCACACGAGGAGGCCACCATGTCTCATGCCCTACTACTCTCTGCTTTATTCTCTTGAGACAGGAGGATCCTCCTGTCTCTACCACTAACTGGGGTCACAAATACCTTCACAGCCACTCCCAACTTCTTACATTCAGGCTGGGAATTTGAACTCACAGTCTTGTGCTTGCACCACAAGCACTCTTACACACTGGGCCATCTGCCCTGACCTGAGAAACAGTGTCACTGCTTCTTGAGCTTCAGTGAGCATCTTCATGGCTACAGGCACCGTAGCCTAGTGCTTCTGCTTCAGCACCATGGCAGTTTGTCACAGGCCATAAACAGGGTAGTTAGAGGGCACAGGCTTTGCCTGGAAAGGACTTGAGAGGAGTGTGATCTAGAGGATCAGAGGCCTGAAGAACCGGATAAGAGGAAATATTGAACCTCCTGTGTACTGCCAGAGGACTCAGGCCCTCAGGGACCAGAATGTTCGTGTCACCTGGGAACTTGTTAGAAGTGGAAACTCTTGGACCTTACAGACCTCCAACTGAATCATAATCACTGCAGTGAGTCCAAGAAACTGTTGTCACAAGTCTGAGGCACTCATTTGAGGGTCTCTACTCTTGGGACAGAGTTAGGAAGACGGTTCAAATAGATAACCAAGAGTGACTCCCGAACTTCAAGTTGAGGGCAATTCTCATGTGCTTCTAGGCCAGTTAGGGTTACTACAGCTATGATGAAACATCATTACAAAAATATAAGTCAAAGTCCATCACTAAAGGAAGTCAGGACAAGAACTCAAATAGGACAGGAACCTGGAGGCAGGAGCTGATGTAGAGGCCATTGAGGGGTGCTGCTTAGTGGTTTGCTCCTCATGGCTTCCTCAGCCAATTTTCCTATAGAACCCAGGACCACTGGCCCTGGGATGGCACCACTCACTATGGGCTGGGCCCTCCCTCATTGATCACTAATTTTAAAAATCCCTTATAGCTTGATCTTACAGAGGTATTTTTCTCTTAGTTGAGGCTCCCTCCTCTCTGATGACTCTAACTTGGGTCAAGTTGACATTAAACTAGCCAGGACAGCCGGGGATGCAGTTGTTTGCCTTTTCTGGAATGCCAGCTCTGCGAAGAGAAGGATTCGCTCTTGTGTTGTTTTTAATTTTTAATCATACTTAGAGCAGGGGTACAATTTATGGGTGAAATCTAGACCTGATTTACAGCCTGAGGTTGTAAATAGAATTTATTAGAACACAACCATACCCAATAACTCCATTCTCTTTTAACTACATTAGCAGAGATATGTCATTATGATGGTCCACATGGCTGCAAAACTCAAAATTTTTATTGCCTGTTCCTTTATACAGAAAAGTTTGATAACCTCTAATCCACACTACAGCCTTCACTGAGGGCAAATGCTCAATAAACTTCTTTCTCTGTTGGTGACAGAGAGGTACAGGACCTTGGCTCAGAGGAGAGCTGGAGAACAAGGAAATGGAGTCCAAGAGCTGAAGATCAGGACTTGAATTGTTACTCCACTGTCTATAAGACTCCAACCCTAGGCAAATATTGAGTCTGTGCTTTCATAGGTTCATTTGTAAAAGAGTAATAGGGCTGGCCATTTCTGATCAGTTCTCCATGACAAGGAGCCAGATTGCATACTGTTCAGCACAGAGCCTGGTGCAGGGAAGAAGGAAGACACCTCATTAGACAGGTGTTCAGGAAGAGGGTCAGACGTGCAGATTTAGACAGTGGGAAGGCCTGGCCTCTCCGTGGCTCTTTTCCCAAGGCATGAGCTCTCTTCAGGAACGGGGTGGCATGGCAAATTCACAGCTGATGATTGTGAAACTCGGTTTAAACTCACAGGAGGCTATTGGTCAGACAGTTGAAACCTGATGATCTTGAAAATATCAAATAAATAGAGAAGATCTAGATGGTTCTCAACTTTTGTGTGTGTGTTCTATTTTGAGACAGGGTTTTTCTGCACAGCTTGGACTGGCTTCATATTCACATAAATTCTCCTTGTCTCAACCTTCTTAGTCCTGGGATAAAAGGTGTGAGCTGCCAGCTTGTCTTGTACAGTCTGGAGAAGGACCATGACAGCCTTACATTTGAATGAATGAGGTTATTAACTATACAGAAGGCAAAAGGAAAAGAGAGAGAGAGAGAGAGAGAGAATCATTAAATTGAATATTCAAAACAGAGATCAGTTGAGGAAACCCCTTTAAGATGGCCAACTAGAATTCCTCATAGAGAGCACTGAGTCACCAGCAGAACAGAGTGTCCCCTCTGTGAGGCTTTCAAAAACAAACAAACAAGAAAACAAATAGCAACAGATAGAAATGGTATCATCAGGTTCAGAACTCAAACATCCTGCAGAAACCAACTGGGGGAGCCAAGGCAGCCAGCTATGGTCTCAAGTTAGCTTTCTCTCCAGGGCGGAGCTGTCAGTTTGTCTTCCCACTGCAACATTTTTATAGTCTAGGGTAAACAATAGTAACCCGTTAGCAATGGTCTGTCTTCTAACTGTTCTCAAGAATGGAAGGTTTTCACTTGGTGAGAATTTTATTATTCATTTCCCTCAGTGTCACAGAGTTGGTTATGTGGAGGGGGAGGAGTCCCTAGACAAGGGGCTTTAGGGGGCACTTTGAGAAAAATGTGTGTAAGTCAAAGGAACCCCACTTTCAGAGTCAGCTTCTTGATATCAAATATAGTGTGACAATTTTCCAGTATAATGCACATGACCCAAGACTGGAGTCTTCTATGTGTATTTCCAGTAGTGAAAAGTTATCACTCACCTGCATTCTGTGGCCTAGTCCCATGGTAACCAACTGTGCATAACTGCCTGGGGGCCAGAGTTGAGCATTCTGAAGCTTGTGAGCCTCTGCACTCACCCTGGTCACAGAAGGACCAACCATGACTCTTGTCACAAACTCATTAAGTTCTCCAAGAGAAAGGGTTTTTCACATCGTGGAGGTGTGAGCCCTTGTATTCGTGATACGGTGAGTTATTCACTTCCTTTTGCCTGTCAGGAGTTCAGCATAGCCCAGGTCTATTCTTGCAGAAGTCTCCAAGTCCTCTAGTTCCCCAAGGGAAAGCCAGAGACAAACATAATTACAGACAGACACAAATCTACACTGGTGGGGCTGTTAGAAGTACACTCAGGATCTAAAATGCTCCTTTGGGTCAATTCTTTGCCCCCAAGACTTTGAAATTACCTCACATACCTGTTTCCTATCTATCATGTTGGGAGAAATGTGTTAATTCCCAGAACTCTCTGAGGGTAGTGATGACAAGTTCATTTTCACTTGTGAGAATTGTACCCTGGAAGCTTATTCCTCTCCTTGCTTGCCCACTGTCTCTAAGCCCAGGCCCTGGCCCTCAAACCACTGATCTCATTAAGAGCCTCTTGCTCAGCCATGTAGAATTCAATTAATGCTACCTTCAGGCTTCGAGAATCTGCTGTGTTTGTTCCGGGAATCAGAGGTTTAATGAAAAGGAACATTGAAGAAATATAGCCCGGATTTTATTTCAACATGTTTCTAGCTTCTTATATTTTTTAGGATCCAAGGCATTGTAATATTCTCACTTGGGAGTCAGTCACCACCAAACAGACAGTGAAACCCAGAATATTCTGTCTCTCAAGCGTTTGGGCTGCCTCCAACCTGCCTCCATTGATCACCTTGTAAACATGTGCTATCAACCAATAACCAAACTCCTACAGACCACTAAGCACACCCCCAAACTCTGTCTTTCTAGGAGCTCAAACATATTATTGCATCCTTTCAGGAAGCACAACACGAGGAGAAAGTACTCAGAAATGCCATGGACCAATCCCCAATTGCATGTGCAAGAGTCTTCAAAGAACTTTAGAACTTGCTGGATGACACAGGAACATCTCAGTGAGGAGATCTAAGAAGGCAAAAGTTCCACGCTCAGGTGTGGACTCACCACCATGTCACCTTTCCTTCCCACCCGTTACTCTCCCCATCTCTGTGTGGGACCACATTCCTTCCTCTCAAGCAACTACATATTGAGGTGTTTATACTCAGTAGATAAAACAGAGATGGCTTCTCCCTAGTGCAGGAGACCCTGAAGTTAGCGACCAAATAAACACATCCTCATTTGCTCTGCAATGCAGTAACAAAATACATTGTACCTGTCTCAATGAAGAGAGTCAAGGAGGACCAGTCCCTTCCTCCTGACCTAACTGACTTGGCATCACTTTTGAATCATCTCAGCACAGGTCAAGACCATTGGCATCATAACCCTTAATAAAAAATATGGCTTTTCTTCAAGGAAATGGAAGGCAGCTGTGCATATCTGAAGACTTAGCAATGCTTCTGTATGGAACATAATACTCTGCAGGGGCCTCCTGTAACATTGGTACAAAATTCTCACAAAATCTGTACAGTCTTCCTGTGTTAGCACACTGTCCAGGCCTCAGGCTGTGCTTCTCGGCTTCCTGGCCCAGATACTCCAGGCCGTGGAGGAACTTTTGGCTCTGTTGACCAGGGTTATCATTCTATCTTTTTTTTTCTGTGACTTTAAAGAGGGAACCCAGTGCTTTCTGCACATTCAGCAAATGTCCCACAGCTGATCTCCATTCCTAGCCTTTTTACCTTTCATGTTTTCTATCGTTGAAGCAGGGAGTTGATTAAGAGACTATGTCAGAGCTAGGAGGAAGGGTGAAAGCTGAAGGGCCACAGAAGTTTGGGTCTTCATAGGTCATGTACATGGCAAGGGCCTTCCTGAGTCCTCCTGACTGGCTGGCTCACCAACTGACACTAGTGATTACTGGGTCCAGTGGGCACCCACTTGGATGTCCAGGCTCTTGTGTCCTGGAACAAGGAACTAGAAAGAAACACAAAGCAGGGACAGGGGTAGTTTATTAAGAAAAACATGTTTCTGATGGAGGAAGTGACCCAGATTTAGGAGGAGAGTTAGCTTGGTGGCTTTTACATGGGTTTTTTGAAACAGAGTCTTACTAAATTACTCAGATAGGTCTTGAATTTGGTAAAAAGTACAGGCTTTTTTTATCTTCCTGCTTTCAGACTCTTGGGGAGCTGGAATTTAGTCCCTGAGCCACCAGGCCCAGCTTTACAGTCACTTCTGATGGAATCTGAGCATCCTCCTTGTCATCACTGCCAGTCAATGGCTGGACCTCACTATCTGGGGAGGATTGGGATCCTCCTCTCTGGATAACTGCAATCCTCCCCCCTCCCTTCCAGGGTCCTCCCCCTGGTCAGCTTCTCCACTAGCATTCTATTTCTGAGATCTCAACCCTCCTACTCCCTACCAAGTTTGATCTTCTCTTCCTCATGTCCACTTTCATTTCTTCTCCAGGACACCCAGCCCACCCTCCACTGGGCATCTTTCTTCTTCTCTTTGGCCATATCCAGAAGCCTGCCCCTTTTAGGACTTACCTGGGCAAAGGAGAGGACAGCTGGTGTTTGCTTCCTGGTACAACCCTAGATGACTTTTTCATCTCCACTCTGAAAACACAAGAACATGAAGCCAAAAGCAAGGAGGCAGAGTGAGAAAGGAGACCACAGATCACCCAGCTATGTCCATCCCAAATGAGGCTGTAGGGGAATTGGACCAGAGAACTTGCTCTGCCCTGAGAGGGTGATAAAGCAAACCCATGTTCTAAGCTTGAAATCCATACAGTTACATTCTACACATTCACTCATCCAGTAAGTTGTCATAGGATGCAGGCTTTAATGCAGTTTCTGTTCTGCACAGCCCTGACCTCTAACCTTCTCATTGCTCTCTTCTAGCCTTTAATTCATATAATTTTGGTCTTATGGCTCAAATAGGCCACCAGGGTTCCTTCTGGAACAAGAGTTCTCTAGGGCCTGCCTAGGCTGGCTCGCCTTTTGAGACTGCAAACCTCTGGAGTAGAAAGCTTACCCCACATCTGTTGCTCATTCCATCCAGTGTGAAAGGCACAGGTAACAGCAAGAGTGAAGAGTACCATGCTCCTGGGTTTGTTGATTGACCAAATGACTAACTTTCTCCCTTGAATGTCCTTAATGAGGAATATCAAGGAACATTATAACACACACTTTCACCATTTTTGTTTTTTTGTTTTTTTTTACTAAAAATAGCTCTCTTTGCAGGCTGGAATCATTTGGTGGTAAGCTCCTGAAAGACAGTGAGCTTTCAGCAACCTCGCCATCCTCATAATTGACCTACAAGCTGAAATACTGTGCTTTGGACCATGTTTCATTGGCATTTGCAGAACTTAGATCTGTGCTGGAACGGACACCCCAGGATTGCTAATGGAGAGATGGCATGATGTGTCAGTGTGGGCCTGGAAGCAGAGGCCAGGTGCTCCCTTCCCGCCCCATCAGGAACCAAGTCTATTGGCATCCAGGCTCCTCGCCCTGGTTCCTCTGGGCGTTGGAGTTCACTGCCTCTGAACGCATTACTAGTAAATCCTATTTTGTAGCATTCCTATGAGTGAGAGTTTTGGTTTCTTTAAAATCCCAGTTATGATACATGAATGTGTTTTTGTTTTAACCCCAGGATAAGAGGCTGCTTCACAGAAGATGACTATGATTTGTCTCGTGCACTAGGAAAGGCATGATTTTTTGCCCAGTTGCAGATAGTTTATGTTTGGAATTCAGTCAACTTTTGAGAGAGTATAAATGTAAGCCAACCCCACAGCCTTTCCAGTTACCTGACCATTGTTTTGTCTCTTGGGTGCTCTAGTTTCCTCATGTGTAATGGAGATACAAAGCCTACTTAACCAGCAACCAATGGGAGCAGATACAGAGACCCACAGGCAAACTTTAGGCAGAGCTCAGGAAACCTACAGAAAAGGGAAAACAGGGATTATAGGAGCCAGAGGGGTCATGGAGACCATAAGAACATGGCCCACACAATCATCTAAGCAGGGCTCAGAGTGGCACACAGAGACTGAAGCAACACTCAGGGACCCTGTATGGATCTGAGCTAAGTCCTCTACATTTATATTATGGCTTTGTAGCTTGGTGTTCTTGTAAGATTCCTAACAGTAAGCGTGAGGAGGTGTCTTTGACTTTTTTTTTTTGCCTACTCTTGGGACCATTTTTCTCCTACTGGGTTGATGGTTTGTGCCTACTCTTACTGTAACTTGTTGTGTAACTTGTTGTTGTGTAACAGTTGCTATCCTTGGGCAACCTGGTCTTTTTTTTTAAGAGAAATATAGGAAGAGTGCATCTGTGGGGTGGGGTGGGGAGGTGATATGTGTGTCTAAGGGGAAGGGATTGGGAGAAATAAAGGAAGGGGAAACTGTAGTCGGGATAGAATGTATGAGAGAAGAATAAAAAGAAAAAAGACAAAGGAAACACCTAGTTAAAATACTTGTGCGAAGTGCTGGTGTGCACAGGTCAGTCATCAGAGGAATGGCACCTGTGACTTCCAAAGGCCTTAGCTTAAGGTTTGATGGAAAGAGCCCAAGAGGAGTTGGATACCTTAAACAAATTCACTAAGAAGTTAAATTTATGTAGACACCCCCACCATCCCAGCTCAAGTCTTTACCTCTTTACCCTTCCACTCAGTGAGTGTATATTATAGGCCATCTATGAGCCAGTTGGTGCCAAGGAACAGGAGAGTCCAGTGGGAACCTGGGCTTTGGGCTGGAGGATTAGCTGGTATCTGTCCTCATTCTTGTCTTCACTAGGTGAAAGAATTTGAGCAGGTTTCTTAATCCATAAAACAACACTTGGTTTCCTCACCTGTCACGTGGAAATGATAACACCTAACCCACATGGCTATAAAGTTTAAATAAGACTTTTGTATGGAAAGGACCAGGCTCAGTCCTCAACTCAGTGCAGGAACTTATAAAATCTGAAATGGCATCTCCACTGCCAACCCTCCAAGGGCAGAACTGGAGTGGTCCAGTGGAGCCAAACAGCAGCCCCAGGAGGGCCCAACAGTGGCCCAGCAATTGTTTAAGGTTTAGAATAGAGATTGTGTATTGGAGAAGGGTAGAACTGTTTGGCCTCTGATACTGTAAAGGATTTCCAGTGCATAGTAATAACATGAAAGCAATGGGCTTCCAGGCCATTTTATGATTGTTTTAAATTCCCAGCAGCCAAGGCATTTTCCCTGCCTGCACCTGAGGCAGGCCATGCCCACAGCCAGCCCTCAGTAAGCACTGACTTGCACAGGTATGTCCCAATATTTAGATGAGAGTCAGAATCAGTTAGCTCTGCTGCCAGCCCCACCTAAAGTAATACCCTCTAGAACCTGCAGGTGAAACTACCAGACTTTGTTTGATATTGGCAAATGCCCAATAAGAATACAGACTTAACTTGTTAATTATATCATACATCAAACATGCATGTATTGCAGTTTGTTGAATTTTCATGAGCAGAACACATTCGAGGAAGCAGAAGCCAGATAAGTTAACAGTATGTAGCAAAAACCCCAAAGGCCTTTCACGTCTGGTTCCATGTAAAACCTCTCGCCCTTTTATGTGAGTGGCAGGATTCGTGTAGTAAGGATGCTATTTAGTTTGGCTTCTCTCGTTGAACATTCTGTAGGTGTGTAGTTGGAGATGTTTGGTTCCCCTTGTTGTATAATATCCCATTATGTGACTATACCCTACTCTACACATTCAACTAACAGAGGGCACCTGAGATGTCTTAAATTTATATATTTATTTATCAATAATGTATTATCAATAATGCAATTATAAGGACTGACCTTTTTGTGTAGTAGGAGTGGAGTCACTAGGTCAATGGACATACACAGGCATGGCATTAGTAGACACAGTCAAACATATCCAAAGTGGGTTTTGAGAACCTCCAGTTAAGAACTGTGCTATCACTTTTAAATGCTAAGTCCTTCAGACTGAGGGGAGCAACAGGATTCTGGGATAAATGGGAAGTGACCTTCTGGCCCAAAGAGTCCCAAGGCAGAGAGCCTCCTGGCACGAAACTGGCTACTGGGGCTGAGCACGCCAGATACCTCACTGAAAGAACAGGCCTTGGTTTACCAGGTCCTGCATCAGTGAGATACTCAACTTCCCTCACAAAAGGCTCCTAGTCATTGCTGACAACTTAAGAAAAGAAAAGAAAAAGCTAAAGGAACACAGGAAAGGGGGAGATACCAAAAATATAAAGAAATCCAGGTTCCACAGAGAAATTATGAAACCCAGAGGCAACATTCAGAAGGGAATGTACGAGTCACAGGAGCGAAGCGATGGCTTCCTCTTCCTTGTGATCTCAACCGAGCCATCCTGAGAAGAACAAAAAGAATGTTCTTAGCTCTTCCTGGCTTCTTACCTTACCCAGCCTTTTCTACAGAGCTCACCCCACTCGTCAGTAAATTACTTTCCCAGCAAAAGCACAGTTCTTTCTCTTGCACTTCTGATCCTGTGTGCTCCTGCTGGCTAGCATACTGACCCTGCATCCCAAACCCAATATTGTTAATAACTCCTCACTGGATTCCAGCCTTCACTCCCTTCCCAACACTCTGCACCTATGACCAGCCAGTCTGAGGCTTAGCAACTCTCCTTTCATTGCCCCTCATCCCTTTCATAGCCCTCATGTACATGGAGTCCTGAGACAGCCATGTGTCTCTCGACCTCCCAGGGACCTCTTCCTAGACGTGTCCTCCCTCATGCCTTTAAACATATTTCCAAACTGAAAATGGTCATGTCAACCCTTAATATAAACCCTTGGAAGCCTATCTGACATCATCAGAAGCAAGCCAGCTAGCATGCTTTAATGGATTTATCAAGGCCATTTGGCTAAGGGTAGCCATTAGACCTACCTTATTATTCAATGTGTTTGTGAACAGCAATACACTCCTTTAACCTCGTTCATTCAAATTTTCGTTCCCTCTGCTGGGGTGAAATTCAAGGGCAGAGCAGTTTGCTAGCAGGATAGCAACCCTGAGTTTGATCCCCAGCACTGCAAATAAATAAATCCATGTTTTGGTAGATGGCTTGCTTGTTTGTCAGTCAGATTTGCACAAGCCAGAGTAATTTGGAAAGAGCGAATCTCAAATGAAAAAGAATGCCTCCATCAGATTCGCCTGCAGGTGGGTCTGTGGGGCATTTTTTTGTTTTGTTTGGTTTTGGTTTTGGTTTTAGTGATTGATGTAGGAGGGTCCAACTCCCTGTGGGTGGTGCCATCTCTGGGCAGGTGGTCCTGGGGTGTACAAGAAAGCAGGCTGAACAAGTCATGGGGAGCAAGTCAGTAAGCAGTGTTTCTCCATGGCCTTTGCTTCAGTTCCTGCCTCCAGGTTGCTACCTTGAGCTCCTGCCCTGACTTCCCTCCATGGTGGGCTGTTACCCAAGTATAAGATGAAGTTAACCTTCCTCCTCAAGTTGCTTTTTTGATCATTGTCTCCCTCTAACTTCATGCTTCACCCTCTTTTTAATAAGCCACTGAGCCTGGTTAGCATCACCCATATGTGTTTGGCTATGCCCTAGAACATGGTCTGTCTTAGTTAGAGTTTCACTGCTGTGAACAGGTTCTTATAAGGTTCTTATAAGTTTAACTGGGACTGGCTTACAGGTTCAGAGGTTCAGTCAGCATCATCAAGGTCCAGTATCATCAAGGCAGGAACATGGCAGGCATGGTGCAGAAGGAACTGAGAGTTCTACATCTTCATCTGAAGGCTGCTAGCAGAATACTGGCTTCCAGGCAGCTAGGATGAGGGTCTTAAAGCCCACACCCACAGTGACACACCTACTCCAACTGGGCCACACCTTCTAATAGTGCCACTCCCTGGACCAAGCATATACATCCACATGTGTACATCTAACCATCACAATGGGCAACCTACCAGAGGCTGCACTCAGAGGAAGAAATTACCCTCTCTTCCCTACCAGCTATCAACTACCCATAACTTCTCTGCTAGGGGTGGGGTTTCTCTTTCCCATCCATTCTGAGACTTTGGCTGGTTTAACCGCAGTTGCTATTAGTTTGTGAGAGTGGTGGCCAAGTCATGTCCAAAAGAAGCATTTCACAGCTTTGCTCTCCAATCTGCAGCTTTACTTTCTCCCCACCCCCACGCCCTTCTGAGTTGTTCCGCTCGCCTTGGTGGTGCAGACAGAGAAAGGAGATGTCAGTATAGATGTCCCAGGTCGGGCCGATCACCAGAGTCACTCATTGTCAGCACTTTTACTATCTATGAGTTCTGTTTTATCCCAGCAGTAGAAACTGTAAGACAATAAGTAAATGAATAGCAGTATTTCAATATGACTAATTTCCAACTTCCAGCATAATCCTGCATTTTAAATTTGATACTTTTTTTCATGGGGGGTGGGGTCAGAAGAGGACGTCAGATTTCCTGGAACTGGAGTTATGAACAATTGTAAGCCATCACGTGAGTGCTGGGAGCCAAACTCAAATCTTTTGCAAAAAGCAGCAGGTGCTCTAGCAGCTGAGCTACCTCTCCGGGGCGCCTAAACATTTATTAATTGATGCTGGAAATTTGGAGATGGGAAAAAAATAGAAATTAAATTAACCCTGGAAGACAAATAGATGAATAGGGTGGCAGTCTGAAGATAGTGGTGTCCAAACAGGAGGTCTGAATGAGGGTAGGGGAAAGCAAAGAGAAAAGCCAACTCATCTTGGAGAACTCAGAAGTGACAAGGGACATTTGAAGTGATAATTGAAAGCTGGGTAAGTAAGTCTGGGAGACTCTTCACCCGGTCCCACCATATGCAATGCTGAGATCACTTCCACAGTGGAGAGTAGACACGCACGTGCCGAGGGTGGTAGCTGGGGCGGGAGAGGAGTTGAATTTGACAGCAAAGTTACTTGATAACGGGCAAGCCTAATTTTTAATGGGCCTGATACAAGAAAGGCTGTCAGGGAAGGAGACACAAGATCACAAGGGCACATTAGCTGAGACCACATGAAATAAGCATCCTGACTCAGTCAGACCTAGATTCCAATGTAGGTCTCACACATTATCTAATCTCTCCAAGCCTGCTTTATCCCATATAAGTATGAATTAATACTGTGTTTCAGACTTGTGAGGATTGAGCGGTAAGTCTATGGAGACACTTCGCTTGGGTGAGAGCCTAAGAATTGTTAGGGTAGTTTCTGTCTCCACCACCTTCCGTTGGGAATCTGACCTGTATCACACATTGACCAGACTCGGTTGTAAGACTTAGATTTATTAACTTCTTACTACATGCTACACCTTGACTAAGATCTTCCTCTTTTTTCAGTTGCAAGAGTTAAATTAACTTCTTATTATGTGGTGTGCCGTGAGCTGAGACTTGTCTCCTTTTAGCTACACAAAGCCTCACTAAAGTCAGAAGTCTGTTTTACACATGAAGAAACAGGCTCAGAGATGTGATGTGACTGGCTCAGTCTCATACCAAGCAAATGACGAAAGTGAAATCTATAGCCAGGTCTGGCCTGACATTAGGTATCATGTCTGTGTCATGTTGTTTCTAAGAGGACAGTAGGGGGACACTTGGTAGTATAATCAAGACTTTGATTTCCACCTGTTTATGTCTGCCAAAGCCTGAGCCTGGTGGGCCTCCACACAATGCCTTACACACCTAAGTAAACAAAAGCATAAAAGGGGAGTAATCAGCTGCGCAATAACAATTCTCAAAAAGAAGGCAATGTAAACAAACACAACAACTCTTGGCTCTGGATTCAGCGGCATCCTCCCCAGGCAGCTAAAGGCAACAACCACCGGAAGACTGGAGATACCAGCTCTTGTGAGTTTGTGTCCTGGGATGGTGCCACTATCTCATGCCACAGCCTTTCTCTTCTGCCACTGAACTGGAGAGAGCCTGGTTGTGAAGACTAACGTTTGTGCTTAGTAAACATTCACTTTTACATGGTGTTTGCTGCCAGGACCCTTTGACAGGGTTCTCAGAAATCTGATGCTCAGAGAAGCAAGGTCACTCACTCAAGGTCAAAACAGAGAACCCTGATTTGAACTTTATCTTCTCACTCTTCTTTAGGGTCACTCCCACCTCGAGTCCAAGTGAGGATGGAACAAATGTGTGGAGATTGGAAGACAATTTGTAGGAGTCAGTTCTTTCTTTCCACCGTATGGGTTCCAGGAATTGAACTCACAGGCTGTCAGGCTTGGTGGCAATCACCTTTAGCCATGAAGTCATCTTGTCAGCCCTTCCTGGGTATTGATTTGAGCCTTTTTCCCATCTTTATAGCATATGCTTTACAGACTTAAGGAATCCCTTCACGCTGTGTTAGTTATGCACACAAGGTACAGAATGCCATGCCTTGGCTTTCATTTCTCTGTGAGTTATTTTCCGGCATCCTTTCTGAGTTCTTTTTTTAATCCACTGGGTAATTAGGAATGTCTTGCTAAATCTCTACATGTTTATGAATTTCCCAAGATTCCTTCTGTGACTGACTTTCAGTTTCATTCCATTGTAATCCATGAGAATATTTTGAATGGCTTCTCTTTTGTGAGCGTATTGAGGCGTATTTTGAAGCAGGACACATGTTCTGTTCTGTAGAGTTGACAGGAATGTGTTTTTTGTGGTTGTTGGATAATCTGGGTGGTCACTGATATCTAACTTACAAGTATTATTGTTTTCTTTTCATTAGTCTTCAGTGACTATGCAAAACAATGGATTCTTTTATGATATTTTCATATGTGAATATCATTATACTTTGTTCATAATTGCCCACCCTCCCCTGACCCAGCTACCCTTCTTTCTGGTCTCCCCACCCCCCAAATACTCACCCCTGCTTTCATATAGAAACTGTGTGATTTTCTGTTTCAGTGCTTCTCAACCTTTCTAGTGCTAAGACCCTTTGATACAGTTCTTCATGTTGTCCTGACCTCTAACCATAAAATTACTTTCATTGTTACTTCATAACTGTAACTTGGCTGCTGTCATGAGTCATGATGTAAATATCTGTGTTTTCCAATGATCTTAGATAATTCCTGTGAAAAGGTCATTCACCTTCCCCCAAAAGGGGTCACAACCCACAGGTTGAGAACCACTGTCCTATTACAAGTATTTTACACATGTATAGTTGATAGAGTCTACATGAAAGACACTGGGGTATTTTCTTTCTTTCCCAGTCGCCCTCTCTCTCTTGCTTCTCTTCCTACTCTTTATAGACTCCTCCGCCCATATAAATCTCCCTTCTACTTTTATGCCATATATAGGTGCGTATATATATGCACACACATATATAATGCATATGTATGATATATATGTGATATATGTGTGTGTGTGTGCGTGTGTGTGTGCTATAATACATAAATCTTGTATTGGTTGCTTTTCTGTTGCTATGATAAAACACCACAACTATAGCAACTAATAGAAAGAGTTTACTTGGGTTTATGGCTCCAGAAGGATAACTCTGTCACATCAGGGTGGAGGCATGCCAAGTAAGCAGCAGCCATGCTGAGCGCTTGCATCTCAGCCACAAGCACGAAGCAGAGAGAGTGAACTGGATATGGTTGCAGGATTTTCATTTCAAATCCACCCCCCAGTGACATACTTCCTCCCACAAGGCTGTGTACCACCCAAACCTCCCCAAATACCACCACCAATTAGGCACCAATTATTCAAATGCCCAAGACTGTGGAGGGCACTTCTCAACCAAACAGTAAGTTTTTAGATATACATTCAGCATGAGCCAGGTATACATCTTTTCATTAGAAAGCTAATATCAATTACATTGGCATTTATTTATTTGAAACAGTGTCACAGGCTTTTCTGACTCTTAGGGTTCCTGCTGAACTGTCTGATGTCTAACTCACAAGTATTATTGTTTTCTTTCCATTAACCTGTCATATTTTTCCTGAATGTTGAGTTATCAGTTTTCTTCTTCCCCTGTTAATTCTGATTCTTTGTTTTGTGATTTTTGCTATTCTACTATAATGTACTAGGTAACAGGTTCCCCTTGGGTCATGCCTATCTAAATGTCTCAGGTGTTTAGATGTCCATTTCTTTCTCTAGATTTGGAGACTTTTCTGTCATGGTTTCGTTGGCTTTACATGCCTTTGGTTTTATCTCAGCTCTTTTTTCTGCACCCTGCATTCTTAGAGTTGCTCTCTTGATTGTGTCCAAGATCTTGGGTGTCTATGGCAAGACTTACTTCTTTACTTGTCAGTTTATAGATGAAGTATTTCTCATGATCTTGTCTTTCAGCTCTGGTTTTTCTGGGAGTGGTCCAATCTCTTGGTGATTGACAACTGTCACTGGTTATTTCCTGTCTTTTTTTTTTTTTTTTTTTTTTTTGGTTTTTCGAGACAGGGTTTCTCTGTATAGCCCTGGCTGTCCTGGAACTCACTCTGTAGACCAGGCTGGCCTTGAACTCAGAAATTCCCCTTATCTCTGCCTCCCAAGTGCTAGGATTAAAGGCGTGCGCCACCACCGCCCGGCTATTTCCTGTCTTTTATTTGAGTCACTAAGCTTTTTATTCCAACATCTCTCTTTGTTTGTTTGTTTGTTTGTTTGTTTGCCAAAAAATCTCATTCTTTGCTGGCTTTGTCATCTCCGTAGTCAGTTTTCCTTTTCAGGTCCTTAATGTATTTCCCTGTTTTATGCATTTACTCGTTTGTATCCTCTTTGAGTCACTGTTCATTTCCACAAGTGTGCTTTGGCATTCTTCATCTGGCAATTTTATCCATCTTAGTATCTTTGGGTTCAATAACTGAGGAGTGATGATCTTTTGAATGAGTCACGTCGCTTTGCTTTTTGTGTGTGTTTCTGTGCTGTGACTTGTGCATCTGTTTGGGTAGATATCTAAATTTAAAAAGACAAATCCAAACATGAATAATTAAGAACACAATATTGTGGGCAGCGAACCAGTGAGAAAAGAATGAGAAGAGAAATGGAGACGGGGTGTGAGCTCCGTCGGGCTTTCCAAACTTTTTTAACAGAGTCACACACACAAAGCTGCTCACGTGGAGACAAGAATGTCTTTCACAACTCTAGACCTCACAAACAAACCTTGGCCAACTTCTAGCAGCCGTGGTTAAATGACTAAGCCACAGGCATGGTTCACTCCTGGGCAGCCTGAGACCCATGACTTGAACCAGCCTACAAAGAGGAACTAAGTAGATCGAATTCTCTTTGAGCAGCCAAAATGATAGAAACAACACCGCAGGCAGATGCCCAAAGACTGAGAGCAGATGCTTTCTGAGGTAAATGTGGGACCAGAGAGTCTAAGGCTAGCTAGCTGAAGCCGCACAAAAGCCAACGTTGTTAGGGAACAGTAACTGTGGGGTGAGCAGAATCAGCGAGGGAGGAGAGAAGCAGATGCTCAGCAAGGGGCCATGCATAAGGAAAAGAGTAAGAGCCTCAGACAGCCTGTACTGGGTCTGCTGGGAACTTGATGTCTTGCCAGCTGCACTCTAAGCCTGCATGTGGTCTGACAGCCACACCTCACTCTGATTTTCCTGGTAACTGATTGACAGGTAAGGGCTAAACTGAAGCGGATTCAGTTTGACAAAGAAAAGAAAAGCCTTCCAGGAGGCCAGGTCAATCAGGATGGTGCCAGGAGGAATGAGAGGGCACAAAGAGGCCTTCTTAAAGTAGTAGATAGAAATGACTGTCACATGCCAGGTCTTTGTTAATGTTAGGTCAAACTAGTATTTGATATATAAACGAATGAATATAGGACAAGGCCAAAAAATAAAACTTTGAGTAACAGCATCAGGACTTTAAGCTTGACACCATAGGCTATAGGAAACCTCAGCTGTTTGGAACAGAAAGAAGATGTCATCTGTGCAGTGAATGAAATCCTGAAGGTGTGGAGGACATTTCATTTCAACAGTAGAACATGCTTATCCATAGCCAACAGTGATGGGCTGAACATGTATGACTAAGTGAGAGAGCAGCCCATGCCGGGAAGCAGAACTACATACCAAGACTGACTGAGGGGAGATTCCACCCAGAATGCCCAGAAACTAGGAGGAAGCCAGAGGCATCAACCCAGCAGGCTGCTGTGAGTACTGACAGAACTCCTCGGCTGCCTGGAAGGGGTTCCAGTATCTTGGGATGGGCAGTGGGCTGGACAGGACAAAGGCTGTTGGCCTCTTAGATGCTGCATGTAGACCCATGAGAGCCCTCTCGTTCTGTCCCACAAGCTTTAGTAGCTGCTGTCATTTCCATGCCTTGTCAACATGAAGACACATTTCAGCAACCCTTGGGCCCTGAGTCTAATGGCAGAGCCATCATGGGAAACAGAGGAACCCTTGACACTTCCAGGAAGATATAAGAGGGAGTTTGCATTTTCCATCCCACAGCAGGGATTAAAGAAGGTGGGGTGGAGTCCTAGGGAAGAAAAGTCCATAAAAAATGGACTTAAAGAGAAGTCCATACTGCAGGCAGGTCTGCAAATGAGTACAGCCATTATGGAAACCTGTGTGGAAGACCTCCAAAATACAGGAAAAGCAACTGTGCTGCCTATTTCCATGTTACTGTGTAGCTACCACAGGAAGGAAAGTGAAAGTGAAGGAGACACCTGCGCTTACCACAGCCCTGTCAACTGTAGACAGACAAGATTTGGGGGCAGCTAACTGTCCATCAGCAGATAAATCAATAGCAAAAACATGGTACATGCAAACCACAGAATACCACTAAGAAATAAAACCCCAAATCCTGAATTTGTAATAACCCTGGAGAAATTATTCTAAGTGAGATAAGACAGACACAACAAAACAAACCTGTCCCAATCTCACTCATACGTGGGACGTAAAGAGTCGATTCATGGGCGGAGCAGAACCCGTGATGGCCAGAGATATGAATGGTTAGAGGGAGGACTGGGGAGGCGGGGAGGGTACAGGACAAAGGGTAGAGAGAAGGACTAGAAGTGGGGGTAGGGTGTAAGTCAAAGGTTAGAGGAAAGTACTGGGAGTGGGGGCAGGGTACAGACTAAAGGTTAGAGGGAAGGACTGTGGGTTGGGGTGCAGGCCAAAGGTACATACAATTAGAAAGAACAAGTTCAAGAAGGATGTTGAATGGTCTGCAATATCTTACAGTCTGAAAAGATGAGCGGTGTGGATGTTAAATGTTCTCCTAAAAATGATACCTGTATGAAGCAATGTATGTTTAATTAGCTAATTCCACAATATGTAAATATATTTCAATATCCTGTTGTTGCATATCACACACATGCACACACAAACAAATAGCACCAAAGCCGTAAGCTTTGCTGAACAACCACTACAGGGTTCCTTTTCAACACAGCCGTTGAGATTAAGATTTACTCTTCTCACAGTTTAAGGCCCACCCTAGTGGGTAATGAATAAAGTCTTCTCTTGTTGTATGCAGAGCAATGAGCACAAGATTCAAGTCCCCCGGTATGACACCATTTATGTTTCCTCTACCTTATCGGTTCGTTCTCTGGCTCCTGTTTCATACATGTGTGTGGAGGGATATATAGATATACCAGGTGAACAGTGTGTGTGTGTGTGTATGTGTGTGTGTGTGTTCGTGTGTGTGTGTGTGTGTGCTCATGTGTGTGTGCTCATGTGTGTGTGTGCTCATGTGTATGTACATGCATATGAAAGCCAGAGGCTGACTTTCTCTGTCGCTCTCCACATTATTTTTTGAGATGGAGTCTGTCACTGAAATTAGCTGCATTATGAGCGCTGGGGATCCACCTGCCTCTGCTGGAAATGCCTACCTAGCTTTTACACAGATAATGGGGATCTGAACTCAGGTCCAACAGCAAGCACTCTATGAGCTGAGCACCCCCACCCCTCTGCCTCCTGTTTCTTGCTCTGTGGTATTAGACATGGGGTGGGGCGTGCATCAGAATCAAAGCCATCTTCCACTGAGCTCCCAGTTTGGACGATACAAAAAGATAAAATAGAGGGAGATGACTGTGAAGAAAGCAGCTGCCAAGCCTGTGAACTAGGTGACTGCAAGGGGAGAAAGGGATGTTGGGCCACACAGGGTCCCAAGACAAGAGATGTAAATCTTGGGACTTCCTGTGGTGTGTGGCCCTGGCTGCCTCTCCAGCACGATGAAGATGTAGGCTTGATTGCAGGACAAGAAAGAGGAAAAATGGCTTTGTCCCTGCAGCCACCCACACTCTGACTGCATTAAGGGTCACACTGAGCCCAGATGACTTTCTCATAAAGTGGACATGGCTTCCTGCAGGGACAACAATCCCACAATTGGAGGGAAGCGGGGAGAGCAGCAGAAAACACACCTGGCTCTCCAGCCTGCTCTTGTCATTGTGCGTCTTTTAAAGCCTGCCTTCTGGGGGCTGTTTTCATTCTAAGCCATCCATAGCTCCCAGGCAGCAGCAAGACATGTGGAGCAGGGACCAACAACGGCCTCTGCCAAGGGACCAGTGTCTGTGGGAACACCTATGGATGTATACTGTTCTCAGCCAGAACAGAACAAAGTCCCTTTTATCTCTTGCTTTCCAAAAGCCTTTGTGTGCCTTAGAAGCTGGGTTTTATTGCATTATTAAAGCCCCAGTGAGCCTGGCCAAGGCGAGGATCCACAGAGCTGTCCCAGGCAGCTTCAGCTGGTTCAGACTTCTCCAGTGACCCAATCTGACTCTTGGCTGGTAGGAGCAGCTGCCCAGGAAGGGAACAACAACCAGGTAGGGAGAGGCTGGCCCTTGAGGAAGGTGCCCCCAGCTTCTCACTTGACTGGATCAACCAGTTCCCAGGAGTTGTTCTAAGCATAACCCTTGTTGCCAATATTGTGTTTCTTAAAGGACCAGCAACGAAGAAAGGGAGCCAGTGAGTTTGTAAGATCTGAAACCAGTTTTCTTTCAGCTACAGCAAGGAGGCACTTGGGAAGATTGAAGGGGATGCCGAGTGGTCAGGTTCCTGTGTGTTCTGGGGTTTGGGGACCAGGACAGTGTATAGCAATTTGCTGAAGGCAGATGCCTGTGTCACTTTGTCATCCTCCAGCTTTCACAGAGTAGGGATGACCACAGACAGGAGGTGTCTGGTCCAAGGTTTCACAGTAGCTCGTGTTTAGTTCTTTAGTTCAGATAACTACAGCCTGGACTCTTGCTGAGCACCCAGTGTGTCTGTTCCCTGGTTGGCAGGCATAGATATCCTGTCAATGTTAGTGCCCAGGAAGAGAAACTTCCAGAAAGAAGGTCTAACATGCAGTTAGCAAGACTCAGGCACTCTGACACTTTTGAACAGTCTCATGTCACACTCTCCAATCAGATCAGACATATGTTTCCTTGTGCAAGTGTGGAGAAGCAGCTGAAGAGGAAGTGGCACCACAGCGCCAAACCTACCCTGCCCACTGCTAACTGGGCAACCATCTTGCAAACTGGCCTGTTTTTCTGATACATTTCAAAGCTTACCTTTTGTTTGTTTTTGAAACAAGGCCTCAAGCAACCCAATATTATCTTGAATTCATACTGTAGCAGAGATCAACCCTGAATTGATCCTCCATCTCCCAAGTACAGGATTTCAGGTTTGCACCACCAAGGTTCACCTTTAAGGGCAAAGTTTCTAGCCCCTTCTCTCTAATTTCTCTCCTACTTCAGTCTTATTCTAACTGCTAAGACTTTTCATTAGATTTATTGGTGGTGGTATGAGGCCTTTAATCCCAGCACTTTGGAAGCAGAGGCAGGCAGATCTCTGAGTCCAAGGACAGCCAAGACTACACAGAGAAACCCTGTCTCCAAAAACAAAAAAACAAAACAACAACAAAAAACAAAAACAGAAAGTTTATTATTTTTATTTTTAATTATATATGGAGGTATGTGGAAGTATGCATAAGAGTGTAGGTGCCCACAGAGGCCAGAGGCATTGGATCTCCTGGAGCTGGAGTCACAGGTGGTTTTGAGCTACCTGACATGGGTACTGAGAACAGAACTTGGGTCCTCTGGAAGAGTGATGCACGCTCTTAACCCCTAAGGCATCTCTCCAGCCCCGACTTTTTACTTTTTAAGTCTATGCTTTCCAGGTTTCTAAGATATTGCTGAGTCCTGCTTAGACTGCTCAATCTTCCTGAGCCCACGTTCAGGTCTCTTAGTTTACTGTCCAGACTGGCTCTCCCTGGACACGTCCACTGCCTCTGTCCCCACATTGCCTCTCCCCTTCTCTTCTCTCCCATGTATTGCACCCATGGAGCTCTCCAGAAGTTGCTCCAGAGTGATTTGTTTATGAACTTCCCTTCCTTGAGTATCTGCCCTGTCCCACACGGTAGCTGCCAGCCATGATCCTCAATGAGCATTTGAACTGTCTCATCTGAAAACAGATATGTTGTCAATCAAAGATACATTCTAGATGCTATGAATACCTAATGTGAAGAAAGTGTAAGAGATATCAGGATCATTTTTACTGAAAAGATAATATTTCAGATATACTGGGCAAAGTCAAAGATAAAATTAAATTTGTTTTCTGGTATTTTTAAATGTGACTACTAGAAAAAAAATTAAAATACATATTTAATGGCTGACATTACCTTTATCTATGTGGTCTAGACTACAAGCTTCTGAGAGTCAGACAACATGTTATTCATTTTGCACCCCCAGAGTATAATACACCTATCTGGATGCTGAAACCCCTTGGTAGCAAGACAGATGTGGTGGTTTGAATATGCTTGGCCCATGGGAAGTGGTTCTATTAGGATGTATGGCCTTGTTAAAGTAGGTGTGACCTTTTTGGAGGAAGTCTGTCACTGTGGGAGTGGGCTTTGAGGTACTATGCCTAAGCTCTCTTCAGTGCCAGAGACCCTTCTCCTGGCTGCCTGCAGAAGATGGTCTCCTCCTGGCTGCCTTTGGATCAAGATGTAGAACTCTAGACTTCTCAAGCACCATGTCTGCCTGTATGCATACTGCCATCCTTCCCACCATGATGATAATGGACTAAATCCCTGAAACTGTAAGCCAGCCCCAATTAAATGCTTTTCTTTATAAGAGTTATAAGACACCTTGGTCATGGTGTCTCTTCACAGCAATGAAACCCTAACTAAGACAGCTGCCGTCACTGTATGTTATTATTCCCATGGCCCACCTGCCTCCTCTCCCAGGACTCTGCCTGGACTACGTACAGGGACAGGGCCTCTCCTATCAAGCACTCTGTAAATGGTAGGTCCAGAATATACTTAAAAGACTTTTAAACTAAATATGAAACTAGAGAATGTTTTTAAAATATTAGTCTTAAGATGGCATAATTTCTCAGTAGTTAAAGGTACCCAATGCCAAGCCTGAGAACCTGGGTCCAAACCCTAGAACCCACGTGGTGAGAGGAGAGAACTGACTCCCAAAAGTTATCCTCCAACGTCCACACACATGCTGCATTAGGTTCTAACACCAGCGAGGGAACACCTCAGCAGCAGGATAGATGAGCTTGCCCACACAGGCGAGGGCAAGCAAAACCATCCTTCCTCCATTTCCTTATATGTGGGCTGCCACCAGAAGGTGTAGCCCAAATTTAGGGTGGGTCTTTCCACCTCTAATGATCCAATCAAGAAAACCCCTCATAGGCATGCCTAGCTACTTGGGTTTAGTTGATCCCTGATGTAGTCAAGTTGCCAACCAAGATTATCAGCACCAACACACATGCTAGGGCACACATGCACACAAGCACACACATACATGATAAATACATGTGGCTTTATTTTATTTTAAGTCTTGTTTAATTCTACTTGAAAACCATAGATGGAATATTAACACCTTCAAGTGAGAGGAGAATTCTGTGGCTGCAAATTTCTTTTTCCTCAGTGTGTGTGTGTGTGTGTGTGCATTTGTGTGCATTTGTGTGCATTTGTGTGTGTAAACAGTGTTGGATGTACCCCTTTATTCTTTTCCATCCCTCTCTCATTAAGCCAACCTGGAGCTCACTGATTCAGTTAGACTAGCTGGTCCTGGGTCCTCAGATCTCTACCTCTAAGTACTTACACACACATGCTGAAATGTGTGAAGTTTTTATTTGGATGCTGGGGACCATGATCCAGGTCCTTGTGCTTGCATGGTACATATTTTGCTAGCTGAGCCATTTCTCTGGATCCTCTAAATTTCTTAAACGAGCAAACAAAAAACAATTCTGAGTTTTACAAATAAATACAAGATAAAGTACGTAGACTATAGAGACTAACGCTAACCACAATGATTTATTTATTACATTATCATCCCCTGTGGTATGAGATACCTTTTAGAACTCACCAGAGACTCACAGAGAAGCAGGAGAAACTTGGCTTCTGTCTTCCCTAGCTGGCAGCTGGTGCCTGCTTGTCTAGGCATGCTCAGTTCACCCAGAGGTTGAAAAGTTTCAGGCAGTCTAGGTGACTTAGCCCACATACCAGAAAAGAAGGGAATCTTGAGGCCTAGGAGACACACTAGATGAGGCTTTGCACCCTGAACCAATAAGATGGGGAATCTGGGTAAGGCACAATAGTGGAAACCAGCAAGATTATACCTCCCTGAAGAACTTGACCAGTGAAGAATTCAGGAGGTAGAGAAATGCAATTAAAATATAAAAATGCCATTTTGTGCCAAATCAGTATGTCAGCCATTTTGCCTTTTTTCTAGGCTGACACTCAACTTTGCAAGGTTGTAAAATAAACTACTTTGATTTCTCCCCTGAGTCTCCATCACTCTTATTATGAAATGGGGATCAGTGCTTCTCACAAGGATGAGAGTGGCGAAGGATGGGCTTAGTCTGAGAACTTTACTAAGAAGAAAGCTCAGTTCACATGACTCCCATTCCTAGCTCCATAATTCTATAGCTATGTGTCTTTTATTTAATCTGAGCATTTTCTGAAGTCTCAGTCTGGGACCAGGCTGTGTGAAGTCCAGAAATATTATCCCACATAGTTTCCAGGATAGACTTCAACTACAGATATCCTCAGGTGGGGCATTGGCTGGGCTGTTCACACCATTACCTATTGAGACACTTGGCAGATTCTTCAGTTACACAAATAACTATGGTTTAAAGTCCAAAACAATAGCATGCTTGTCATAATTTTTCTGAGAAATAAAAACTCTACAGTGAACAATTCCAATGGGGATTCCCATCACCATGAATCGTATCACACACCATCTGACCTGGCTTATATTAATGTTGTAACAGATGCTGGATCTCTAAGTTCATGCCTGCTGACCAGTGACATGCTGTATCTTAGTTTCTTTCTGTTGCTATAACAAAATAAAGGAGACTAGTTAATTTATAAAGAATAAAAGTTGAGATGGGAAGATGACTCAATGGATAAGTACTTGCCCCATAAGCAGAGGGATGGGAATTCAGATCCCCTCAACACTCTGTAAAAGCCGAACAGGCATGGCAGCCAGCAGTAATCTCAACATGCTCTGGAGGCAGGGACAGATTTCCTCGGGCAAGCTAGTAGGAAGATCTAGCTGGAATTGGCAAGCTCCAGTTCCAGAGAACATTCCTCTGTAAGTAAAGTGGAGAGCAGTGGGGAAAGACATCCAACATCAACTCCCAGCCTTCACACACATGCACACAAATGTGTGGGTTTTCTTTATAGCCTTGCAAAGCCAGGTGCCACCACATATTCAAACATGCACTCACACATGCACATGCACACGCACACACAGTTCTAGAGGGTGACACTGGTATCTGATTCACTTCTGGTGAGGGCCTCATCAGGTGATACATAGCATATATACTAGATTGGCTCTGTTCTCATCATATTCAGCCACCAATGCCATCCTGGGGACCTCACACAAATGACCTCATCTAAGTCTAACCACGTACTTCCTACAGGCTCCACATCCAAATACCACTTGTCTTGGTGATGGTCACTGTAGTGAAACACCATGACTAAAAACAAGTTGGGGAGGAAAGGGTTTATTTGGCTTATGCTTCCACATTATATTCCATCACCAAAGGAAGTCAGGACAGGAACTCAAGCAGGGCAGGAACATGGAGGCAGGAGCTGATGCAGAGGTCATAAAGGGGTGCTGCTTACTGGCTTGTTCCCCAAGGCTTGCTCAGCCTGCTTTTTTTATACAACCCAGGACCACCAGCTCAGGGATGGCTCCACCCACAATGGGCTGTGTTCCTCCTCATCAATCACTAATGACGAAAATGCCCTATAGCTGGACCTTCCGGGGGCTATCTTTAATTAAAGTTCCTTCCTCTCAGATGACTTTAGCTTGTGTCAAGTTGACATCAAACTTGCACACCGCTCATGAATGAAATTGAGGGTCAGATTTCCAACCCATAGGCATTGGTGTGGACACATTCGAACCATAGCAGAGTCTGCCCTGCTCTGAATCATGACTGTCTTGATTAAAGGTGGAAAACCTGAGAGCGAAGTGTGTGCTCCGTGATGACAGTCATTACAGTTTCAATGGCATCTTCCACGATTAATAGCTAGAAATAAGATAACACGAAAAGGTGGTAAGGACGGGGGAATCCCGAGAGTGCTGGTGATAAATGATGCTTCAAACTGCAGACTTTTGATACCTGTTGTTGTGGTGCCCGGAAGGCTCAGCTGACATTCAGAAGGCATCGTGTGTTGGGAAGTCCATGTCCATCACACGCTTACTGGCCAGGTATGCATGCTTTCCTCATTCTGTAGATAGGAAAGCTAAGACCCGTGAAGTTCAGTGACCTCGGGTTTATAAAAGTAGTATGGAGGTGAGCTAGTACTAAAACCCCGATCAATGTGTCCCCAGTGTGAGCATAGCCCTGACCAGTCTGTGTCTGCTGCACCAAGCCACACTAACTGGAGTCCCAGCTGGAGTCCCAGCCACTTCCCATCTCCCACATAGCTTTCTTCACTTGACCCTGCCGTGGTTACCATGGTAACAGATTCAAATCTCCCTCTTGCCTTGGTTTGATTCTCTGCTACATCAATCAGCATTCTTCCCACTGCAGTGAGCAGAAAGTCAGTGAGACTGGCTTTAGCATGTCAGGGACAAAATGTACTCATGTTCAGCAGAAGCCAAATAGTGCTTCAGGCCTGGCCACACTCAGGGCTCTTGGAGCATTAATCTGGGCCCTATCTATTGCTTCCATCTCACTACCCAGCCTCCTTTTAGCTTCTGAGCTTAGCTTTATTTTCAAAGGGCTCTCTCCTCTGGACAGAAATCTCACAGTCTTCCTTTCTCCAATGTCCCTACCGTTCATATACCTAACATTCGTCGGAACCTGCATGCCCAGCCTGACACAGCAGCACGTTCCTCTCATCCCAGTTGATGTCAAGTATTTATGCTGTGTATACTTCAGCTTGTATTCAGCATCCTGAGTTTAGACCTACAGCTCTGTTTTAATCGGGATGGAATGGCTGCTTCCTGGTGATGTCATTTCAAGGGAGTCACGGGTTGCTTTCTTGGGAATGTCTCAGCACTTTAATGCTGGGTTGTAAAGAGCAAAGAGCACAGTTACTCCCAATTAGCATCAGTGACAGCACGCCCAGAGCAATGCAGCAGGACTGCAGCCACCTCTGCTTAGACCTGCCAATGAAAGGTTGACCCTCAATTGACCACATCTGTAGATGTCTCAGTGCGTTTGTTAGACAACAGCCCTGGCCTTCCCTGTGGCCATGAGTCACATGGCTGCTTCTGCAGTGCCAAGAGCTGCAACTCTTTCTCTTCAGGGGAATAGTGACCCCCTTTCACCATGAGGTCTCTGAAGCTTGGTCTCAGGGACCCTCCCTTGTGTGATCTTCCTAAGTGACCAAGAGAATCTATAAATGTCATCTGTAAATGCACTCTCCGGTTCACCAACTCTATTTTGAATTTGAAAAGTAACTTATTCTAACTGTGCTTGGTCGGGCATCTCCCCTCCTCCCCCAATTCCCACACTAGTCACAGGCCTTTCTCTAGGAGAGGCGATGATACAGAGTCCAGCTCGGGGAAGGGAATTACATTTGTGTTTGCGTTTATGGAGATGTGTTCATGTGGTCACAACCATTTCTGCACACATCGCATTATTGCAAGTCATCCAGAGGAGGAATAGCTTTCTAGAACACTCCTTTTACCCATTTCACCAACTCAGCCACCCACGGGTACACTCTGGGCCTGAGGTCATGTGAAAACGAAATGTACCCCGTAGCACCCATCACTAGACACACTGGACACATAAGGAAAAATCAAGTCAGAAATGTATGAAGCCAGAAAATAAGCAGAAAGTTCTCTCAAGACAGACAGGATAAAATTCCTGCACTCTTTGTGTCCCATCAGACCAGAAGACCTTTCTTATCAAGAAGAAATGTGAAAGTGCAGTTATGAAAACATAAAGAATGAATAACTTTTGTTGTTGTTTTACTGTTTTAACAAACCCAAGGCAAGCGCTGGATCACTGAGCTCCAGCCCTAACCCTATAGCTCCTAATGATGAATGTTGTGAGCAACACAACTTATGGGAATTCCTGTTTGCATGGCATGAATTCCACACAGAACAAGCGGCATGGTGACTCATGATAGAAATGATAAAAAGATTTTCAAATTTGAATATAATCATAAAGATAAATATGACTTTGACTAATGAAAAGATGAGGTACTAAAACACAATAAATCATCAATTAAAAAAAAATCTGGAGCTAGGGAGATGACTTAGTGGCTAAGAGCCACAGCCTGTTCTTGCAGAGGTCCTGAGTCTGGTCCTCAGCATATATATGAATGGATACTCCATATAGCAACGGGAACTCAAGTTCTAGGAGACCTGATGCCTCTGCTAGCTTTTGTGACATCTGTATTCAAGTGTGTTTGTGTGTGTGTGTGTGTATGTATGTGTGTCTGTGTGTGTTTCTGCACAGACACACACACACACTCATATACACTCAAAAAATACTTTAAAAAGAAATTCTGATCCACCATGTGAAAACATTAAATTGCCTTCTCTTTCAAGTAGGGCTGTAATCAGCTGAAAAGACAGTCAAGGGCCAGGGAGATGGCTCAGCAGGAAAACATGCCTGCCGCCAAGGATGATGACCTGAATTTGATCTTCAAAACCTACATAATAAAAGAGAACTAAGCCAGGCAAGCTGTCCTCTGACCTGCACATGCACTCCATGGTATGTGCATACCCGTCCCCAGCACACATAAAAAGAATCTGAAGCAGAATGTTCTTAAGAGAAAATGTGCATTGTCATGCCAGGCAGTTCATAAAATACTCTTGTAGTACTCGTGCTATCTTTCACCTTTAGAGCATTTAGTTTCTTATGATTCTTCTCCCAGTCTTCATGAATATTGATATGTGTACATGATGGTTTAATGTAGGAAGCCGCGCATGCGCTGGCTAAAGCTGCGTTTGCCTGACATCCAGGATTTTTCCTGGTGAATAGGTGAATTGCGCATGTGCCATGGAAAAGGCCTGCCAAAGTTAAAGCCCATCCCACGGCGTTTGGCACGCTACGAGTAAGCAGCCAATCAGAGGTGAATGCACCGCTCCAAGGGTATATTAAGCAGTGCTTTTCCTGGGCCTGGCGTCTTCTTCCACCATTTTGTATTTGGGAATAAACGTGTTTTTACGGAAGGATTCTGGTGTGTGTGTGTGGTGCGTTTTTGCTGGCGAGACGATTACACGCGCGCCTCACAGTTTAACCCACACTTTGTAGTACTAAAGCTTCAGCATCCCTACCCCCAACCTTCTTGCTGGCCTGGGAAGGAAAGAGGAAGAGGAGTAACATTAAAGCCCTTGTTTGCTTTCCTCATCACTGGTGGAGCTGCAGCTCTGTAAGAGATCACACATAGAGAAAAGGGGGATCAGTTTAGGAGGAAATGGGAACAGCCCATTTAAAAATGATTTGTCATTTTCAATTATGTGTCTGTGTCTGTGTATGAGTGTATACACTTGAGTAAAGGCATCAGTGGAGGCCAAGAGAGGATGTCGGACCCCTGGAACCAAAGTTAGAAGTGGTTTTGAGCTACTTGATCACATGGGCCAGAGAACTAAACCTAGGTCCTCAGCAAGAGCAGTTAGCACTCTTAACTGCTGAGCCATCACTCCAGCCCCAGGAACATTAATATAAAAAAGCAAACAACAACAACAACAAACCCATTTTATTTATATTTCTTTTATTTTGAATTTGTTTTCATGTCATATATTTTTGTTTCAAGACACCATAACCACAGTGACTCTTATATTTAAAAAAAAAAAGAAGGAAAGAAAGAAAGAAAGAAAGAAAGAAAGAAAGAAAGAAAGAAAGGAAGGAAGGAAGGAAGAAAGAAAGAAAGAAAGAAAGAAAGAAAGAAAGAAAGAAAGAAAGAAAGAAAGAAAGGAAGGAAGAAAGAAAAGAAAGAAAGCATTTAATTGGGGCTGTCTTATAGTTTCAGAGGTTTAGTCCATTATCCTCACAGTGGGAAACATGGCAGCTTGCAGGCAGACATGGTGCTGGAGATGGAGCTGAGAGTTCTACAGTTGGATCTGAAGGCAGCAGGAAGGAGAAAGAATGGGCCTGATTTGAGCATTTAAAACCTTGAAGGCCACCCACAGTGACACATTTTCTCCAGCAAGGCTACCTTCGATTCTCCGTCAAGTAGTGCCACTCCCTAATGACCAAGCATTCAAATACATGAGCCTATGAGGGCCATTCCTAGTCAAACCTGAGTGTTCTCTCCATGTGACAGGGGATCTCATTTATGGGCTAAATAACCGTGATCTCTGTTAAGAACGGTGGTGTATCTTAGACCTTGGTGAGCTGGATATATGGAAAGATGGAGAATCAGCACCTAGATGCTTAAGTTCAGGATGACTTTTTTTATTTTTAAGCATGTGCAGCAGAAGCTCAGCACTCTGAGCACACGTAGCAACTCCACCATTATACCACCTGAATGTCACGCATAGCTTCTCTGTTATTTTCACTTTGAGTCAAGCTTTCACCACGTAGACCAGGCTAGCCTCAAGCTCAGAGCTCCACCTATCTCTGCCTCCATCATGCTGGGATTAAAGGCACATGCCACACCACCCTCCCCCACGCCACACTGTCTTTGCAGTGATATCTTTCAGATGAGGCTTGTAGGATATGCAAACTCTTAATGACTTGAGTAGTTTCATGGACATTCTTAAAGAGAACAAAATTTGAACCTCTTGGTTTCTGTGGGCTTGCAGGAGTTTTCTGCATTAAGAGTCATGAATGATTTTCATTGGTCGCCCCAGGCTCCTTATGGGGGGAAAGTGAGGGTAAAGTTTAGTTCTTCTCCAAGCTGACCCACAGTGCAGCCTGGACTGACAGCAGACATTATATTTCGGTTCTGGTTTTGGTTGTCTGATAGAATGAGAATCCAGACATCTTCCTGATGTGGAATGAGTCCCACCATGTCTAAATCTTGTGTGTGTGTGTGTGTGTGTGTGTGTGTGTGTGTGTGTGTGTTTTCAAGGTGCCAGGGATTGAAGCCAGGGCCTTGTGCATGGCTGGCGAGTGCTGTACCACAGAGCCATACTTGAAACCCAGGCTAAAAAGGAAGTCTGTTCAGTTTTTGATTCTGATTTGCAAGCCGAGTGTAGCTAAACCAAGGTATTCCAGGGCTTGATGAAGAGAACACAGGAGTGACTCATGAATTTTTAATTTGTAAATGACCACTCTTAAGTGTGTGAAGCCGGATCATTCTCATAAGTAGGTTAAACATATCCCTCATCTATTATTTCATGGTGTTCAATTATTTAATAAATCCCTTTCTGTAACAGGGCATAGGTGAACTTCTGTATGCCCCCTCTGGATGCTCATGAATTCTGCATAAGTGGAGTCCAAAGTAACTGAGTTTTGCCGTTACAAGCACCTACTGCCGTCATTTTGTATCCCTTCTCGGGTTTTTGTTGTTGTTGTTGTTGTTGTTATTGTTGTTTTTGAGACAGGGTTTCTCTGTGCAGCCCTGGCTGTCCTGGAACTTACTCTGTAGACCAGGCTGGCCTCGAACTCAGAAATCCACCTGCCTCTGACTCCCAAGTGCTGGGATTAAAGGCATGCGACACCACTGTCTGGCATCCCTTCTCGGTTTTTTAACTACCACATTTATGCTGTCTTACTTTATCTTTACCAAATCTTTGGAAGTAAATGGAGCAAGGACCATAATTTCCATTTAACAAGTGTAGAAGCAGAAGAGAAGGCTCAATCCATCTTCTATTAGTTTTACTTGACCTAGAGGGGAAAATATGATTAGGATCCAGGTCTTCGCATGCACCAGTCACCACAAAGGTCCTTACTTAGAAATGAATGTCTGCAGTAGAAATGAGGGCAGTCTGGTTATTACCAGTTATCTACATGTGTTAGCAGAAAGCCCTAATGGTCCATGATGACAGGAACTCACGCAAAGTAAGTTCACTCACAAAAAGTAAGAGAGAGATTTGGAATTCACTCTAAATACTAAAGGAAGAGCAATTTGGAGTAGCCAGTCCTTGAAAATAAAGTGAACAGTGTCCAGGTCTCTCTAGCCAGTCCCTGTACACAACTAAACACACCGTCTGTCTGAGCACATGGTGCTGTCACCTAGCTCTAAGTATGTGGAATACAGAGAAGACGTTGGGTTCAGGTCAGTTGGCTACCAGTGCCTCATTTGCACGAACCTGTTCTCTGACAGATGTTTGCAATTGAGCCCCAGGAAGGAGATGCAGATACACCCAGTACCTGTGCTCCTCTATGTGCGTGTACCTGCTCAGGAGCCTCTGTTTAAATATTGATCAACAGTAGCACTGTCACCATAGCCACCCAGTCAGGGCCTCTCTGCTTCACCTCCCAGTGAAATGGGATCCCCTCTGAAATTCAGGTTCATATGTGTCTACAGTACCCTGCTCTTAGGGTATGAAGTCTGGAAGTTAGCTCTTGTCAGATATTCACACACACACACATACACACACACACACACACACACACGAAGGGAAAGAGAGACAGACAGACAGAGAGACATAGAGAGAGGCAGAGACAAAGAAACTGAGACAGGCAGACAGACAGACAGACAGACAGACAGATAGACAGACAGACAGAGTTAGAGAGAAATCTCACTTTCGAGGGCACATTTTAGATGTGTAAGTGACAACGGCTCAGTTGGGCGCAATACAACACTCACAGTAGACTCTTGTCAGAACTCATTTTCTTTTGTCAAGACAGAGTCATACTATGTATAGCAGGTTGGTCACTAACCCACCGTGCAGTGCCTCAGCCTTCTGTGTGCTGGGATCATAAGCATGTGTCATGCATGATCATACCCAGCAGCCAGAACATCTTCTACTTGCATTTAATACCTCCAATAAAATAAATACTTTCATGCTATGCTTTTCTTCTTCAGGTATCAGAGAAGAAGAGAAGAACAAGACAAGAAAAGAGAACTCATGCTTGGTGAATGTGGTGTGGACTCAGTAGTCTACCCACATCTGTTTTCTCTTTTATGGCCTCTGCCTTAGGATTAGCACCCTATATGTATTAAAGGCTCCTAAAAGTTAAACAGTTCCCTGAACAGTGTATTCAGAGTTGATCCTGGTCTGGTCAGTCCTGAAGATTCCTTCCAGTGCCCAAATCTGGAAAATCTGCTGATAAAAGACAATTCAAGAAAGACTTTAGCAAGCAAAATCAGTCTTCATTCACAAGTCACCTCAATACTCAAGCCTGACATTTCACCACTGCGAGGCAAACTCATAAAATATTTTATGTAGTAAAACTGCTGATAAAAGCTAATCTGTTAAGGACCCAAAGAACAGACTGTTCGTTACTTACCTAACTGTTCCTTGATGCTAATGTCCCCAGTAGTGGAATGAAGAATCAGCCTGCAAATTTCACCTACAACCTTGGCTTTTATCTGTAGCTAGATCTGCCATCAACTTTGCTGTGTCTTACTTGCCATCTCTGTAAAATGGATTCAATAAAATACTGGAGGCACAGTGAGGCTACATATACAGTAATGCTCAAAAAAATCATACCTAGGGGGTCTTGACTTGGGGGTTTGAGAAAGATTTGAGGGTTTGAAAAATACAAAGATGATATAAAATATCATGAATAAACAACAGCTGCTGGACCACACCAGGCATCCTAGGTCCTGTGCTGAGTGCTACAGGCACCATGCCTAGTACTACGAGCCTTGTGCTGAGTGCTGCAAGCCCTGTGCTGAGTACATAAGCCCTGTGCTGAGCAATGCAGGCATCATGATAAATGCTGTAAGCACTGTGAATACTACAGGCCTGTGCTAAGTGCTGTAGGCCCTAACTAAATGCTGTGGGTTCTATGTTGGGTCCTATAGGTTCTGTATCAAATGCTGCAGACACTATACTGGGTGCTGCAAGTGTGCTAAGTTAGGTCCTATAGGTTCTGTATCAAATGCTGCAGACACTATACTGGGTGCTGCAAGTGTGCTAAGTACTACAAGCCCCACCCTGGGTGCCTGTAGCTACCATTTCATTTAATTCTTTCAATCCTATGAGATAGGTATTTGCACTCCTAATTTACAGATGGGAACAAATAAAGTACAGAGAAATTTCCCTGCCACACAGCTGGGAAAGGCAATGTTGAATGAGATTCCAACCCTGAGGGTCTCTTTCCAAGGTTGTACCATTAAGCCTTATTGTTTCCCAAATGTAAACCTAAACAGAAAAAGGAAGGAGAGAGGGAGGGAGAGAGGGAAGGAGGAAGGAGGGAGGGAGGGAGGGAGGGAGGGAGGGAGGGAGGGAGGGAGGGAAGAAAGGAAGAGCTCATTACCTAGCAACTAGGATAATTATCAAGGACACACAGTTGACCTATACACCTTTCCAGAAGATTCATCCAAGCCTATCCCTTACTGCAGTGCACCCTGGGAGAAAGCCTCATTAGTCCCCATGGGTAATACTTCTGTGCTTGTGCTTGGCATTTCCTGACAAATCTTCCCCTACTTCCTCCAGCAACATAAGTGTACGTACTGGACCACAGAGAGGATTTAGATCCTCTCTGTCTTTCAGCCCAAGGGCCACGGCTCCATCCCATCCCCTCAAATCTACATGTCCTACATTCCTCCTGGTCCCAGCGGTTTCTTCTCTTCCTCGGGCTTTCCCATCCCATGCTGTCAGAGTGAATCCATCCCACCACTGATTTCCATCTGCTCTCTGGTTTATGCTAAGCACAATGTCCAAATATAGACTCTGCCTACATTCTTCTCCTGTTACATTGTGTCCACCTAAATCAGAACCTTAGTCTCTTCCTTCCATAGCCCCACAGCCTGACTCACTGGACAGGGCAACTGCCCCATAAATATTTACTGAGCTCTTTTCAGATGCTTGGATTGAAACCAAGATTATTGGCATGCAATAAATATTAGAAATTCAGATAATGATTTTTGAAATCTTCCCTATCAGAGAGGTAATGGGATAAAGAACTTAGAGATTATTTCAAATGGCTAAGGCAGTTTGGATTCAGCAGAAGGACTGAGCCAGAGTTTGAATTAAAACCAGCATAGCCCCTCGTTCCCACTCAGCTGATGGCCTGAGCCCTGCTTGGCTACAGTTCTGAGAACTGACAGAATGACCATCAATTTACTGCTAGCCTTGGGCCAAAATAGACTGAGTTGGCAGGTAGCATGAATAAAATAGGTATTAGCACCAGGGTAGCTGGGTATAAATTCTATCCAGCCCTGCCAACCTCATAGGTCTGAATTCTACCTAGCCTGGCCATCCTCAGGGCTGTTTGCTTGTTTAATGTCATGAATCTCTTTAGCAACTGGCAGAACCTATGAACAATATCTTAATCTGAAGTTTTTAATGCATAAATAATATAGATAAGATGACAGAAGGATCAAATTTTATCAAAATACAGTTGAAACTGTCAAAATTTCTCTGAATATTTACAACGGATGCTATCATAACCCTTCTGCTTCGTGAGTGCATAAACAATGCAGTCTAGAGGCAAGCTTCCTAAGTACCAAAATACTGACATAATGATGAGTGTGACAGGTATTTTATATACTAATAGCTGGAATGTGACATTAGTGATTGGCAGGTTTTACTACAGCCAGAGATGCTATTGCTACTCTGACTTGGGGCTTAAATTTGGATAGAAGGAAACCCCAAATTCTGCTTGAGTCTTATTGTTAGAGGTTACTGTGTTGGGGGAGGCCCCCCTGCTTCATTCTAAATTCTACCAAAACAGTTGTTAGTACCCCCAGAGTAGAAGCCAGGACAAAGAACAGTTTATGTTTCAGTGTCCCTGTCTGAAACACGGTACTTGGCAGTCATTGGTGGTGTTTTTCATAGCAGTGGGGGAGTTGAGGACTCCTTATACATTCTGCAGTATCCTCCTGTCAGTCACCTCTCCCAGCTGACCAGTAAGAAGCCATCACCTACCATACCCACCACGAGACTATATCGGTAGAACTCAAGGCTTCTGTATGCTAGGGAAGTACTCTGTTACCAAACTCTGCGGCCAGCCTAGTGACTTTCTAAAATGCTTTATTTACTATCTATTTCTCTCTCTCTCTCTCTCTCTCTCTCTCTCTCTCTCTCTCTCTCTCTTTCTCTGTGTGTGTGTGTGTGTGTATTTGTGTGTGTGTATTTGTGTGTGTAAGGGGCACACTTGTCACCATGCAAAGCATGTGGCATTCAGAGAGCAACCTATAGTGGATCAGTCCACTCTTTCTACCCTGTAGGTCTCAGGGATCAAACTCAGGTCACCAGGCTTGGCTGCCAAGTACCTATCCTCCTGAGTCATCTCCCTGACTCAGAAGTTGTCTCCTGAAGTAAAGGATTACTACCTTCACAATATTCCTTACTGACATAGAATGTTGCCTTGAAAGAAGCGCAGATATCTTTGGAACTAAAAGTCTAAACTAGAAAGAAAAGCTAAGTACTGGCTAAGTACCGGAGAGCTAAAACCCTAAGTTCTAGTGACATCTTTCTAGTTCTAAGTTAGAGTTAAGACACTTGCTGGCTCAGAAGAAAATCTGAGTGATCACAAAAACAAAATACACACTTGGAACAATCCCCCACAGCTCACTCCTCTCAGCCCCATGATGCTTTGAGGCAGTATGGTTCTCAACCTTCCTAAGACAGCCACTTTATATAGTTCCATGTGTTGTGGTGACCCCCAACTATAAACTTATCCTGTTGCTACTGTTAGAAGTCATAACGTAAATATCTGCTATACAGGATATCTGATATATTACCTACAAAGGGGTCACGACCCACAGGTTGAGAGCCATTGCTCTAAGGAGTCTATATTGTTTGCCAAACAAGATCGTATTCAGTATGTGGCTGTGGGAGTCCAGGAGATTTCCCTAAAGCTTAGCAATGCATGTGCCTGTGTCCACAGAGCCTTACAAAGCCAACCCTCCAGCTCCTGTCCACCTGACGACAGTGCTTTTACCATTCCTGGGAGACAGGAAGATGGTTTCGAAGTACTTGAGAGGAAGGGCTTTCCCTGGGCTGAGGCCCCAGCCCTCCTCTTAGCCACCACCTGTGCAGTCTATCAAAGCTCAGTAATAGAGGGTTCCTTAGGCTTCCTGTATCCCAGAATCACTTGGGGAAACCATCAAACCACAGACTGCTGGACACACTCACAGGGATTTCGGTTTAGTAGGCGAGAGGAATGGCCCGGGCATCACCATTTTAACAGGCTGCTGTGTTTACCAGGATAACGCTTTACAGGATGTTTGAGCAGATTAGAAAACAAAGAAGATAAGAAGACAATAGAGTCAAAGTGTTAAGCCCCTAACAGAAATTTAATAGCTGCTAACCCTCAGGGTTATGGAGAGAAAGGGATCACATCAGGACAGTCTTGAAGCAATAGACAAGTGGGGGTAGAGGGGCAGGAGGTGGACATGCTTCAGAACGACAAGGAGTGCTAGGGCTGGAGAGATGGCTCAGCAGTTAAGAGCAATAGCTGCTCTTCCAGAAGACCCGAGTTCAATTTCCAGTGCCCACACAGCAACTCAAAACAATCTTTAGCTTCAGTTCCAGTGGATCTGATGTTTTCTTCTGACCTCTGTGGGCACCAGGCATAGGGCACACAGACACAGAGGCAGGTGAAATATCTGTACAGACAAAATAAAATTTAAAGCAACAATAATAAGCAAGTATGTTATGGCTGAGTGTACAAAAACACATGACTGATTCAGAAAGCCACTAGAAACTTGACTGAAGCAGATGTGGATGGCAGGTACACATCCAAGGTCTGGATACTAGGAGCCCTTTGCGAGATATCCAATGGTTTCAGTGCTGTTTTGAAGGAGACAGGAAACCACTGGTGATCTTAAAGCTGGTCAGTAAGAGGTGGTAAAGACACGGGGAGAAGGGCTCAAGGCTGATGCCCAAGTTGATGTGGATGTGTTGATATGCAACCCATAGAAGTGTCTCAAAAACATGAGCTGTTGGGAAAGACGATATGTAAACCTGCTATACTTGACACATCTGCAAAGGGATAGATATCAAAGGGTAGTTAGATATATGAATTTAATAAACTAGAGGAATCTGGAAACATAAGTGTAGCACTATATATATATATATATATATATAATCTCACAAGTTATACTCCTCACAGGACTAGATGAGCTAGCGCTAGCTCAGGAAAGCCCTGAAGATACAATTCTGCAGAAGAATGTTCAAAAGCAAGCTCTAATAAAGCTGAAGTGGGCATGGTCTATGTGCCTCTTCCCACAACATCTACACACAAGCCAATTGTGGTGTAAGTGATTGTCAGGGTCAGCCGTAGCCAACGGCAGCAACACTTGGCTCTCTTAAGTCATGGGATCAAATAATGACAACATGCCACAGGGTGTTGCAAGCACATGTCCTGGCTGATAGCAATACAGGGAGAATGTCACTGCAGCACTGTTCTTCCCATCCCTCAACTGTCACTGTCTCTGGAGAAGGAAGTGGAGGAACAACTACTTACACTCGAGGAAGAGTTCTTCTCTGAACAGTTTTATTCATGAGCAAATGTGTTGGATTTGCCCTAGCTCAGAAATCATCCATAGAGTGGAAGATGCTGAACCACGAGTCATCATCAAAATGAATCCAGTCCACAGTCCTCTTCAGATAAACAAGACACCAACCTGGATCTCATTTCGTACCGCCAGACCTATCATCTGAGGCTCAGCCAAACCTCCACGGACAAGCAGGAACCTCCTCCAGACAGCTCTGAACTCTCACCTTTCTTTCTGCAGGCTTCTGTATAGTCTGGCCCACTGGGGAACAGCTCTAAGCTCCAAGGAATGGCCTAGAGAAGACTGGGATATTAAGGATTACAGAAAAAAAAAAAAGGATCCTGCACCACTTCTACGTGAAACAGGACAATAGAGGAACAGTGGGGAGTTAGTCCACAGGGATGAAGGACAATCACATTGGAGACCATCCAAGGGTCTCCCCCCATTGGAAAAGGTCTAGAAATTCAGTGTTTGCGAAGATCCAAACTGCCGATAAATTCGAAGGTAATTTCCATTTTCTTCCTTTCATTCGTGAAAAGATAACCACTTTTTTCTTCTGAGACAGGGTTTCTTTGTGTAGCCCTGGCTGTCCTGGAACTGGCTTTGTAGGCTAGTCTGGCCTCTAACTCACAGAAAGCCACCTGCATCTGCCTCCCAAGTGCTGGGATTAAAGGCATGAGCCACTACCCACCACTGCCCAACCTAAAAGATGAAGTTTTAGCAAGAGTTCATACTGAGACTCTTTCTTCTCTTATCCATCCATAAGCCATATTTTGTAAAAGACAGGGCACCTATGTCAGGGACTTGTTCGTCTTCAGAGGGTTTTCTAGGGAAGAAAACTAAGGCTTACCACTTGGGAGAATAGCCCCATCCTGATTTCACAGAGACTGGGGTTGGAGGTTCAGAAAGGTGACTACTGACCACAGCTCTCACAAGACTGTAAGGGCTTGGCAAGCCCAGGAAATGTTCAATCAGATGGAATGGAAACACAGTGTACGGATGGAAATCTCATCTCATGGCAGATCTTTATTACCACTGAAGGGGGTGGCCAAGAAACAGGGAACACATTTAAGGCTGCCGGACTGCTGACACAGAGCCGTAACAGCGCAAAAAGTCCTCAGGTTGGAAACGGTTTGTGCAGCCAGCGGTAAATACCTGGGCATGCCTGGAGCCATGGAATTCGAGGTCCTAGTACCTGAAGCTGGAACATATTATTCTCACCGGTTGAGTCCATGAACTTTCCAGATGAATTTGTCCCTATTTTAATTACCAATTAACATGTTAGGCTTTAACTTTAAACTTAAAGAAATGACTTCTCGACTTCTCGAGGCAGTGTTCCGTGAAAAAGAGAGAAGTGGGACAAAGGCCATCTCTGGCCCCAGCAATAAGAAGAGGAGGGGGCAAAGCGAGCTCAAACTGACTCTTGGCTCCTCCCCTTTTGTAGTGTAGGCTCCTAAAGTAATCTGGGTGGGCGTGGTCATCCATCCGTCAGTCAACATCATAATTTAGAAACTCCGGGCAATGTGAAAGGCAGAATTTCTTTCTTTCTTCCTTCCTTTCTTTTTTCTTTCTTCTTCTTTCCTTCCTTCTTTTTTCTTTTTAGTTTTTGTTTTCTTTTTGTTTGTTTTTGAGGCAAAGTCTCCTGATGTGTAATCCTGGCCTAGAATTTGATATGTAGACCAGGCTGACCTGGAATTCACAGAGATGCTCCTGCCTCTGCCCACTGAATGCTGGGATTGAAGATGTATATCACCATATGAGCCAGGGATCCCTTTCTTATGGTTCTCTACCACCTTCTCTAGAAGAGAGAAAGAGCAAGTGTTCGGAGGAATGGAGAGGTGCTGGTTAAATTCTTACCGTTTGAATGAGGTAGGAATCAACATCACTGAGGTTAGAACCTTCTTTAATTTATTTGTTGCTATATAACATTTTCTCAAAGAAAATCTACACGGGGCTTTGGGGTAGAAAAATCCAGCCTCCCAGGTAACATGACCAGTGGGTAGGCTTGGTGCCCTTCAGAGCCCAGCACCTCCCAGTTGGCAGGTCTCCTCTAGGACTGAGCCCCTCACTCCTCTGAGCTCAGTTAAACAAACTGAGTTGATCAGCATCACTAAATGTCTGCCCTGCCCCCAGCTCCCTATCCCTGTACACATAAGTTTGAGAGATGTCGGAGGAGATCAGGATGGTTGGCAACTTGGCCAGTATTTGTCCTGATGGTCTTACGAGGCCCCTGGGCCAAGGCTAAAATGATCCTTTAGGTAAACCAGTAGCTATGATCCCAGGAATAGGCTGCTGCTGGTCTCTCAAGGCTTCGTTATAGAAACCTCGAACCAACAAGAGCTAGGTCGAGCTGTGCTCACGGATGCTCTCTCTCATTCACTGTCAGCCACCATGAATAATGCCAGTGATGTCCAGTTATACAGCCGGTCTAAATTAATCTCCTGCAGAATGAATGTGCCCTCAGTTCTCACACCAAAAACAAACTAATATGTTCTGCTGTGGGAAAGGCTGTCCTGCTTCTTAGCACACTGTCTCAACAACCCACTTACAGTTCCATCCTCAGCACTCCAGAACGACTAAAAGTCAAGGTCACACATGTCACTGAGGAGCCTATAATTAACATGCAAGCATGGTATTAGACTCTCTAGATTTCGTCGCTCTGCTTAAAATGGGGGAGAGGGGAGGGAGATTTTTTTTTTTAGTTTGGAGAGATTTAGGAAACATAAACTTTACTGGTTTCTTGACCTTTTTTGTTATAAAGAGATAAACATATATTTAAAATAAACCTTGAGCTGGTCAGTGGTGGTGCACGCCTTTAATCCCAGCATTTGGGAGGCAGAGGCAGGCAGATCTCCAAGTCTGAGGTTGGCTTGGTCTACAGAGTGAGTTCCAGGATAGCCAGGACTACACAGAGAAACCCTGTTTCAAAAAATAAAATTAAATTAAAAGTAAAATAAAGTAAAAGTAAACCTTGGTATAGCTATCTTCTAAGTGTTTTGAAGACAGTAGCAAATGTCACAACCCAGAGTAGCTAATGAACTTTAATTCCCATTCAAGCACCCACCTACCCCCTACACACACACAAACACACATGCACACACACACATATGCATGCACTCACGCACATGCACGAACGCACACATACACCAGAAATAAGGAAAAGGTGAATCAAATGAGGACGGAGATTTTCTTCCCATCCTAAAGCTGTCAATCTGCAGTAAGTCCTGCCTTTACAGCTCTGAGGCCTTGGCTATGACCTCACAAACCAACTACAAAGCAGCTACTTAACACCTCTCAAGTCTGCTGTTTGGTTTATGCTGCATTTTAAACAATATCATCAAAATCCTTTAGATGCAGCCAACACTGAAAGCCTGCCTGGCCTATGTCCTGCATGCATTTGCCACACATGAGTCCTCCTAAGCTCTCAAGGGTCTCTCTCATTTGTTGGGCTTTGGTGACAATCAGGGAGGTTTATTAGCTTATTTCTACAAAGCCAAAGACAGAAAGCAGAAGACCAGAGCCTAGGACTTGTTCTGGGTTGGAAAAAAGCAGTGTGGGGAACTTGCTGGATTTCAGCTCTGTGAGAAATTACTCAGAGACAAAGAAGTCCAATGCCACCTGTACTTGGAGCGGTTCTCATGAGTATGGTGTGAACTGGGGTTGCAGGCAGGGGCATTTTCTAGGGAATTTTTCTAGAAATTTACATGTGCAGAGAGGATTAAAAACTACTAGAAAGCAAAGTTTCCATGTCGAGAAGAACTTTTAAAAAGTCCCTAACTGTGGGTAAAAGCACATCTTTACTCTGACTTTCCTGTGATAAACTAGGCAGCAAGGATCTTTCAGACACCAGACTTCACTTAGGCTTTGGTCAGAACTATGCAGAAAAGCAGAAGCCTACTTCTGGTGGTCCTCATCTCTCAACTTCCCAATAGAGGATCCTGAGTGATTTGACGAATCACAAATGTGTGTGTGGGTATGTGTGTGTACCTATAAATGAGTTGAAAATAATTCATATGCGTTTATTCTAGTTTGTTGTCTGTTGCTGGGATGAACATCATGACCAAAAATAACTAGAGGAGAAGAGGGTTAATTTACTATTTATAGTCCATAGTTCAGGGAAGCCAAGGCAGGAGCTCAGGGCCAGATCTTTGAAGCAGAAACCTCAGAAGAATGCCGCTCACAGGCTTACTCCCTCAGGTTCTCTCAGCTAGCTTTCTTGCTCAAGCCCACTTGCCTAGACATGGTGCTGCCCACGGTGGGCTGGGCCTTCCCACATTGATTAGCAATCAAGAAAATGTCTCCACAAGCTTGCCCAAAGGCCAACCTGATGGAGGCAACTTCTCAATTGAAGTTCCCTCTTCCCAAGTCATGTCAGACTGATAAATCAGCTTAGCCATTGTAATACTGTAAGCAGTTCTAATAGATAGATGATAGTTAGATGATAGATAGATAGATAGATAGATAGATAGATGACAGAAAGAAGGAATTGTGATGCTGTAAGCACATCAATTCCTGTAGAATATTATGATCATCTAAATACATTAGCATATAGTATATGGTAGGTTCCCTGGTACATTTGACATCTTTCCTCTTCCCTGTAGACACCAAAAGGCCATAAAGTAGCCTGAAGCCATCCTGTGAAGGAGAGAAAGTGTGAGGGTAATCATAGGGCCTCACATTGTGGAGGAATTTGTTACAGAGCTGATATGTCTATTTCTCTCAGCCCTGCACACTCTCCTTTTTGGTCAGGATGTTTATCTCAACTGTACACTTTTGTATGACATGATTTCTTGAGAGACATGAATAAACTGTCTATGAACCTCAGGTAGGGGATTGACAACAGAGTAAAGTAAGGAGACCACTAAAGTCCAACTTGGGGAACCAATGAGTTTGTAGGAGTTACCTACGGGGGTATGGCAGAAGCAGAAATGATTAGAGACAGCTTCATCACCAAAGCCTACCCCAGCATGGGTGACAGCTCACATGGGGGAACCTGGAGCGTACTGCACAGGCTGCAGGCAGCGCAGCAGGCTAGAGAGTGTCCTCTCCAGATAACTCAGCAGCTATATTTTTCAGGCAGCTTGGTTGGAAGTCTTCTAGCCAATAGAGCCAGTGTCTCTCAGCAGTCTATGCAACTTCTATGTGCTTGGGGAGGGAGGGCCCAGTGTATCTGGTCAGTTTTAGGACTTCCTAAAGTTATTAAATGATTTATTTCCTGACCTTAAGGAGCTTCATTGCAGGATGAGACGTTTCACTTCTCCTTAAAACATCCTGTGTCTTTAACAAACTTTCCTTGAAGGTAGAAATTGCCACCCAACTACATCTTATTTCTACTGCGAGTCAGGGCTTGGCCTCTTTCACTCTCTGGGATGTGGTTCTTTCCCTTGGGTGGAATATTTCACTTGGTGCTGTGTAATATCTGGGAACCTCTATTTGTATCGGTCTCTGTCCTGTGCATGAGCTATTAGAAGAACCTTTTAGCACCAGGAGGTTGCCTAGGTACAGAAGCATCTCCAGAGCCATGTCTGCCTGCAGGAGGCAGCTCTACCTAGCCAGCCATATAAAATGCCCCAGGTGCGCCCATGTAGTTCAGTACAGCCCTTCCTTCCCAGGGACATCTGATACCATTCCCAATCTTACATCTAGACACAGACCATATGGAAAATTCTGGTGTGGCCTGGAGCAGGAGAAAGTATTGCAGTAATCATCAATGTCCTCAGTTCTCTAGACCACTCCACGAGCAGCACAACTGTACCTGGTGTCCCTGTGCTTTCTTCAGCTTGTACATCAGCTTGTTCATCTCAGAGCTCTCGATGCCTGGGCATTTAATCCTCTATCCCTAATCACAATTTGGCATCAACCTTAGTCCAGTGGAAGCACAGTGTATCTTCCCAGGCCTCTGCCCCTTTGGTGCACCTGTGGCCTTTTATTCCTATGCTTGCTTTTGTTAAACTCTCCAGTCCCAGTCTCTGGGTCAGAACTGCCACAGGCTCATCTCCAGGCCCTGTGTCATTTGGAATCCACATTTCATACCCCCTGAGCGCTGGGCTTACCATTCCTGTAGGTGTGACGCTCTTCCTCATACAGAAATGTTTGCTCCCTAGACGTCAGCATTAAGCTTAGGTGGGGAAGTGTGAAGTACAGAGGAGTGACAGGCAGCAGCCTCCCAATCCCATGATGTCATTGCTTAGGGAACTTCCAGACCGCTATCTAACAGCTGCTGGCTTCCTCTTCCTGATGGTTTTGTTGTGTAACACTGCCATTCCTGTATGGATTTCTGCATGCTAGGCAAGTGCTCTGCCATGAAGCAACAACCCCAGCCCAGGTGTCTAGAATGTTTAAACGGGAAACGTGGCTACAGACTCCAAGCCTTGGGAATTCCTGGCCCCTTTCTCCCCGTTTTCCAATATCTCTAGACCATTCCCCAGCAGTCATTAGGTATGTGAACTGTCTAATGTGTAGTTATTTTTACTAAAGTGTGAGAATCTCCCAGAGTGAAATGCACCTTTAGCAGTGTTTAAATCTCCCATTACACAGCCAGTGGAATACATGCTTAGATCACTAAGCAGTTTGTCCTAGGCCCTTCCTGTCTTTACTCCTCTGTAAATTGGCTTTTCCATTCCTTATGTTTTCCTTCTAACACAGTATCTATAAATGAGTGTCAAAGCCTTTGTCCACTGAAAGAAAGAAAATCTCTGTCTTTCCATATTTCAGTTCTCTTCTGGAGCTTGGATGGGATTTTTCTCTTGGCACTGGAGTGTCTACTGCAGCAGGAATCTATGAGGAAGTATTAGTGGAACCTCTCCTCTGCCGGAACTCTAGCCTTGAAACCCTTCATCATGTGCTAGGAATCTCAACTCAACAATAGCTGACAACCAGGCTGAGACAGAGAGAAGGGACTGTGAGGCCTCCTCTGAGCAGGAAGGTACAGAAGAGGGCTTCAAGCTGAGACACACACTACAGAGCAGCCAGAGATGGTTCTATATGGGCACATCTACCATGACACACAATCAGATGCTCCTCCAGGGGCTAGCCGTGTTGCCTGCAGAGTCTCCATTGTAACCTTGGACAGGAAATGTGTTGGCTCCAGGTATCACATGACATGTTCAAGGTCCCATCACTTTCCTGGGCATCTTGTAACCAACTCTTGGAGTTGGTTGATAAAGGCCTGGCCTTCTTCACCTAGACTGTAGGCAACTCTAGAATAATGTTTCTTCTTCAGAGAGAGACCACACCATGACCAAGTTCCCTCCTCTCCAGTAGCCGGCTCACTGTCTCACAAGCTCTTCCCAGCACAAGCCTGCTTGCTAATCTCCATCTCAGGCACCAGCTTCCCAGGTGGGATAAGGCTGTCCTGCAAGTAGATGAGAAATGCAGAAAGTCTGCCCCATCTCAGAACCTGCAGCTGATTCATAAGGACCGTAAAGTTCCAGGCCCCAACCAAGTGACAAGCGGGTGAGGAAGGCTTCTGCAGGCATGATCAGTACCCCCAAGGGTACCCTGACCCCACCTTTTTTCCTGTCTGGTAGGAATAAATTGCACTTAACTAACTTGCTAATAGGAGCTTTGGAGAGATTATCTTGCCACAGAATCAGCACAAGCAAAGAGGCTGAAACCAAAGAGAGCAAGGGGCTG
>NW_021620763.1:2185751-2258664 GCF_004785775.1 Grammomys surdaster
CCCCCCGCCCCCCCCCCCCCCCCCGCCCCCCGCCCCCCCCCCCCCAGGGTGGGGGTAGGGTGGGGGTGGGGTGGGGGGTGGGGTGGGGGTGGGGTGGGGGGGTGCTGAACTTCTGCAGTGAGCAATGGGGAAGAGGGTATGAAACGCATCCAGGAAGAGATGCTCAGTGGGCTTTGAACTCAGGCAGTGATTTTGGGTCTTCTCTGCGTGGCAATAGGAGCCTAGTCTAAGAGGCCCTCCTCAAAGCTGGGTGTACATATTCAATGAGTAAGATGCCCTCACACCTGAGAAAGCACCATTAGCCCAGCCACATCCATCTAAAGGTTGCTCAGAAAGGAGAAACATTTTAACCTAAGACAACATGGCAGGAGCTTATTATAGGGTACATGCTTGTTTTAAGGATTTGTACATCAAACATCTAAAAACAGCTTTGCCAGGCAAAGGCCATGTCCTGGAGGAGCTGGTTCCTGTTGGAGACTCTCAGGAGAATCTGTCTCCTTGTCTTGCCCAGCCTCCAGGGATACCCCCACATTCTCCGTCTTATAAACCCTCTTCCTCCATGTTCAAAACAAGCAATATAACATCCCCTTGACCCTCACAGTGTTGCATCCTTTTCTATCTACAGCCAAGGATATTTTAAATATTTTTAAATGTTTGAGGTGTGCTGGTGTGATGGCTCTGTGAGTAAAGGCACTTGCCACAGAGCCGGACAACCTGAGTTCAGTGTCTGGATCCACAGAGTGGAAGGAGAGAAATGACTTCCACAAATTTTCCTCTGACCTCCACACAAGTGTTGGGGCCCACATGAGTGCCTATGTGTGTGTACACACACACACACACACACACACACACACACTCACAGAGAGAGAGAAAGACAGACATACAGATAGACACTGAGTAAATAAACAAAATGTAAGTTTAAATACAGCACATAAACAACCCTAATTCCCTGTACAACCTTAATTCAAGATGTTTTGATAGGTAAAGGGCTAGCTTTGAAGGCCTGGTGACCTGAGTTAGATCCCCAGTGCCTCCATAAAGATAGAAGGAAGGAAGGAAGGAAGGAAGGGAGGGAGGGAGGAAGGGAGGGAGGAAGGGAGGGAGGAAGGGAGGGAGGAAGGAAAGCTACAAAGTAGTCCTCTGACCTCCACATGTGCCATCACATCGCAATGAAAATAAGTACTTTTTAAAGACGCGGACATTTGTGAAGGATGCTTTGTTTTAGCTTCATCCCTGAGTCTGTGCAGGACCATGATGTCTCAGCTCGCTTGAGCTGATGTGGGAATGCGAAGAAGAATCAGATTCTGTAATTTATGATAAAGACTTTAGAGCTTGTATATACTAGTCCAAGAAGGAAGAAGGGAAAGATGGACAGTCTCAACAGAGATAGAAATTATATGACGATTCAAATGTAAATTTTGGAGCCAAAAATAGAACTGAAATCATACAACTCCCCGAATGGACCAATAAAAAGTGTCCAGCATAATGAGAGGAAAAGGTAGAGAAAAGAGATCCTTCTGGGTCAGAGGGATAGTGCCAGCATCTCTAGCGTCTGTCACTGGAGTCCCAGCAAAGGAAGGAAATGAATAATAAGAAGTGACTGGGAAATAATGACCAAAAATGTCTCAGATTTGACAAGAGATATGAAGTCGTAAATTCTAGAAACATAATGACTCCAAACAGTATAAACCCATAAAACCATCCAGATGCACCATACTTAACTCAAAAGTATTCTTATAAAAACTTGTTAAAACACCCAAAAAGATGGCTTTTTACTTACGGAATGACAATCCAAATGATGAGGAGTTCTTATCCATCATGAATATGCTAATGGAGACAACTTACATGTTTATCCCCCAAATAATAATAATAGGCCCAGAATAGCACTGATGTGGTGTTAGAGTATGAGAAGGTTGGTAGAGAAAGAAGTAAACCAACATTGGTAAAGGGCAATTACACATCAACTATCAACACTTTTAATAGACACACCTCTTTATCCTCAATTTCACATCTAGAAATTTATCCCACAAAAGTGTCTGTAGGGGTCCCCTAAGATGTTTATTATGGCATCATGTGCAATAACAAAAACACACTAACTAGTAACTAACTAACTAGTTATCTAGTTATCTAGAGTACCTCATTATCTATTTATCTAGTAGTAACTAGATAAACACACTAACTAGTAAGACGCTGTAGGCTGATGCAGATGAAGTCATTCTTAAATGGCTCACAGAGCCCCACACTGGGATACAATGTACCTTTTAGAGCAATTACCCTGGAGCCAGGTCTGTTGGCATGGGAAGGAAGCTATGATGTATTGCGAAATAGCAAAATAAAATTTGCCAAAGAGTACCTGCATAAATCAGGACTTGTAATTGTGCCTGTGTGGCTATAATTGCTGAGGAAAAGAACTGAAATAAAACCCAATGTGACATCAGCCGTTGCTGCTGGGAGGGGAACAGGGGAGTAAAATGAGAACGTTTATTCTTTATTGTATCCCTCTATGGATTTTATGAGGAGCAGTCTCCTGCAAGGCTTTAGTCTTGGAAATTCATCAGTCTTCCACTGTTTTCTGGAAACAGCTCTTCCCACTTCTCTTGTTGAAATCCAGTCCTTCAGCTCTCATCTCCAGGTAAGGAAGCTACTTAGTGATGCATAACTAATGACACCAAAATTTACCAGCTCAAAACATCCGCCACTGTTGTCTCATGAATCATTTAAGGATTGGGGACCCTTGAGTGGTTAGGTGCTGTGATCACAGGGTCTCTGCTGAGGTTTTGATAAAGATATTGTCTGGAGCTAGAGCCCTCTGAAAGCTTGTCCAGGATTAGAGGGCCCGTGTCCAGAACCCCCAATATAGCTTGTCAGAGCTTCTCATTCTTAATTCCTCACCACATAGGCATTTCTACAGACTGCTTCTAGGCCAGCTCCCTTGTCCTGATGTGACTGTTCAGACTCAATCAACAACCAAGACAGAACCACAGTGACATTTGTATCTTTCTGGAGTTGTGCAGACTTGGGGCTTTATTCATGAGTGTGCATGTGGGTGTGCAAGTGTGTGTGTAGGCCACAGTTGATATTGGTGGTGTTCCTCAATTGCACCCCACTTTCACCTTTGAGATTGAATCTGGAGCTCATCCATTCAGCTAGACCGGCCAGCCTCCGAGCTCTCGGGTCTGCCTGTGTCTGTCTCGACAACGGTGGGCTTACAGACACATGCACTTGTGCCTGGCTTCTTACATGGGTGCCAGGGATCTGAACTCAGGTCTACGTGCTTAGTAGCAAACACTTTACCCAGTGACCCATCTCCCCAACCCCTCCTGTGACTTCTGTTACAGTCTACTGGTCAAGCAACTGGCTGTTGTGTTTGAAGAGAACACAGGGAGACACAGAGCATTGCCCCCCCCCCTTGAAGACACCAAAGAGAAAACACTCCTCACTCTCTTTTTACTTAAGTTCACAGACCTAGGAACCTAGAAAGTACAGATCTGTTCTTATGTTGTGACAGGTTAATGGATTTGGGGACTTCCAATTTCCCATAAGAGGAAAACCTTAGAAGCTAACTAGCAACACCAATTCATAGAGGCCACAATCTTTTATTAACAAGGAAACTTCAGTTTACCCAGAGTGTAATGAATCAGGAAAGCTGGGGAAACTTGAAGGATAAAGAACCAAAGGAGAAGAACCAGGCACCTCAGCAACAGTCCCTTCAACCCAGAGCCTGTCATCCACTTCTGCCCTGCAGTCCAGAGATCTAGAAGTGGAAGTACTTCCCAGTTACAGACCAATGGGAGAGTCAGCTTAGATTTTAATTACTCAGAAAATATTAGAGGGTGATCAATAAAATCTGAGGATTTTCCTGACATATGTAAAGACCTGATTACAACAGCTTTGCATTTCATACGCTGGAGTAGGACTGAATGGCTTTGTCCTAGCTTGCTTCTGTTCAGGCAAGCATTTCACTAAGTCTTTCGTAATGTGTTTAGAGAAATAACGGAGAGGGCTACTTCATCACAAGTTAAGCAATCCTTATTTGAAAAATGCTGTTTAAACTGTTGTCTTCAACTTGAAAGAAGTTACACACCTTAGGGCTTTTTGAAATTGACCCTGCCTCATGCAACATTTTTAATGAACTAATTGTAGAAAGACAAAACAAAAACAAACAAACAAACAAAAATGTCCATTATATTTGCAAGGATTGTCTACTTAGATGGGAGAGTTTAAACATGGAGTCAATGCTGCTACAGGTTTCTGACAAGTGAAACAAAGATGGGCCCTCCTGAAAATGGTAAGTGACATAAAGTCCTGCGGGCGCCTAAAACAAGAGAGACACGTGGTTCGTTAAGAACCCCTTATGGGATCCACAAATACACCGAGTCAGCCTTTTGCCAAGTCTGCTCACCAGGTAATGAAAAAATTATTCTGCATGGTGAAGAATGCACAGAGATTGAGCTTGATGAAAAACGTGTGGATTCCCGCTGTGATCGGGAGATTGCTCCGGGCTCGTTTGTACATTTAGCTCCAGGATCATACTGTGCTCTGCTAATAACAATACCCTTCGTGACCAGTCTGGCAATTGTATCCAAAAAGAAAGGAAGGGAGTTATCTTGTGTCCTCCTTTTTATGAAAGCATAATAGAAAGATATACTTACCAGGAATTCTGATGGGATCTGGAAACACAGATGTCTAGGTCACAAGACCCAAGGGTTAGAATTAGGATCTAGGGAAGATGGGAAGCTGATGGTTCATACCCTCCCAAGATTCATATGTTGAAACCAAATCCTCACTATGACATTATTAAGATGTCGGGTCTTTGGGAGGCAACTGGGTAATAGGCTCTGCCTGACGTATGAGGCAGAGAGTGGGACCTACCACACTGAATACTGCCACCTGGATCTCAGAATCTTCCAGAGCTATGAGCAATGCCAATTAGCTGCTTACCAGTTACTCTAGAGAGGAATTTTCTTACAGTGGCTTAAATAGATTAGCATGAGGGTGTGAAAGGGGGTCTGTAGGATATCTCCCTGCCAAGATTCTTCACTGTCCTTCTACTTATTCCAGAATGAATGCTGGTTCTTCTCTAAAAGATTCTACCTGTGTCATTAAGGTTCCCAATAAATGAACTTCACAATAGATTACCTGATAGGCAGGACCTAAGCGCATGGACTCTTTACAGACAGTTTCCTTTGCTGGTACCAAAAGAAGTAGGAGGACCATTTACCATTGTTTGCTTGAAGACAGAAGGAACCATGAGGTGAACAATATGGCTAGCTCTTGGAGCTGAGAGTACCAGAAACTCCAAACTAGCTGACTAGCCTGTAAGGAAACAGAGACCTCAGCCCCACAGCCACAAGGAAATGAGTCCTGCTAGTAACATATGGGCTTGACGGGGACCCTGAATCCCATGCAGAAACTGGAGCTTTGGCTTGATAAGATCTTGAGTAAGGTCTGAAGCCATGCTGTTGGCACTAATTAATCACCCTTGGTATACCCGCCTTGTGAAATGGTTTCTTATAGCCACAGGAGTTAAGTAACTTGTCCAAAGTCTCACTATTCACTGAAGAATCCAGATTCTACTAAACCCGCTGTTCACCACTCCCCACAGCACCACCAAGTCTCAATTTCTTGCACTACCTTTGCTACCAAGCTGGAAAGTCCTTAGAAAAGGAGTTCATGAGTGTGAGCTCTTCTAGAACCCTCCCCTGTTCTGAAGACACACTACGTGTAGTGTTGCAAATAGCTGTTGATGTCTACTGAGTGCTGACTGTGCATGCTGCATTATACTGCATTTAATCTTTGAGATAGCCCCAACAGGTAAGTACCATTATTAGCCCCCATTTCCTAGATGAAAACACCACAAAGATTGAAAGTCTAAAGGTTGTGTCTGTGGTCCCGCAGCGAAGTGGCAGAGCTGAGATGAGGACACAGGCCATCTGGAGCCCGAGCCCACGCTCTTCCCACTCTGCCTCTGAGCCTCTGCTGTATTCCTGGCACCAGACAGGGTCCTTTGCATACATCTTCTCAGATATTCACACCATTCCTATAAAAGATTTATGTCCTCAATTTTACATCCAAGAAACTGGAGTGTCAGAGGGATTAAATAAACTTGCCCATAATCCTGGTTTTGAATGGAAAAGTTGGGTTTCCACCAGATCTATACTGTCCTGAAGTTGTTTGTCTTTCTGTGCCCTAACCAGCTTCTCTATTGTCCACCAAGGATCTGGCTGACAACTGGAATCTCGATCTTAGTTCTGGGCAAAGGGGAAAGGGGAGAGGGACAGAGGAAGATGATGTCTGCCAGCTGCTCCCTCAAACAAAATGCACCTACATATACAAAGGCACTGGAGCTGGTTGCCTAGCAACATCTTTCTACCTCCCCAGTCTACTTCATCCATCCTGACCCACCACCACACATCCACTCAGCTTGGTAGGCAAGGCTCTTGGGAGCCCCTTTGCTTCAAGGCTGCCTTTATGTGTCTTTGCCCAATTCACTGGGAAAATGCTTACAGTTTACAATGTGTAGGAAGTCCAGGTAGCATAGCATCATGTGCCATTTATGACTCTGGGACAAGGCAAAACAGAGCTGTCCTCCCTGCACAAGATATCTAATGCTTTGAGAAGGAAAGGTCTCATTTTGGACTTTTTGTCGTGTCCCTGCAGGTTTAAAAAAAGAGTTTTGTGTTTCTCATGCACCAGGTACTTTAAATAGTCCTTTGAAATAAACGCTTGATTGGGATAGAATTGGAGCCGGCTGTCTGCTTTCTTTTTTCATTTTATCTTCCATGTTTGAAGTCAGAGTCTCTTAAATTTAAACTTATCTTCAGTTCAACCAGCCTGAACAGCCTCAGGGCTCCTCTTGTCTCAGAGTCAAATGAGACAGGACAAGACAGACAATGCAAAGTTTTCTGAACTCTTTAAGCATGAACTAAAAGGCTATTCAGAGCCTCCAGCTTCACCAACAGTAGGAAGCTCCATTGAGACCCAGCTATGCTAACACTTTCATGAGTTCTAGTCCCTTCTGCTTTCCTTGCCTCTTCTTTCACAAAAACAAAGACAACAATATAAAAAGCTGTAGCTTGTGACTGGGCTGCTAAAGACCAAAGAGATGCATCCACTGTAGTAAACAATGTTCATTTCCCCCTTAATTCTAAAAGGGAGTAGAGTGTTCTCACAGGCATCTGAGAGGATTACAGGTTTGTGCCATGGAGCCACTGTGGCCTACGATACCAGTAGATATGTGCCCCTGCTGAGAGGGAATCAGCACACAGCAAGTGTCTCTGAGACACAGATGTAGAGCCGGGACAAGAAACATGTAAGTTGTGGCAGCTGCCTTCAGAGGACCAAACCCACCTAGAGGGAAAAATAAGCTTGCTGGCTGCAATCACTGTAGTGTGAAAAGTCAAGTGTGGTGGTCTCTAAGGCCAGGGTTTTGAGTTGGCTCATCTCAAAATCTGTATCATCTATGAACTCTTGGGAACATGTATAAGGGCCAGTCCTGCTGATCCAAAGCTGCAGGGTCTCCATAACACCAGACAATAACAAGGTAACCGGAAGGAGTCCGGGTGAGGACTCCATGTTGATGGTGTCACAGAAGCTGGAGACCTCAAATCAGACCAGTGACTCATTGCAATGAACATCTGCAAGTGAAGATGTGTGGACAGAGTGGTATACTGTGGGACACACTGCAATCACAAAGAGATGTTTTCTATGCTTTGTTTTGTTTACGTGTGTGTGTGTGTGTGTGTGTGTGTGTGTGGTGTGTGTGGTGTGTGTGTGTATGTCTGTGTGGTGTATGTGTGTGGTGTATGTGGGTGTGCTGTGTGTGGTGTGTGTATGTCTGTGTGGTATATGTGTGTGGTGTGTGTGTGTGTGCTGTGTGTGTGTGGTGTGTGTGTGATGTATGTGTGTATGGTGTGTGTGTGGTGTGTGTGTGTGTGTGCTGTGTGTGGTGTGTGGTGTGTGTGTGATGTGTGTGTGTATGGTGTGTGTGCTGTGTGTGTGTGCTGTGTGTGCTGTGTGTGGTGTGTGTGTGTGTGTGTGTGTGTGTGTGTGTGTGTGTGTTTGGGGGGATTGCAAGAGCGAAGGGTGGATATGAGGAGACAAGGAGATGAGTGGGACTGGGGTACATGATGTAAACTTCATAAAGAATCAATAAAAAGTTTTTTTAAGTAATTGTGAAAGGGCAGGTTTATTTGGGTTTACAGTTTGAAGGTACACAGTGGGGAAGACATGGCAGCAGGAGCTTGAGCACACTCCTTTCACAGAGAGCTACCAATCTTACGTATCTTAGCATGAGTGGATTCTAGTTATTTCGTCACAGTAATAAAAGAAGTGATAACAGACCACTGGCACTCTGATATGAAAGCAAGACAAGCACATTTGCATGAAAGCTGTAGACCAGTGTCCTCATTAAGCACAATGCTTTATTTCCCACTAAAGGACTAGAAAGTTGTACTTACCAGCATACACACACCAACCAAATTTGATTGTTTATGGGATGCAAGGATGTTTCAGCCTATAAAAATCAATGTACATAGCACATTAATAGATGATGGGGAAAAGAAATATCTGGTGATTTCAAGGCAGAAAAATATAAACAAAAATGAATCCAATCTAATGATAAAAACATTCAACAAGCTAGGATTTGGAGGAGACTATATCAACGTAAAAGAAACCTTACATAGAAAGAACTCAGAGCAAGCCCCACATTCGGGAATCAAAGGCTCGACTTTTTCCTTCAGGAACAAGATCAAAAGGTTCATTGTTTGCCATTTCTTTTGAATATATTTCATGAAATCCAAGAAACGAAATGAAAGGCATCCAAATTTAGAAGGAATAAATAGAATTATCTCCTTTCACAGAGTATATAATCTATGGGGAAAACCATAAAGACTCAACTATTATCATCCCTAACCAATGAATTCAACAAAATAGCAGGACGAGAAGTCAACATACAAACAAAACAAAAGCAGTTGTATGTCTATATACTGACAGTGAAATTGCATGGCCTGCCAAGACAGCTCAGTGGGTAAAAGTGCTTGTTGCATAGCCTGATGACCTGAGTTCGATCCCTGGGACCCACATATTAAAAGGAGACAACCAGTTTTCCTACATTGTGTTCAACCTCCACATTTGTGTCATTGAACATACCTGAAACCCACAGAGGCCAGAAGAGAGTATTGGACCCCCTGAAGCTTAAGTTACAAATGGCTGTGGGTATCAGGCAAGGGTTCACTTTTATTCTTTCATCTGTGGAAATTCAGTTTTCTGGATACCAGTTGTTGAAAAAAACAAACCATGTCTTTTCCCATTGAATGGTTTGTTCAGTCTTAGGCACTTTTTTGTTTCTGTGATAAGACATGATGATCAAGGCAACTTATGAAAGAAAGAATTACACTGGGGGATCATGGTTCCAGAGGGTGAAGCCATCATGTGGGTGCTGGGAACTGAACTTGGGTCTTCGGAAAGAACAGTGAGTGCTCTTAACCACTGAGCCATCTCAGTAGCCTGGTCAAACGATTTTTGACAAGGGTACCTGTAGTAGTTAAAGTGAGAATGGCCTCCATAGAATAATATATTTGAATGTTCAGTTCCTAGTTGGTAGAACAGTTTGGGAAGGATAAGGAGGTGTGGCCTTATTGAGGAAAGTGAGTTTTGAGGTTTCAAAATACTCCCCTCATTCTAAGTTAACTGGATCTCTGCCTCATGCTTGTGGGTAAGATATATGCTTTCAACTACTGCTCCAGCATTATGTCTGCCTGAGGAACGTGACCCAACGTTCCTCACCTTGAGGTCATAGACTCACCCTCTGGAACCATGATCCCCCAGTGTAATTCTTTCTTTCATAAGTTGCCTTGATCATCATGTCTTATCACAGAAACAAAAAAGTGCCTAAGACTGAACAAACCATTCAATGGGAAAAGACATGGTTTGTTTTTTTCAACAACTGGTATCCAGAAAACTGAATTTCCACAGATGAAAGAATAAAAGTGAACCCTTGCCTGATACTACATAAAAAAAAATTTGTTCTAAATGAATCAAAGTCCTAACTGTAGAACTTAAAACCTCATAAGGGACCAGCAAGATAGTTCCATGGATAAAGAAACTTGCTGCCAAGCCTGATGACCTGAGTGTGGTCCTTAAGATTCATATAGTGGAAGGAAAGAGTCCACTCTCACAAGTTGTCCCCTGATCCAATGATGTACACATGTGTGCATGTGCACATATACACACATAAGATAGATAGATGATAGACAGACAGACAGACAGACATAACAAAAAATTTAAACCATGATACAATTACAAGAAATAATGAGTCTGGGGCTGAAGAGTTGGCTCAGTGCTTAAGAGCATTGGCTGATCTTCCAGAGGATCCTGGTTCAATTCCCAGCACCCACATGGCAGCTCACAACTGTCTGCAACTCCAGTTCCAGAGAATCCGACACTCTCACACATACATATGGACATACACGGTAGGCAAAACACTGATGCACATGAAATGAAAATAAATTTAAAAAACTGAAAAAAAGAAAGAATGAGTCAAAAGCTTCACAGCAATGAGTGGGGCAGTGATTTTTTAAATGTAATCTAGTAGAAAGAAGAAACTTCTTAAGCTGGAGACATGACTCAGCCATTGAGAGCAATGGCTGCTCTTGTACATGATCTGAGTTTCGTTCCCATCACCCACATGGTGACTCACACGCTCCTCTAACTCCCATCCTAAGGGATCTGAAGCCCTTTTCTGGCTTCCTTGGGCACTGCACACACACACAAAAATGCAGGTAAAATACTCATACACATAAAATAACAGTAAATAAATATTGTTAATGAGACTTCTTGAATGTTTTTGGTTTTTAGACAGGTCTTACTATATAGCCCTGGGTAGCTTGGAACTCAGGATGTAGACCAGTCTGGCCTTGAACTCACAGAGATCTGCCTACCTCTGCCTCCCAAATGCTGAGATTAAAGGTGTACACCACCACACCCAGCAAACCCCATTCAATTTTTTAAATTGTACATCAAAAGACAGTATTAATAAAGGACATGAGCAATCTACAAAAGTGAAAATATATGTAAATCACATTTCTGATAAAGGATCAACATTTAAAGGACTTCTAAAATCCAACAATACTAAAATACCCAATTAATGAATAGACAAACAGCTAGGCATGGTTGTACATGCCTCTAATCCCAGGATTCTGGAAGCTGAGGCAGGAAGCTACCAAATGCATTGCCAAGGTGGCCTACAGGTGGCAAAGTGTTCCAGACTAGCCTTGGGCTACATGGGGAAGCTTTGTCTCCACACAAAGAAAATGAGGGAAGGATGCTCATAGACACCATGTCCATTAGGCTTTACTGATATTAATTATCTGCCAACTTTCCACAAGCTAGGGACAACTAGGAAGAGGAAATATTGATTAAAATGTCTCCATCTGATTGGCCACTGGGCAAGTTTGGAGGGCAGTGTTTTGACTAATGGTTGCTGTGAGTGGGCTTAGCCCATTGTGATTGGTACCACCCCTGAGCTAGTGGGTCCAAGCTGTATTAAAAAACAGGCTGAGAAAGACACTGGGAGCAAGCCAGTAAACATTGCTCCCCATGGCCTCTGTGTTAGTCCCTCCTTCTAGGTTCATGACTTGAGTTCCTCCCCTAGGTTTTCTTCATAATAAACTGTAAGCTGTGAGATGACATAAGCCCTCTTCTCCCCAAGTTGCTTTTAGTCACAGCAACCGAAGGCAAACTAGGACATTTCTCCAAAGAAGATGTGCTGATGGCCAGCAAGCGCATTAAAGGATGCTCAACGCACTAACCATTAGGAAAATAGAAATCGATATGCCAATGAGATGCTATCTGATATCCATTGTGATAGCTACTGAGAGAAAACAAAAAAGAGCCAAGAAAAACTGTTGGTGAGAATGCACAGGCTGCAGAAATCTCGTGCACTTTTTGTAGATGTGCAAAGTGATATGATGCGCTGGCAAGCTATGTGTCAGTTTCCCTTTAAATCAAAAAAATAAAATTGTCACACTGTCCAGGAAAACGCATCTTCTGACCTTCCCAAACTTGAGCTCACTCCCACATCACACACATGATAAATAAATGTAAAATAATAATGACGATGAAAGCACAGATCTGGACACTGAAAACAGATTAACACAGCACATTTCAGGTTATGTGTGTTTACATGCACTGAGGAAGACCAATGGGAAAGAGTCTCTTTTCCCTCCAGCAACAGTTTTCTGTTTCTCCTGTCTGATATTTGCTGCATAATTTACATTTTTTCCTATTGCTTCAGAAAACAAATAGCACCAACTGAATGGCTTAAACGACAAATTTGTTATTACACATTGTGGAAGTTGGAAGCCCAGAAGTCCAGTGGTGCTCTGGGAGGCTCTGGGAAGGATCAATTTTCTCCTCCTTTCCAACTTCTAAAGATTGGTGGCTTCACTGGCTTCTGACTTCTTTCTCCATCTTTTTCTGCCACAAAGCATCTTTCCTCTCTCCTTTGTTCCCATGTGTCTGTCTCCCCACCCCTTCCCTTCCAGCCTGTCTGCTTTGCTTTCGTTTCCATGTTTTCTCTGTGTCCATCTCTCCAGCCCTCCTTTGAGATCTTTTAGTAATAATTAAATTTGATCAACCTTGATAATCTAGGATTATCCTATATTTGAGGGATCCTTTGGCTAATTATATCATTTTAATAATTTTGGCATGTAAAGTAACATATCCTAGGTTTTGGGGTTCTGGGACCTTTTGGGGAGCCATTATCCAACCTACCAAAGCACTTCGGCTCTATTATAGTTCCTCTTTTCCTCTTTATACGATATACTGGTGAATCCTTGTGGTTATATATTTTGTTAAAACATAGTAACACACACACACACACACACTTCTCTCCCAGTGACCATAACCACTGTTTAAAAGTGTCGAGGTTTAGGATTTGCCATTATCCTAGTCTTCCCTTCTGTATGTCCACGGTGGTTTGAATAGTTATGGCCCCTATAGACTTATGTGTTTGAATGCTACTGAATGGCACTATTAGGAGGTGTGGTCTTTTGGAGTAGGTGTGGCCTTGTTGGAGGAAGTGCGTCACTGTGGAGGTAGGATTTGAGTTCTCATATATGATCAAACCATACCCAATAGGACAGTCCTCCCCTTGCTGCCTGCAGATCAAGATGTAGAACTCTCAGCTGGTCTGTCTCCAGTACCATGTCTGCCTGTATGCATGCTACGGTGCTTCCCACCATGATAATAGACTAACCTCTGAAACTATAAGCCAGCCCTAGTGAAATGTTTTCCTTTATAATTGTTGCCATAGTTCTGATGTCTCTTTACAGCAGTAAAATCCATACTAAGACAATGCCTAAAGATGTCTCAGGGGTGGGGAGGGGTTCACTATAAATTAGTAATCTACTAAAGTACTTGATGAGTGCTCTCTGTGCAGCAAGAACTCCACTGTTTGAGTAAAGGAGAACGCAGAAGCACTGAGTGATGGCAGAACCAGCCAGGATCTTACATAGGAACTACAGACCTGAGTAGTAGGGTCCAGGAGCCTCAGTCCTATAATGCTCGTTCCATTAACTTCAAGTCGACTCTGCTTTAGAATGGGGAAACAAAGCACGTGACGGTGCAGTGAAACATTGTTTCTCTCCCTTGCTCTGTAGCCTTGCCCTTGCCAGTCAATCTAAGGAGATACCTGGAATGGCATCTTCCCCTGTGGGGACCATAGTTTATTTCTGAGTGATGGGACATTTTTGTTTGTTGATGTTTTCTTCATTGTTTGTTTTTATTTTCTTCTCTTGACGTTTTCTGATGCACATCACGATGTGTAATGTTGATTATCAACTTGACAAGATACAGAATCATTTAAATCTAGGTGGGAAGATCAGTGAGGGACTGAGCTTCTAGATGGGTTAATGAGGATAGGAAGCCCTATCCTCGATGTGGGTTGCTCCATCGAATGGGATGGGGTCCTGGAACTGAATATAAAGGACAAAGCAAGCTGTCTTCTGGCTCTGCTTCCCGACTGCTGATGCAGTCCTGCCTCAAGTCTTCCCCACTGTGATGGACTGCATCCTGGAACTGTGAGTCCAGATAAACCCTCCCTTCCTTAAATTGCCTCTGTCAGGTACTTCCCTCTTCACAGCAATGACACAAATTTCACACCATAAAATTCACTGAATTCACTGATCTTAGCATATTGATGGAACTGTGGATAGCAGTACAATCTAATTTAGGAGTACAACTGCTTAGTCATTTAGTAAGCCTGTGCTGGACTTTTTAAGCACTGCCAAACGCCACTCCATTTTACATGGGTAATCACAGTGTTTCAAGAGCTCCATGTCCTTAGCAGAACTTGTTGTGAGAAAGAGAGAGAGAGAGAGAGAGAGAGAGAGAGAGAGAGAGAGAGAGAGAGAGAGAGAGAGAGAGAGAAGGTCAGGGGTCAACTTCAGGTATCATTCCTTAGCAGCTATCCACCTTGGCTGTTTTGAAACAGAGTCTCTCCCTTGGCCTGGAACTGGTTAATCAGGCTCGTTGGCTAGCCAGCAAGGCCCAGGGATCTTTCTGTTTCCAATATTCAGCATCGTGATTACAAGCCCATACCATCATAAGGATTCTAGGCATCACATCCAAAACCTCATGCTTGTGTGGCAAGCACTTTTACCAAATGAGCTATCACCATCCTACCCAGCCCTTCATTATCCCAGTGCTTCTAGTTTGTGTGGGGTGGTATTTAATTATGCATTGGTTTGCAGCTCCCAGTGGATGATGACAGTGAACGTCTTGTGTTAATTGGCAAAATGCATCAATTTTATAGCCATCCAAAGCAGGCTAGAGATGTAATTCAGGTGGTAGAGCACCCATGTAGCATGAAGCCTGCACATAAAAACAGTTTGATTCTGCATCCATGCCTATAATTTTCATACCTAGGAAGTGGAGAAATGAGGGTTAGAAATCCAAGGTTATCCTTAACTAAATATGGAGTTTTAGGTGTCACATGAAACCCTGACTTGAAAACTAAAATAAAAAACAACTAACCCCAACATTAAGAAATAAAAAGATTTTGATATCCATTATTGTATGTAATCATCCAGGTGACCTTTGACCAACTGGCTGCAGTAAGGGAGGTTGCCTATGCACAAACTCTGCATTTCACTGATGCTGTCAGAACTTTGGGCTAACTTCTGGAACAGCCACATTGCACCATTGACTAAAACAAAACTGTCACCCAGCTCACTACCCTGCAATCCTGTTCTCGATGACCACCGTGGAGCTGGTCTCTCTCATTCTCAACTGGGGCATTGATTTCGTTGAATCTAAGTGCTGAAGTAATGCTTAGCCCTACTGAATTTCATCCTGTCTGTTTAGACCCGATATTGTCACCTAAAGACCAATATGTCATCTCTTCTTGCTCAGATAATCTACTTCTGCATGTCAGAAATATCCAAGAGATGGATTTTTTTTTAAAAAAATTATTTCTGTATGCATGCATATGCATGAGTGTACGTACGTGCGAGCGCGTGTTTTTGTGTGTGTGTGTGTGTAAATACCTTCAGAGACCAAAAGATGGCATTAGATCTCCTGGAACTGGAGTAAACAAACAGGTGGTTGTGAGCAGCCTAGGACAAGTTCTGGAAACCTAACTCGGGTCCTCTGGAGTAGCAGCAGGAGCTCTTAACCAATGATTCATTTCTAGCCCCTAAGGGGTAGATTTTTCACCACTATATTTTTTTGTCTTTTCTGAATCTAAATGAAGCTATTTTCCATAAGTTACACAAGCGCTCAATTATGATACATGAAAATCTGTTTCTTTTTAAGTGTTTCAAAAATTAAAACAAATGTTGGAGGCCCAGACAACTTTGTAGCCTCATTTTTCAACATAGGGCACAGTTTTAATATATTGAAAACTGTTTCAGGTGATCACTATCGTCAACTTGGCCTCAGAGTAGGAGCCACTTTTAATATAATTTTCTATTAATGAGGAGAGCAAGCATGTGGATAATGTGATCAAATATAAGATATGCCTTTTTGTCATTTAAAAATAGCTTGTAGTGTGTCTTTGTCAGTTTCAGTCACATACACAATACATCCTGATCATATCTACTCCCAACTTCTTCATCACATTTTGGTACCAATTTTACTCTCAGTGGGAAATTCTTCTTGCAATCATAGTAATTTAGTGCCACCTTTATGTATGAATGTCTTTTTTAAAAAAATTAGATTTATTTATGTGTATGGGTATTTTGCCTGTATGTTTGTATGTGCACCGTGTATATGCAGTACCTGTGAAGGCCAGAAGGCGGCATTAGTCCTCCCCACCCCCGGCAATGGGGTTACACCATCATATGAGTGCTGGGAACCAAATCCAGATCCTCTGCAAGAACAAGTGCTCTCAACCGTTGAGCTCTCCAGCCTCGTGTGCATGAATTTCTTTACCCATAGTTCATTTATAAGCTATCTCTTTCTTGAAGTTCATGATGTTTTCGTAAACTTAGAGTCATTCTATTCTTTGACATTCCTCAGCATATGCTTCTTAGTTGGTGTAGACTTCCACTTTATTCCTACCCTCTTTCTCAGCTGTCTTGGTTTGCTTTTCTGTTGCTGCAATAAACATTACCAAAAGCAACATGGTGAGGAAAGGGTTTGTTCAACTTATGGGTTATAGTTCATCATCAAGGGAACCCAGGACAGGAGCTAGATACAGGAAATTGAAGATACAAACTGAAGCAGAGGTCATTGGGGACCACTGCTAACTTACCACTTGATCCTGGGCTCACACTCAGCTACCTATCTTACTGATTCCAAGCCCAGCTCTCTAGAGATGGTACCACCTCTACATCACTTAGCCCTCCTACATCAATTAGAAATACAAAAAAATGCCCCCAAAGACATGCCCACAGGCCAGTCTGATGGAGACAACTCCTCAACTGAGGTTCTCTACTTCTAAGAGTGTCAAGGGGACAACTGAACCTAATTATGGCACCTGCCATCCTCAGTCCCTAGGGTGCTCTGTGCTACAGCTCCACGTCTAGCGTATTTCAGTCTTCCGGCCCAGCTTGCCTGTGTTTGTTTAGGCAAATGTGCATTCATAAGGGACTGTGTGTATGTCTATGTTTTAAAATATGTAAATCAAATGGGGCTATAAGTCCTGTTTGATTTCTTATTCAAACATTGTTTATGAAAACTACCCATGTGCTACATGTAAATCTAATTTATATTTCTGCAGGCTGAATTCTATTCCATCACACACCAGAAGTTTTTATCTATAGACTTCAGAATGCATGCTTGCCTTGCTTGAAATATCACTTTGAGAACAACTCAGTAAATATACTGTATCTACACTGCTCTAGATGTCAGAGATGTTTCCCACAAAGAGGAATGTGCAGTTTTTGCTAGTGACCAGTTCCTCTGGGGTATGTCCACAAGAACATGATTGCTGAATTATAGGCTCATGGACATGTAATTTCTGTAAAATCTGCTGTGCCACTTCCCGTCTAGAAGAGCAGTATTCAGAGGCTTGTTTCATCTTCTACTCTGCAACACTTACTCCTGGCTGGCTGCATAGATTTTGCCAGGCTCACGAGGTGACCTGGCCTCTCAGTCGTGCCCTGTGACATTCCCCTGTGATTGCTGGTTATGGTGAACATCGTCTCCCCATAGGATATGCAAAATGTCTATGCTTGCCTACTCTCCTTTGTTCGGAAGCCAGAAGTCAATCCCAGGTATCATTCTTTAGGTGGTGTCCACCTTGTTTTTATTGAAACAAGGCCTTGCAATGGCTAGAATTTGCCTATTTGGCTCGGCTATCCAACCACCTATATCTGCCTTCCCTGTACTGGGGTTACAATCCCTCACCACCAGGGCCAGTGTTTTCATGTGTGCTCTGCAGATCAAACTCCCAGTCCTTGTGCTTACACAGAAAGCACTTCACTGAGCTCTCTCTCTCTGGCTCTTACCGTCCTTTTAAAAATTTTTTCATTTTTTTATCTTATTGCCAATTGCCATTAATTTTCTGTGCATGCTGCTACAGATACTTTAATTTCATGCCTTGCAACTATTTCTCAGAGTATCACCAGCCATTTGTCACTGTCCACTTTGTCTAGGATATCCTTCAATGAACTCAAGTCTTTTGCTTTTGATTGTAGTTGAAATTCAACCATTTGTTTCTTGAAAGATCTGAGCTTTTGCTTAAAACTTTCTCCACCATCCAAGGGCAGACAGATATCCCAATATTATCTCCTATCAGCTTTAAAGTGTTCCTTTTGTATTTTGACATTAATCCATCTTGAGGCCGTTTGTTAATAGGTCAAGATAGGACTTCGACTGTGTATTTTTCTCCATATAAGATTTTCTCCAAAGCATATTCCAAATAGCCTCTTGGTTACTGCTTTATTGCTTTGAAGAGACATTGTGGACAAGGCAACTTATAAAAAGAGGCATTTATTTGGGGGTTTGCTTACAGTTTCAAAGGGTTTGCCCGTGGTCATCACAGAGAACTTGCAGCAGGCAGGCAGGCAGGTAGGCAGGCCTGGCGCTGGAGCAGTAGTTGAGTGCTTATATCCTGATCCCTAGGCAAGAGGCAGAAAAAGTGAGACTGGGGCCTGCTGTGGGTTTTTGAAACCTCAAAGCCCACCCCTAGTCTCACCCATCCTCTACCAAGGCCATAGTTCATGTCATAATCCTTCCTAAACAGTTCACCAACTGGGAACCAGACATTCAAATACATGAGCCTATGAGAGTCATTTTCGTTCAAACCACCACACTGTCCATCTGCCATGCTTGTCAATCTGTTTCTCATTGTTTTGTCAATCCTTCCACTAGGGAAATGGACCAATGACAAACTCAAGCTCCATTCCACCGAAGTCCAACTTGAAGAGTTAATAACTTCATTTTTACTTACAGAGCATGGGTGAAGGATTATTTATAGGTATATTAATGACTCCAAAGTAGCCATACAACCACTCCCAATGTCAATGATGGGACGTCCCCACTGCTACATATATGGAGTCACCCCCTTCCACTAGCCTGCCACACACTATATACTCCCCAGACCATGAGACCATGTGCAAGTGGAACAGAGTTACATACAACTGGCTGGGAGGTCCAGGAAGAAAAAGCTGGAGTCTCAAGTGAAGGTGTAATGAGCTTCCCCATGTCCTCTCTACCTTTTCCTCCTATGAGGGGACATTGGTGATCAACAGGCCCAATCTTGAAGGGCTACTGCTTTTACATAGTCGCAGCTGCTCTGATGAAGAACAGCTGCTCTGTTGAGTTATGCCAGTGCTCTGTAGTCCGGGCAGCTACTTGCTTTTCATGTGATCTTGCTTTTGAGATTCTCCGTTGGTCTATTGTTTGTTCTGCACCTAAACCTCACAAAAGATGTCCTTACAGCATCTTTCTCAAACATCTCATTCACTAGTTGAGTGCTCCCATTCCTGTTTTTTCTTTTTCAGAGTTGATTACTCAAAAGCCTTTATTACTTTCATAGAAAACTTAAAATGAGTTTATCCCAATCCCATAAATTCCTGCCATAATTGATTCGAATTGTCGTGAAATCTATAAAGCAATCTAGGGACAAATGCCACCAGAGTAATACTGTATTTCCCCAATCACTTGTGTACATCTTTTTTTTCTTTCCTTTAATTAATAATGGAGCTACCGTCCTGTGTTTTATTGGTATGATGCTAAAAATTTGACACTTGTTGCCATTATAAATAATGTCTTTTATATATAATAACAGTATCATGCATGATTGCACATATGTAACTTTATGAATGCCATATGCTCTATTTGAGCTTTTGTGTCCTCTTCAGAGTTGTATTAGAGGTAAGAGAAGTCAAGATGTGCAGGATCCACCATGTACACGTCCACTGTACATTTCATCTGTGACCAGTGGTCCCAATGAAACAAATCTTACAAAGATGAATACCTGCACATCACATTTGACCTCAGTTTCCTCAAGATATGAATCAATGCTGTGTGTAAAAAGAAAGGTAGAGAGCTCCAGCCTGCAAGCCCATGTATTGGGGTCAGAAGCCTTGCACGTGTTTCTCCCTCTACCTTTGACTTTGAGCCCCTAATCCACCTGAACCTCTCCTTCTCTATTCCTAACACAGTAATAAGCCATCACAAAACCCTAAAGAGATATGTCTTACACAGGGCTTGGCAAGGAGAACCAGTAATGGCTATTTGAATCTGAAGGCAACAGATACCCAAATTAGCTACAATAAACAGATGAATTGAAAACTCCCAACCTATCTTTAATGATTAGAAATCATGACTAACCTTACTCTAGTCAGGGATCTCAAAGACAATTGATAATGGTGTGTACAGATAACACCTGCATTCATGAATCATGACAAAAGAGCAAAGTTCTCATCTCTGTCTCTGAACTTTCTAGAACAGGCGAAGGAACTTTATTTTCTGGGAATCTGTTCTGGGTGAAGGAGGAAGCTGATGTGGGTGGTGAGATACTCTTCCTCTGCAAAGAGATAATTTCAGCAGAATCCCAAATAGTAAAATGAAGTTAGCTGTACTGAAATGTAAACCTTATGTATATTAAAAGATACATGACCCCCTTATCCAAGACGATCCATTCCAAGACCCCCCAGTGGATATTCGAATCCCAGACAGCATCAAATCCTATATACACTCTTTTCTCCTATAAACAAATATTAATGATGAAGAATAATTTATAAAGCAGACATAGTAAAAGATTACCAACAACTAATAACAAAATAGAACCATAAAGCAATATACTATAAGTTATTTAAATTAATAAATTGCTTATTTCTAGAAATTTCCATTCAGTATTTTCCGATGATAATGGACCATGCATAACTGAAATCTTAGAAAATGAAGAGATTACTGTGGCTGAAGCAAATAGGAATCACTCTCAGTGCCAACTTTATCCTACTGTCTATAATGAAGATGCCGGAATGAAGGACCATTATAGAGTGCAGGTTTATAAGTAGTACTTGCTGTGGAAGTCTCTGAGAAGCCTTCTTGGGTCCCACAGCTGAAATGCAGAGGAAAGGCACAAAGATCAAGTCGTGAGAGCCATGCTACTAAGAAATGGGCCAAAAAGACTCAAAGCACAGGCCTCAGGGACAATGTCTAATACTTCCTCAAAAGCTACCCTCCCTGACCACTGGGCAGGCATATTCTCCTTGGCCCCGGGATCTGTTGTTTTATGGTCCTCACTGGGCTAAGAGCTATTACCCTGCTCATTCATGTTTGTGTGTTGTCGATCATCTCTTTGGGGCTGGAAACTGTGTAAGAGCAGCAACCAACTGTGTCTTGTTCCTATACCTTCCTTGTTGCAGCATCTTCATTATAGATCAGTAGTAGAGCAGAGTGGACATTCAGTCCATGTCATGTTAATTAACAAAGGAGCCCAGATCTAGCAGAAATGGGGTAACAACTTGTGTTAGTCACTTTCCTCTTTGCTGTGACAAAATGTTCAGTGAACTTGACTCAAAAAAAAAAGAAGTGTTTCTTTGGGCAGGTTCAAGGGTGCAGTCCATCACAGAGAGGAAGGCAGCCAACCCCGGGGCATCTACAGTCAGAAGCAGAGAGAAACAGACGCTGGTACTCAGCTTGGTTTCTCCCCACTTGAATTGGCTCCAGCTCATTGAACTGTGCCTCAGTGATGCCTCTCTGGAAACTTCCTTACAGATACGCCCAGAGGTTTGTGTTGTAGGTGATTCTAAAACCTACTGAACTGACAGCTAAGAATTAAGCACCACACAGCAGTTTCTTGTTTCTTCTCATCAAATAGTGACCTCTGTAATGGAAAGTCACAGTTGGAGCCTGCTAGCAAACGCTTTGATGGGAGAAGCAACCTCTAGGTTAAGGTCTATCTCACCCCATCTTCCTGGAACTTTATTCATAAGGCGTCCCTGCCCTGATTTAACACCCTGTGAATCCACATGTTCCCGATCTATGTTTAGATAACTACCCCGAAGTATGGAGAGATGTAAGGCCTGTGGTGGTGACCTTGGATGAGTGAGTCATGCTGCAGGTTATGAAGCTCTGTAAAAGTCTGTTTATTGCATGTGGGGGGAGGGCTGTGGGAAAGGGATTCATAGGAAGAAATATGCAAGTGTTTGTTCTCATGACTGCTACCTCTCAGTTATTACCATATAATAATTATTATTGGCAGGCTCTTCACGTTATCCTGTAGCCCAAGGTGACCTTGAACTCTATGTCCTCCTGCTTCACCCTCTGGGGTGCTAGGATTTTAGAGCTGTGCCATTAAATCAGGTTCTATGTTTTATTTTGTTTTGTTTTGTTTTGCTTTGTTCAGGGAGAATTAAGAAGCCAGGGAGTAGAAAGGTGGAAGACAACTAATAAAAATTTTTGAAAAGACTTTTAAGACAAAGGAAAAAAAAAACCAATAACCCTAAAATCATCAGGCAAACCAGCAGGGGGTGTCAAAGATAAAAATCACCACTAAGAAGTTAATGGGAATGTCGTTACAGCAATTACTGTATGCTCTCTGTTTTGCTGTAAGCAAATGAACTGACCTTTAAAAAGAAAATTGCCTTCTTTTGTTGTTGTTAAATCTTATTTTCTGTTCTTCTGACTTTGTTTCCAACTGTTGTTTGCATAAAAAACAAAACAACAACAATAACAACAACAACAACAAAACAACCTGCAGCCAAGTTTGGTGGCCCACTCCAATAATCCCAGGATTCAGCAAACTGAGACAGATTTCCCACAAGTCCAAAGCTAACCTAGTATGCAGACTGACTTCCAGGCCACTGTGGGCTACATGGAGAGATCTTTTCTTAACCCCCTCCCAAAGAAACAAAAATTCCAAGGATATTGTTGTAAATAAAAGTAAATTTTTTATATATTAAAAAAAGTCTTGTATTATTTCCTCTCCTACATTTTAAAAAATTCATATTATATCCCTTGTTACAAATATATAAACTATGATGTTGTCAAAAAATTGAATACCAAAAAAAATATATTTATATATATGCTGAGCAGTGGTGGTGCACGCCTTTAATCCTAGCACTTGGGAGGCAGAGGCAGACGGATTTCTGAGTTCGAGGCCAGCCTGGTCTACAGAGTGAGTTCCAGGACAGCCGGGGCTATACAGAGAAACCCTGTCTCAAAAAACCAAAAAAAAATTAAAAAATTGAATATTCTGGGTCCACAAGTCTGTATGTTTTAAGCCATATTTTATGATGACATTCGGAAATATTCACTATTAAGGTCTTTTATTTTTAAAAGCCTAGGAAATTAAAGATAGAGAATGTTTTTCATTGTATTTCATTATATTTAAAATGATTATGGGCTTCTGGGTATAATTACTGGTGAATTTTATTTCTTCCCTTTTGTAACAACAGCTTCTCCACCATTTCTAAATTCTGGTCAGTAAATGTCACCCTTAAAGTTCAAAAATGTTAATAAGAATGCTGAGATAGTTTTATGGGAAAAATTTGTGTTTAACATATCTTTTGAGGTGGAGGTGGATCAATTTTGCCCTTCTGTTTTAAAGGGAAATACTGAGGCATTGGGGCATTGTAAAAATGCTCTGCCTGTGATCACAGAGTTTCACAATGAACTTCAAGAGCTGAAATCTGAAAGGGAAACTGCTCCTGCCCTAACAGGGCAGATCTCTCAGCCCACATTCCATGCACTGGCGGAGATGCCTGGGTGGACACTTAACCTCTGAAAGGACTTCCTCTTTGCCCTGACTGTACCTCCAGGAAGGCAGAGACTGGGCTTGCTTGTGACACCCTCTAAGCTTCAGCCAGGAGAAGGGAAGAATGCTGAGATACTTGCTAGCTTTCAATGGTTTATCTGGCTAGGACAATTACAGATACAATTGCTGCTGTATCTGCAGAAGCAGAATTTCCACGCTTCTAGACTACTAGATGCCTAACTCCAGTAACGCCGTGCTCCTTTCTCCTTGACACTCCTCAAACAGGGGCTGTGCCTATTCCTTTTCAAAGACTCTTAAACAAACCCTAGATACCAAGACTTATTTACCCAGACTTCTCGTGGACGCGCAATAACTACTCATCAGCTTTGGGAATTGGTACCCTGAAGAGTTCATCCCTGGACCATGGATACAGAAAGCAATAGTTCACTGTTCATCAAATAGGGTGAAGGTGGGTCTGACTTTCTCCTTAGAGAATCAAAATTAACTTGTCCCTTTCTTTTCTCATCTAAATTGTTTTTATTTGTTGCAGTTTTTAAACATTAAATGTGATGACATCAGTTTCTTCCTCCCCGTCATGTTTTTCCATGTGGCTCTTCTAATATTTTATGTACCAGTGACACTTTTCCCCTTACTTGTTTTCAGTTCTTGATAAATAAAAATACAATCCCCTAACAAGAAAAAAAATGATTACCTGGACCCACCCATGGAAATCTGGCTTCAGCTGGTTCCAGAAGGAACCTAGGCATCGGTATTTCTTATTCAATCTCCTTTGACAATTCTGACACTCAGCTGAGTTTGAGAACTACTGATTTAAACTGTGAATCTTTGCCTCTGTGACATATTTAGTATCTGTGATTTATCTGATGCCAAGTCTTTGGTCAAGAATGCAGCATCCAATTATAACACAGATCCCAGAGGGAAGATCAGTTTTAGGATTTTTCCATGTGGTTTCCAGAAATGTATTGTGGTGAGAAGCAAGTATTGTTGGGTATTTATATTTCCCCAATGTCTCAATGACCCCCCAAAGAAGTTCCTGAGAGAACTGTATTCTCTTAATGTTCACAGAGGCTGTGGGATAGCCCTCTGCCACAGTCACAGTATGGAACTCCTACAATAACCCAATTTTTAATATTGGTGGGATGATGTGAGGAAAACAGCCTTTAACAAGAATACCCAAACCATGTTGAAACAGAACAGCTACACTGGTAGGAAAGCAGCTCTAGTGTCTAGGGTCCTGGGACCCATGGGTCCATCCAGTTGGCTTGTACCTTATCCAGTAGTTGGATCTAAACTCAGTATCTCCCCCAGAACTCCTATATTCAAAAAACATAGGATTTGATCTTCTGGGCACCATTCATAAATCCCAATGTAGGAAGATGGAGTCTTAGCCAATTCCAGATCAGAGAAGAGGCTATTCTGCATAAAGGGAGAGAGAGGCAAGGCTAATGGAAGCCACAGCAGCAGGAACACGGAGACTTGATACTGTCCACTTGGCAAGAGAGAGGAACATAAAGAGACAGCAGTCTCTCCCAGGCTTAAAATGTGAGTGACTAGATCAGCAGTTCTCAACCTGTGGGTTGTTTCCCCTTTGGGGATCCCATATCAGACATACTTCATATCAGATATTTACATTACAGTTGATAACAGTAGCAAAAATTACAGTTATGAAGTAGCAATGAATAATTTTATGGTCGGGGTCACTACCACATGATGAACTCAATCTGAGAAGGAAATTTGAGGACTTCAATGCTTGAGGACGAGATACTCTGGATGAAGTAATATTAAGACAGCTTTCTAAATCTAAGCAAGTGACCCTTTATTAGATTAAGAAGGGAGAGCCAAGGCTTCCGGAGCATCAGACAGCAGCTGGCTGGGAGTCGGTACTGACCGGACCAGGCTCCTCAGCTAACTCCAACTTCTCCATCCCAAGCTCCAGTATTTATGTTCCAAGCATATGCCCCATCACCTCTTACCCAAGCCACTGCCCACCATATTCTCCTCAGAGGCTCCTGTTGGCTCCTTCTGATATGGAAGTGAGCAAAGACATTCAGCAGGGTGGGGCACCTCCCTGAAGGTGTGAGGTGACGCCTCGGGTTAATATACTTGTAGGGAGGACTCTTCCTGAGTATGTAGACCAAACTAGTCTCAAGCTCACCGAGATCCCCCTGCTTCTGCCACTGAGAGTTCTAGAATTAAAGTCATGCATCACCCTGGTCCTAATGTTTTTGGTCCCTGAACCTAGAAACTCTGCAAAGTTTTTTTTTTTTAAACTTAGTTTTACTTTGACATCAAGTTGAAATGAGAAAGATGCTTTTTTGCATGCTATATAGTTGAAAACTATAGTATGCATTTATGTGTGCATTTAGATGTTGCTCCATACATGTGTAACAGAGAGAGAGAGAGAGAGAGAGAGAGAGAGAGAGAGAGAGAGAGAGAGGCGGGGGGAAATTTCTCAGGTTTTTTTCTTTTAGACATAGAGTCTCTCTGTTTAGTCTTAGCTACCCTGGAACTCTCTATGTAGACCAGGCTGGCCTTGAACTCAGAGATCTGCCTGCCTCCTGTGCTGGAATGAAAGGCATAGGCCACCACACCTGACTCACCTTTTTATTTTGTTTTCTCTATGTTTTCTGAGATTAGGGTCTGGCTATTTAGCCCATGCTGGCCTTGAACTCACCCTGCAAACTACCACCACCCCAGTAGATACATCTCTCTAGAGAAATGAGGCTTTTAAGATGCACTATATGAATACTCAGACCATCATGGAAAATTCCATTTTAAAGGATTTGTTTTTTTTTAATTGCATGTTTTAGATAACCCTCTTTTTTCTTTTTGTTGTGTTTAGAAGCAAAACATTTCTGTCCTCAAAGCTGATTCTTTTCTAGTCGCCCTACAGAGGAGGAAGCTGCATGGTGACTGGAAAGGGAAAGGGCTAGGAATCTTTGCAATTAATCATCAGCTCTGTGAAGGCAGCAGGGAAGCCCTTGTACCCCCTCAGCCTTATCCTGTCCAGTAGGAGGCTGGGATAGTTATTCCTGCTGTAAGATTCTTATTCCATAAACGCCTTTGTAAAACTTCAAACAACCTGTGGGAAGCTCTTTATCCAATGCAGAAGCCCTCTTCCAACTAAAAACCAGATGTTGTCTGCACAAGCCACCTGGCTGTACCCAGCTCTGCTGCAGACACTGCGGGAACAGAAGAAACAAGACTTGCTCGTGGCCATCCAAGTTCCTAGCAGTTCTGCTCCTTGCTCTTCTTGTCCTTACCAACCCTTCCTCATGACATCAGCAAGGTCACTCCATGTAAATACAAGACATTCTTGGCCCAGACAACCCTGGCTGGAAAGTCACACAGTTAGTGCTCTGATTCCTGTGTTCTCTGAGTGTGGTTCTGAGGTGGAAGCGGGAGTCTGGGCTGCAGCCCCTTCATGCTGTGCATGCTGCAGAAGCATCACAGGGGTGGGCAGCTCCATAGGAAGCAGCAGGGTAAAGGAGTCTGATACTTCTCCAGGGCTGCCCCTCCTCCTCCACTATTTGAAAATGGCAAATGCTCAACCCCCTGACTCTTCAAGGAGAGCAAGGTGATTTAAGCCACTTGTGTGTCTTTGACATGGATGTCCAAACAGGAAGCCAAAGGGAACTGGTGTTTCAGTTTTGAGTTTATAAAGGGAGCGTGTGACTAGGAACCGACAAGGCCAACCATTTGTGCTGTAATTCTCAACTGTCTGCAGCCAGGGAAATCTGCTGTGCATGGAGGTAACATGATATAAGGCGGCTGTCACTGCTTAGAAATTAAGGTCTCTCCACTGCCCGTGGAATGTGAGCGAGCCTGTGTTTAGAAGTCAAGGCAGGGTTTGTGCTGATACTTCCATACCTGCCAAAAGCAGCTGATGTGAACCAGGTGGCCTGCTTCAAGCAGAATTCAATTACCCAGATGGCAACTGCTTCTTAATTCAAAACTTTAACAGCAGCTTTTTTTTTCCATTATGAAAAATGAGAGGGCGAAGAGAATATATTGAGTTTGAGCACTTCTGGTTTATGAGATTAGAGCTATGGGAGGGAAGTGTGTCCCTGGCCTGTGCGGGCTCCCGGGAGCTCTAGCCCCAAGCAGGATGCCTGCCTGGCATGGCTGCTGCTGGTTCCTGGAACAGAAGTGACCTGCCTGTAACACAGCTCCCTCTTGGGTCTGCTCTTAGGAGGAGAGAGCAGCTTTCCCCAGCTAATTAGCAATTTTATTAGCAGATGGCATCTTCTTTTTGGGAAAAAGAAAAAAGGAAAGGAAAAAGGAAAATAGGTTTTAAATTGCATTTGGAGACAATTTGATAATCTTTTCCTCCCTGAGGCTGTACGACATCAGACCCTACAGTGAGGACCCTGGGTTTTCAGGCTTCTTACACTGAAGGTGTCTTATCTGGACGGCAGCTGCGACATTTTGGTGGCCTTATTCCCCTGGCTCTTAACAGGTTCTGTAATAACCAGCTATTCAGATAGGCAGGGTGTGGGGTGACCCCATGCCACCTGACTTGTGTGTCAGCAGTTAAGTTGCTTGTTGGATGAGAGCTGGAGATAGGGAGGGAGGGAGAAAGGGAGAGAAGTGGATTCTACTCTCACTCCCTCCTCTTTTACATCAATGTCTGTGGATCGTCATCCTTCTTGGGGCCTTACATCTCCCAGGCTGAGCAGGTGTTTGGAATCAAGATAACTCTTTACACCTTTAGAACTGTTACTGTTTTGGTCACCACTACCACTGCAAGCATCACCACCAGCTGTACCACCATTACCTGCATCTGTCACCTCCATCAGCACCTCCATCACTTTCACTCTCATCTTCATCACCACCACCACCGTTACCTCTACCATCACCTTCATCTCTCCCATCAGCATCTGGAGCAACACCCAAGTTGTCATCACCACCATCACTGTCTCCACCACTTCTACCTCTGCTGCCATGCCTGCAATCAAATATCAAATGGCAAGTTGGCAGGAACCTTTCAAGAAAGCAAAACACTAAGATTCATTACCACAAGAAACAAATATAACTTGAGCTCTTTGAGCGATTGAAGCTAAATTATTCATTAATTTGGACTCTTCTTCCTTTTTCTATCCCCTATAATGCCAATGTTTATTGTGAGATTGGTTGCCAGGTGGCTTAAATTTTCTTTAGTCACTGCAATTGCATTAAGCGCTGGTTTCTGATAATGCCAACAACAACAGAAAGCCTCTGGTCTATTCTGGAGTTTCATTTAACAACACATATCAGGTACCAGAGGGGGGAAAATGACCCATCTTCCCAGAAAGTTAACCATCTTTGGGTTAGGGGGTTGTATGTTAACTGGTTGTGAAATGTAAGCTTCAACTCCAGTCCTTTTCTCTTCCATCATCAGCAATTTGGAAGACACTGTTGGGAGGAAGTAGTGGATAATGGGGATGATGCTGGAAATTAAGAGATCTTGTGTGTGCTTTAAAAATAAAATGAGTAGGCCATAGGGAAGGTATAGGGAGGAACAGATGTCTTGAGATTCGGAATTCGACAGGGCTAGAGGAGCGGTGATAAGCAGACTGGCTCTGGAAACCTAACACCCTTTCTTTCCTGCCAAAGAAATCTTTGCAAAGCCACACCCCTTCTCAAAACCCTGCCACATCTCCCTGTGGCCTCCAGAATGGAGCCCAAGCCCCTGGATGACTTCTCAGTCCTCAGCAGGTTGTTTGATACCGCCTCACCAAGTCACCCCGGCTCCTCTCCCTCCTCACCCAGGCTCCAACCATTACAAATTGATAACCCATCATTCACAGACCAGGTTTATATTCTGAAGATTTTACCCGTGTGCTGTGTAATCTTGATTTGAGTTTCCTTGATCCTCCTTAATCTGTCTCTGAAGGTCCAGTCAGGGATGTTTCCTGTCTCTTGGCAGAACTGGCTGCATCTTCCTCTGAGCTCTGGGGACTTGAGATCCAGCTCCTCTCACCATGTTACTAATTGTCTCCTCCAGTGTCTTTCTTTCATGCTTCATGCTCTGTTCTTCGAGGATGGAGAGAGAATTCCTTTTGGTCTTTACACATTAACACCAGGCATTGTGTCAGGCTCTGTAATAAGCCAGGAGATCCTGTAATAGTTATTCTGGGGATGTTTGATTTTTTTGTTTTGTTTTGTTTTGTTTTTGCTTTGAGGGGATTGTTGTTTTCTATAAAATGGTTCTTATCACCATTAACTAATATAGGAGCACCAGAGTTATGGGTTGGGGGAGGATCTTTATGAGAGAGGAAGTAAAAGAGGGAACACATCCTAGGGATTTCCTTGTAAGAGTTCACACATGGGGGTCATCCATCACTAAAATGGCAGCCTCCTGGCTAATAAGCTGTTAGGAATTGAGCTGGTTACTATTTTCGTACCTGACCTACTTTTCTGTTGCTTCTATGACCATTACAAAACTTCCAGTCTTTTATAAATGAATCAAACTACACCAAGATGGCCTTGTATTCTCTCCTCTTAAGGTAGCTCTTTCCCAAAAAGAAAATTTGTATGTTCTCTGACACCCAGCTCTGGCATCTTGGCACCTCTAGAAGAGTGTTGCTCTCAGTAGGACCGACTTCCATTCAACACTTTTGATTGTTTTTATGTAGAAGATTTTTCAGGCCAAGAATAGTGAGTCCATCTGGGCCAGAGATGGCACTTTCTTCCTCATGGCTTTACCTTCCTGAAGTCAGTCACCCATGCTGCCTATCCTAGACTCAGGGCTTGCCCAAGCTCAGCCTGCCTGAAGCTGCACATCTGGATGGCTGCAGATGAGACTCTAGAACAGAGTATTTCCAAGTCCCAGACTCTTTCCTTGTTGCCATTTGTTTTTTCTTGACTGTTCTCCAACCAGTAAACAGTGAGTTTTTCACTGCAATGATGCTATACTATTTCACAGTGTTTGGGGTTGAGATGAAAGGAGTAGAAAGAAGTCTTGGGTGATGAGTGCTAGAATATGGCTGTCTTTTTGCTACTTTGAAGGTTTTTTCCTTTTCTAGCCTTCTCTATCCTTTTTCCATCTTTCAATGCCCTAACACTAGATAGAAGAGTTAGATAGAAAGGAGAGGAAGTGACGTTAGCATTAAACTACTCCCTACTGATTAGAGGCATTAGAGTTCCTTAGGGGCAAATTTGATCTTCACGATCATCAAGATACCTAATATCTTCTTCTTATTTCTTCTTTGCACACGACTATTTAATAAACTCTAACCAACAGCAACCAACAACCAACCAATAACCTACCACCTCTGGGGCCCTAGCATTTATATACCCTCTAAAAAGTTCCCAAAATCCCAAACATCACACAATCACAGAAACTATATGCCACTGGCAAAGGCACATCCCTGCACAAGGCAAATCAGAGGCAGCTATTCTAGACAATCTGAAGCAGCCCATCTCCCACATCTGGGAATAAAATGAAAACATGTTCTTATAATGTTTCTGTGGGAGTTTTTTTTGTTTTGTTTTTTGTTTTTTGTTTTTTTCGAGACAGGGTTTCTCTGTGTAGCCCTGACTGTCCTGGAACTCACTCTATAGACCAGGCTGGCCTCGAACTCAGAAATCCGCCTGCTTCTGCCTCCCAAGTGCTGGGATTAAAGGTGTGCGCCACCACCGCCCGGCTCTGTTTCTGTGTTTTTAAAGAAACCAAAATTCTCACTACACTAGAAAACAGAATCCTGATTTGTAAATTCAGGAACCAAAGTAGAACACAGAAGAAACAGCTAAACAACCTTTATTACTGTTTTATTTTTAAATGCTGCTCTTAATGAGGGTAAATTATTTAAGTGACAGTTTCATTAAAAGGATGGTTAGTAAAGGACCTAAAACTTAGATTCTATTGTGGATGGCAATAATCTATGACAGTCACCCATTGTGCTGAACTTTCAACAGTCCCAGAGGTGCAGCTTGAAGCCTTCTGTAGCCATTAGTACATGAAGATATCCCAAAGAGCTTTCAAAAGATGCACAAGCAGCTTTCAAAAGAAATTAAGAGCAGCTCAGTAGCAAACGGAATTTGGAGGGAAAGCTTACAGGAGCTGGAGTTATTTCGCTGCCAATTGGGATGCTAGCTATGTGCATGGACTGTGCTTTCAAAATGGGCAGTAATGGGGTGGTAAAATGGCTCAGTGGGTAAAGGTACTTGCTGCCAAACTTGACAACCTAAGTTCAATCCTTGGGATCCACAAAGTGGAAAGAGAACCAGCCTCTGCAAGTTGTTCTTGTGTATTCTGTAACATGCCCTGCACCTAAAAAATAAATAAATAAATAAATAAATAAATAAATGATGTGATTTTTAAAATAAAAATCAAGCAGGCAACAATTTATCTGCTGTCAAACAGGAGAAAAGAGATGGATTTTCCTTCAAGGGGTAGAAATGAGCTAGGGAGAACTTTTCAGGTGATAAACACGGTTTGAAGGAAGAAGAGGAGAGCCTGGGAATGGGTAAAACATAAAGAGGGATACTTATAAATGTTTACATGCTAACTCTAGGGCAAGCAAGGCTAAGGAAGATCTCATCATCCCAAATTCCGAGCTCATTGGTGGCCCAAATATTTGCTTCCTATAGAAAATGCTAATTAGCAGCGGGCTCCAAGCCATCTCCTAAAGTCCTTAATTGCAACGTTGTGTTTATTCAACTCTGCAAGTGTTCACTCTAAGTGCTAATGTTCTTGGCTCAGAACCCTGACTTGCATCATATTTTTCAGATATCTGCTGACTCTCTGTTCACAGTGATTGGGTCAGTCCTTCTTAGCTGGCATCAGAGCCTCCTCCTGGAGGCATCCACACCTGGCAGCCCTGAAGTCTGCAAATGCTGAGTCTGAGCCCATCCATTTAACTATGCTCCAAGCTAGCAGCTTTAAAGCGTTGCTAGATCAAGAAGCAGGGAGGTCTACTGCTCATTACTCCCTGAATCAACAGTTTTGTCGTCATAAAGAGAGGAGCATGTGCATCTTTGATTTCTAAGATTTCATTCAGAAATCTCTCCTGAGAATAGTGGGGGAAATCCCTTTCAAGAAAAGATCTTCAGTCACCTTCCTTGGAAGGTGGCCCTCTTACACCTGAGACGGCCACACTTCCGTCTTAACCATGCCTTGAATTTACTTGGTTCTGGAGTTTTGTTGTTGTTGTTTTGTTTTTCTTTTGTTTTTGTTGTTGATTTTTTGAGACAGGATTTCACTGTGTGGCCCTGGCTGTCCTGGAACTTGATCTGTAGACTCGAACTCACAGAGATCCGCTTGCCTCTAGCTTCTGAGTGCTGGAATTAAAGGCATGCACCACCACCACCTTTACCTTGGTTCTCCACCCACATCCACAGCTCTGCATTTCAACAAATCAGGGAGTCTTCCCATCCCTTTTTCCATGGGAAATTGGTTCTATGTTCAGACACCAAAGTATAAAGTTCAAAGATGGTTTAAGTTTCCAAATTCAAAGCCACTGCACACAACATGCTTGCACATGCATGCGCACGCATACACACACACACACACATACGCACACATATATACCAGGTCAGGGCCAGTTTCACTGTTCCATTTGGAGCCATGTAAGAACTCCAGGACAGATTGAAAACTATTGTATGAAGTCAAGAGCAAAATACAGGGTTTAATTAGACATCCATACTTATTTTGCCCTCTCTTCACCCTTGAATACAACTAGAAACCCAGGGTCTCCTGAGAGGCTGTCAGCACCTCACAGCTGTAAGGAAGCAGCTATGGAGTTAAGACATTGGCTTGACCTATCAGGCTTATCTTGATGAGTGAGTGGATGAGTAAGGAGGACCACAGCTCAGGCTTGTGCTTTGTATACTTTAGTTGTTCTGTTTTTCCCATTTAGATCAGGACCTATGGGTAATAAATTTTAAAGTAAGGTCTTCAGCAAGCAAAGCCTCCCACACAGTGACAGTGATCTGCCAGGTACAGAAATGGACTTTCTTAAGTCTAGCTAACACTCTATGGCCTTCAGTTGAACAGGGCCGGCACTGGTGCTCTGGATTTGGAGGGTCTTCCCCTAGAATCGTGATTTTAAATTTTGCTTATAGTTCCTCTTCTCTCTAAGCCCCAAACTAATTTAATCAAGTCTATAGATCCATGGAAGAGATAAAGGCTGCCTTCTGCTATAAGCAACAGTTGTATGAGCAACAGTTGTTTCTAAGAAGTGCTGAGAATTCTTCTATGGAAGAACTGATAACACCGTGGCTAGCTGTTTGGGTGTTTCTCTTTCCCTTACCACCCCTTCCTTTTGTTTTTTGCAAGCCTGCATCCTACAAAGCATTGACGCTTGAAGTTGATTGGTCTAGATCTAAGAAGTTAATGTTTTCCTTGCTTCTAGGTATTTCCAAAAATGGAAATCAAGTTTCTCCTCTGAATCCTAAGCTTTCCCAGAGTGCTTGCTTTCCTGACACTGGTAATAAATAATAATAATAATAATAATAATAAATACTTTGTTTCTAATGTTAAGTTTCAGCCACCACAGTCCCTGCTTAGCCACTAATACGAGAAGCCCCACCCTGCAACTCTGCCAGACCAAGAGTAGGATGCGACTGGCTGGAAATGAGCCCCTCAGGGTAACCACGGATGCTGTGGATGATGTGGGGCTCTGCTGTCGGGAGGTGCGGAGCTGCAGAGCGTTCTTCAAAACGCTTGAGCCACCTCTTTTACTAAAAATGGGTGTTCTTTTAGGTTTCAAGTTTCTCTACCATAAAAAGGAGAATCTCTCCGACAAGCAGGTTAACAACCGCCCTTCCTCTTTTGCAAGAAGATTCCATTCATACAGTGCTGTGAATGAATTTCTTACTGGCTTTTTTTTTTTTTTTTTTGATAGTCGTTTGGGGTCATAAGGAAAGGGAAGTGCAAGTGACGCGCGCACGCGCGCGAGTGTGTGTATATGTTCTGAAGCATTTCTCTAGTGGTTGAGTGAGAAGTAGTAAGAGGACCCCAGGACGAAGGAATCAAAGGGAAGGCACTATCCGCAGATGGGTGCGGGCCTGGATTCTGCAGAGAGGAATCCCTCGCAGTCGCGCAGCTGCTGTCCAACCCGGGCCCCTGGAGACTCCCGACGCTCTAGAAAAGCAACACTGAGCAAGTGGGCTAGCCCGGACTGCGCCGCACCCACTGTGGACCTTCTGCACCCTACTCTGCAGGCTGCTCACTCAAGTCCCCGGTGTCCTGCAGGCCGGTGCGCTCCGTAGCCCTCGAGAGACCCAGATACTCTTGTCCTGGACCCCGGCGCCCTCCAGCCGGGAGCCCCGGGCAGGCAGCCGCTAGTGCGGTCCGGGCCCGGCGGGGAGGGGTTAGAGGCGGAGGCGGAGCCAGCTGGAGCCGGTGTCAGGTTGCTCCGGTAACGGTGACGTGCACGCGTGGGCGGAGCCACACGCAGGTTGCATATTTTAGGAAGTGAGGAGGAGGCACGGGCTCGAGCTGCGGCTGGGTCTGGGGCGCGGAGCCTCGGCGGGAGGAGGCGGACACGTGGCAGCGGCGGCGGCAGCGGCGGCGGCAGCAGCGGCGGCCTCGGTCCGGGGCGCCGGCCGTCTTCCCTCTTTCCTCCCGCGGCAGCCCTAGTTCCCGCCTCTCGGCTCCCCCGGCTCCGTTCTCCCGGCCGGGAGCTGCTCTCTCCTCTTTCTAGTCTCCAGCCACAGGACCCGGCGCGGGGCCCGCAGCGCCGCCACCATGGGGAAGGGGGTGAGTGTCTAGCGAGCCCGGGCCGCGGGCGGGGGCGCGGGAGGAAGCTTAGAGACCCGGCAATGGAGGGGCGGGTGCTGAGCGCGGGCAGCGGCCTGGGAGGAGGAGCACCCAGGGCGGCATCCCTTAGCCAGGCGCCTGCCCTGCCTGAGCCCTCTGGTCGCCTTCACCGCGCGCCTTGCGCTTCCTTTCTCCCTCCTCCCACCGTGCCCCGGGGAAGGAGCGCTCCTCCCCTTCCCCCGGGGAGCTCCGCCAGGGCCCCCTCGCGGTGGCGGTTCTCGCCGCGGCCCGGCGCCGGCGAGGGCAGCCTCCGGGTCGAGACTCCCTTCTCCTGGAGGCGCTGGGGCTCGGCCAGCTCCCCGCAGAGGCGACCGCCCTCCTCCAAAGGAAAAAAACTGGCTTCCCCTTCTGCCGAACCAGCCCAGCGAAGCTGGTGCCAGAAAGGGTGTGACTTCACAGCCCAAAGATAGCCTTTAAGGTATACTTTTGAGAGCTTTAAAATGGGCCACTGTCCATAACAGGATGTGCCTTTGGTAACTGATGTTGTCGTCTTAACGATGGGGAGGGGTGTGTGGATTTATGTTAGGGCACGATTCTTAAAAGGGGCCGGGCTGACCCTCCAGGGCTGCAGGGTACTGTCAATCTAACAAAGGACTGGAGACTGGGCAGTTAATGGTGTTAGAAAAGCCATGTGAGTTTCCTGCACTGCTGTCTCACTAAAGAGCAGTTCCCGAAGAGAACGAGGGATTAGGGGCGCGAGCAAAAAACGCCAAGTTCCCACCTTGATTACTGCTATCCACCTCGGAAGAGTTAGTTCCTGACCTCAAAGCAGCTGATAAAAACTTACAAAAATAACCCTGAAAATATCCGTTCCTAGGATGAAAAAGCACCAGTCATGAGAATACAGGTGGGAAAGTCCAGTTCACCCTCTTCAGGGGTGACCAAGGAGACAAGCTGTAGACACTCTGCAGGTCCTAAGGAGGCAGAGGGAAGCACATTCTTTGGAGACTTGAAAGAGATGATTATAAGATGTGGGCCAGGAAGAGAGAATAGTGACCCTGGCAGTGCCCAGTGTGGGCTGGTCAGCTTATGTAGCATCCTAGCAAAGGACTGATTCCCTCCTGGCCTCCACTTCCCATGATGGAAACCCGATCTATGTGTCACACCATCCTACATGCCATCTAAGCCGATCCTATAAACCATTTATTTGTTAAAGCCCCATCTTTTATCTCCTATCCCTTCAAAAAGTATCTTTGTCATTTGGAGACATTGAGCAGCTTTTAGGAAGGACAACAACAGACAGAAGCCTAGGAAGGTGAAATGACTTGTTCAAGGTCAAACAGTTGTTTAGTGACAACAGGTGCTGAACAACCTGTTGCTCCCAAGCTGACACATAATGTCTGCCTCTGAAGCAGCATTTTGTGTGCAGAGCTCTCACTTTTTCCTCCAGAAGGAATTGGGGTATTTGTAATAATAAATAATCCAGGAAGACGTTTAAGTCAGAGTTCTGCGGTTAGGCCTTAGGACATAGGCACTGAAGAGATACAGTAACAGGTGAACTGAGAATTTCAGCAAGTTCAACCTAAGTGTTTTATGGGCCCCCCCCCCCCAACAGATGTCTAAAGTACTTAGTATTTGGAGTACTCTGATAAATTGGATGTTAGGTTGCCTGCCTCCGTGCATTCATGTATGAGCGCAGGTCTTTCTCAATGACTTTCAATGGCAAACTGATCAGAGGAATATTTCATACTGAAATGTTGGGATTTTTCCACATGGGGATTAAAATGTGGGTGGAGCGATGACTAAAGCCCTGTTGATAATTGGCTAACCAAGAAGCTTAAGAGCAGCTAATTTTTAAGGTCATTGTGATCTTCCCACCCCCACCTCTTTTCTCAAGTGCCATCTAGGGTCTAGGTGTGGGTGATATTTCCAGATGATTCTTCCTGGCTTTCATAACTGGGGTCTTGAGCATTTGGTAAGAAAAATGAAGGCCCAGCTTGCTGAATCATTCCTCGATAAAATAGGATTTTGTTCCTTTATTATTCAGTGTTTTTGCCAGTGACTCGGCTTAAATCCTCATGAGGCTACCACCCACAACTGTTTAGCGCAACCAAAGGTACACATCATAATTGTTTAGAAATGCAGGAGACTTGGTTTGTTTGTTTAAAGTTTATAAAAGGTGGGAGAAGGGAACGTCTCTCTAGCTTTTGATTTCAGTTCTGGATTTGGTTTAATATTAACTTAGATGCTGAGAAAAGAAATCCTAGCTTATGGGTAGTGATTTAAAGACCAGGCAGGGACCAAGGATCCGAGGCCGGTGGAGGTGACACAAGGTACACATGTCAGCAGGAATCCTGGTTGTAGGGTAACATTATCAGCTGCCCTTTTGGAGCTAAACTCAAAAGTGTGACTAAATATCTACTGGCTGCTATAAAGCTAGTACTTTAGACTTAAAACCCTGTGAGGCAGTCTTCCCAATGGAAAGTGGCCCAGCCTGGACAGAAACAAGTAAGGCGGTTACAGGACACACCGGGGCTGATCCTGAAGTCCGGGAAAACAGAAAGAGGCTGTGAGGTTGTTTCCACTTTTTCTCTGCCAGTCATACAGTGAAACAGTTCCCTGCCTGGAAGGTTCCCGCCCCCACCCCCATTGTAATTTGTAGCGTTCTCTGCTGGCAAGTTTGTAACAATAGTGACTCACCTTGGGGTGGAAGAGTAAGAAATGGGGAGGTTGCTCTTTATAAACCCAAGATGATAAAAACCACCCCCCACCCTACCCAGAAAAGCTTTATAAAGATCTAGTAGGGCGTTTATCCAGTTGAGGGCTAAAACTTAAAATCACATTTAAGAGTAAAGAGCAGGCCCAGTGTTGAAACAGAGACTTGGCACTTGCACTGATCCATCCCTGAACTCTTCAAAACCAACGCCTGAGGATTACTTAGCAACAAGTGCATAGAGAAGTGACTTTCTCCTCTTGACAGACTGTTCTTTTAGGAGTACCTCAATAATGAGAGGGAACCATTAACTAAACAGCCCTGAAGGACTTTGTATGAAGAACTAAATTAAATTTTTGCTTCATTTGAAGACAAGAAGATTTTTTGAAAAAGCAAAGCCTCAAAGCTCTGGTTTCTGGTCTGGCCAGATGTACAGTCCTCGCCCTGAGGATCAAGTGAAGTCATCTATGTGCTTTTTGGAGTGAGTGCCATATCAGTGTACTTGCTGCTGCTGGGGCTTAACTACGTCACTGGGCCTGGGAGACAGACAGACCTTCATAAACTGCTGCTCTTCAGTCCCAGGCCCTTTCAAAGCTATGGAACAAATTTCCTTTCCCCTCCCTGAGAAATATTAGCGATAGGGAAAAAATGAGAAATCCTGCTAACTGCTCCTCAAAGGGAAGTATTCATCGGCATGACTAGGCGCTGTATCACTGCCCGACAAGCAAATGCAGTCAGCAGCATCTTAGACTTTCCAGCACCATTCACATTTCAAGTGAAGACTTTCACCATGATCAGTGGTCATTTTTAACTTCTTGAAAGTGTCACAGGGAGAGACGGCAGTTTCTCAGCTAGAACATTGGTGCCCAGGGCCCCCTGCCAGCCAGCAGGCCCGAAGAAGAAATCCGAGTGTCAGATCAGATGGGCTCACAGTAATCAGAGTGGCTGGGTTTGGATAACAAAGCACTGGGCAGACTGTTTCGCCAGCCCTGTCTAATTCTAGATTACTCTGAGAAAATGGCTAGTGGGTACTACTGTGAAGTAAAGGGAATGCTACAATGCAACATCTTTAAACAACCCTTCGTTTACGTGTATATTTGGATGAGACTAACGAGCAGAGTTGGGTCTGCACATTCTCACTTTGCCTTGAATTGAGAGTGTGAGAGGAAGTGTGGTCTTTGGCTGGAGTCAGAGTGAGTGTTCTTTGCATATGACTCACCTCATTAGCTGTGCTGAAATCTGGTGTCAGGAATCCATAAGACGATCTTAACATGTATTTATTGGATGTTTAGGGTAACAAGTTCTGTGAAGTAGAAAAGAGGACACACGCATTGCACAAGCGCGCACACAAACACACACCAACTACACTTTCACCCTGATTTGGTTTCATATGGGTCCTGAGCCAAAGAATTTTTTTGTTTTTTGTTTTTAAATCTAATAGACCTCATTTTCTAGTTGGTTTGTGAGTTTATAATGAAATGCATCTGGGCATTGTCTCTTAGAGGGTTTCACTCAAACCCCACTTAGTAACAGCAATCTCATTCTCTGCTGGTGATTTAAAAGGTTGATTGATGGTGGCTCAGGCTCTGTCTTTGGGGCCTTCATTATTTGGGGACTAGTAATCACTGTAACGGTTTGTCATCCGTGGGCCCCGGTGTTTATCTTTCCAGTCTGTTATCCTGATGTTATTCAGAGCCTTGGGGCAGTTGGGTTGCGCAGCCTGTCTGTCTGCGTGCTCCCTGTTGTGCTTCCATGGCACGAAGCTGTGCTTCTGTAGGCCTTCAGCATCTTTGCCCTCTTCAACCCAGCAGCCCATTTGCTACCTAGGCTCCGTCCCACCTAGTAAAGAGTGATCAGGGCTTCCTCGACACTGACGGCCCCTCTGCAGTGCTGGCTCCAGTGTTTAAGCTATTCTCTCTTAAACCAGAGTGATGGGGCTAAAAGGGGGGCGGAGGGTTATGGGAGAGGGCAGGTGGAGGGTATTAAGGCAGGAGTAGAGCGTTTTCATTCATTCAGGCCTCTTGGAGAGGTCAAATGTCCCATGGGGCTGGTGCTTTTTAGTAAATAGAAGAAAAAATATATTTTAAGAGGAAGAAAATCTAAAATATAGTGGTGATTCCTCACATACTTTGCAATTTTTATTTTTTCAAATGGTCATGGTACATTCTATGGCCTCAAGGGTGGACTGGCAGGGATTGTTTAAGAATTCACCAGGGAGGCGGGCTAGATGATGCTCCCATGGGATGAGGGGACCCAGTGGCTAGAGCTACCGGTGATCTCATCCCTGTGACGGATGGTACAGCCCAAGTTTAGATACTGAACTGGGTTCACAAAAGATCCAGTGCTCTGGCTTTGTGGGAGTACATTTCTCAGCATGCATGTCTTCAGGAGTGAGAGGATGTACCTAGGGCATGATATGGGGTTGAGGTGACCCTTAGTTACCTCCTCTACAGAGAATTACTATTCCAAAAGTGTCACTGTAGGCCGGAGAACAGCCAAAGGACCATGACTGTCTTATCCATTGTCGTCTATTTGCCGATTGTCAGCTAGCACAGGCTTTGGTACAGCCAATAGGTCCTCAGCTAGAAAAGATGAACCCACACAAAGCCATTTAGGCTGAGGATCAGTTGGAAATTAACAGACTAGGCCAGATTGATACTTTCTTTAACATGCCTCTGAAAGCTACCTCTGTAGGAAGCTAGGAATGTCAGTGATGTGTGCCGTGACTGGGTTATCACAGTGACCTTTGTATAGCACTAAACAGAGGATCTTTACAGACAACTGTTTGAGGTTTTGATATGAGAACCAGGAAAATTGGGGGATACCCCCCCAACCTTATACTAACAGTTGGCCAAAACTAGGCAGAGCCTTCTGGAGCTGAATCAGGCTGTGTCTGACTTCCCTGCCAAATTGGAGTTTGCCAAATTGAGTTTGAAGGTGCCATCTCCACAGCCCTCTTGGCCAGCTGTGAATCAGCAACATTTGGAGCAGCTACTTTGCCATGTTTGTAGTCTCTTTTGCTAGTCAAAAGCTTTTGTTCTCAGTTCTGGAAACAATGTGGGGGTTGTTCTGTTTTGTTAGGTGTTCTGTTTTCAGATTCTGCTAACCAAATTGTCAGAATGCCTTAGGTAAGTTAATGGTTATGACCAAGCTGGTGTCTAAGGCTGACTGTTGAAGGACATGTAGCTGGCAAGTGGCAGTGCTAGGATAATGACATGGGCCAGAATTCAACGCACCATCCACTGACCTGGCTAACATGAGTGGAGGTCTTAGGCTTCGGGCATTTCAGAAGTCTGGAAGGGGCCTCCTGAGTGCTCTGGCTGTAGAACCAGAGGTGTTTCTGGTGAGTGGAAGCCTTAGAAGGCAACCCTGGGTGCTAGTGGGTACTCTGGAGGGCACAGGGCAGAGGCAGTGCCTGTGTAGATCTTGAGTGGCAATCTACTAAGGAGGAAGATCCTTAGTTAAAATCTCACTGTAGTGTGTGAGTGTATGTGTGTAAAAGTGTGTGAGAAATTGTATGTGTATGACACTGTATCTGTGAGAAAGGTTGTGTGAGAAAGAGTATGTGTGTGACTGCATGAGTGGTGTGTGTGAGCTGTGTGGGTGTGTGACCTTCAGTGTTATTGTAATTATTGGTAAATTTGCAGCTGTCTTCTACCTTCCCCAAACACATTTCCTCCTGTGAGTGATGAATTAACTGAAGAAGAGGAAGGAACATTTTCCATTCTAAAAGGTCATGGGGATTTCTTGTTCCCTTATTGTGAGGGCCAGCATGAAGTCTTGTTACATATCTATTTTGTCCTTTGTTCTTCCTGTCCACATTTTTCTCCTTCCATCTCTAATACATATTCCTCATGCCCAAAGCACACGGTAGCTTTGGGAATGTCTGGGAAGGTGGTATCTGTAGGACACATAGGTTGAAATAATGACACACCCAGCCATGAAATGTCACATGGAGTAAATAATGCCTCATTCTAACTTCCTAGTTCTTAAGTTAGGATGGAAAAGATTAATGACCTAGCTTCCTCCCCTTTAACCAACTGCCCTTTTGAGGATGGCACAGCCTGTTGAATGCCCCTTCCAGATTTTAGCTCAGAGGCTCTCAAAGGGAGTCGCTGGAGTTAGTCACTCTGGCTCTGTGGGGCAGAATGAAGAAGCAATCTCAGTTTCTAATTGAGAAAGGAGAAGTTCTGAGCCTGGAGCCCAAACAAGCCGGCAGGTCAGTGGAGCCGCAGAGGGAACACCGCACCACTCCCTACTGTGACCTTTGTTTTTAAAAGAAAGAAGGAAAATGTTGTCTTACCCCACACCACAAACGCATACTTTTTCAGCTTTGAAATTACAGTTCTTAGTGCCCATAGGAACCTAAGGATCTCCTGATCCGCACCAGGAAGAACTAACATTAAATTATTGTTTTACTTGTGGGCCAGAACTGAACGGATAAGCTGCCTAGTTCTTTTAGACAAACATTGCCTACTGGAAAAATTAAGATTTTGAAGAAGTGATTTTACATGTTAATACTTTCCATGTCCCTTTTATAGATGTTCCCGTTTAAAAGTGGCTTAAATATAGCATGTCTTTATACAGGGGTCTGGCTCGTAGGACACGTGGATTCCTCAACTCTACTCTCAATAGCTGTGAAGGTACAGGCCACACACTGCCTTTGTGGTGGCTGATAAAACTTTGGAAGGTGTCCAGGGAGGGCTGGCCCATGCCAATATCTCTCTTCTCCCTTTTGCAGTGGAAAATGTGAGAAGTCTAAGAATAACCAAAGCACGCAGACTGTGAGGCTGGGGGATTCTAACACTGTTCCTCATGGAAGCGTATTTCCATGAAACTGAACTTGCTTAAAAATGTATTGGGTGTATTTAAAATATCTGTTTAAGCTGGCATGGTGGTGCATGCCTTTGATCCCAGCACTCGGGAGGCAGAGGCCAGATAGGTCTACAAAGGGAGTCCAGGACAATAAGGGCTTGTTACACAGAAAAATCCTATCTTGAAAAAAAAAAACAATCAGTTTAATCTGGCCACATATGTGAAGGAGCCCTGAGTTGGCATCTATGTAATGGCTTTCCAGCATTGTGCTTTTCCGTCAGATCTGTAGAGAAGTCCGCTCGCCTCTGGTCATTGCCCTCTAGTTTGCTCTTTCTTCAGTGCATGTAGCGGTGTCTCATCCTAACTCCGGCACATAGCTCCACTCAGAGAGGCACTTGGAGCTGTGCTGACTCCAGAGCAGAGAGAGAATGTTAGGAATGTTGACTGTCCTCCACTCTGCCCAGCTCCACTCTGCAGATAAGATGAAGATTCAAGTGCCCTGCTCTCAAGGAAGAAGCCATTTGTCAAGTCACACGGTGTTGAATAGCATCACAAATACCCACTTCTCCAACACCCACTAATCTGAGCAGGCTTTTTCTTTGGAGCCTTCCAAAGTCAGGAGAATGCAGTATTTTGTTTGCTGCTTACTAACTATAAATGACTGAAACACATGCTCTGGGGTTTCATTTTCATTTGGGACAACAAAACCCAATGTAGATGGGAGAGTCCCTGGGTGTAACTTGAATAGCTGTTAATGTACTACTTAAAGTTAGGAGAGAGATCCACGAAATAATAGCAACAGCATCACCAAGCATTCATTGTAAGGCAAGAGCTAGCTAGCATCAGCCTCTCCCCGCCCCAGCCCCTCCCTGGGAGGTGGCCTGCAGGGGAGAGCCCTCTCCATGGGCTGACTTTAGAGTACCAAGTTCTGGTTTCATACAGACCGGCTCAAGCACTCTAACAGGGTGAGGGAGTGGAACGATCTAAATTTAAACTATAGAATCAACATTTTCTCTAAAACTCCTTCTAGTTTTGAGAGGCGTAGGTGGATCCTGTGAATTATGTGATAACGCACACGCTTTTCCTGCATCCTGCTTGTGTCAAAACATTTCCAGGGCCTTTCATTTTGGGAGATTTTATTTTAGGTTACAGGCTGGGGTGGAGACTCCCTTTCTTTCATCTTCCTTTCTTTTTTGTTTCTGTAGCTTATTTAAAATTTTTTAGGGATTTTTAGATGTTTTGTTTCACGCTGAAAAAATGAAATGTGGTCAGTATCTTTATGTGAACATTAATGGTGCTTAAACTGTGCATACTGGCTTTACAGCGAAAAAGAATCTAGTCATAACGTCAGAGTGACTGGCACTTAGGTCATAAATCTCAGAAGTACTGACTGAATTGTCTGTCCTTATCATGTTGTAGAAAGGGAAATCGGTCCTTAGGAGTTAGTGACTTCTCTCGAACTTCTTTAACTGGTGGCTAGTAGGCCCCAGGACTTCAGCTTCTCCTCTGTCTGATTCTCAGTGCAAACTTAGGCACTGGACTGGCCTCAACATTACTAATGGAAACATGGTTTCATTCCTTCAGCGGGCAAGGCAGAAGACGGCAAAGTAGGGATTTTAACATTGTAGCCACTGTTCACCCCAAATGCAGGTTGCCCTAGCAAGGCTACTTGAACCCTGCTACAACTTTCCCCTTGTTCTTAATACCCTAGGGTGGACACAAGATGCCTTTAGTGGTGTGGCAGTAATCTACCATCGATGGCTTTGTTTAGGTGCTGCACAGTATAAGCTCCTAGGTTGTGTTGTGCTAAATATTAACCCAGTGACTGTTCCGACTGTGTCCCTGTAGCTTCCATCCACACACGCACGCACACACTGCACACCTTGAGTTCCCAGCTGCTTCACAATGGTCACCCTCTTCTTTCTCCTTTCTCCTTTCTCCCTTCTCCCATCTGTAGGTTGGACGAGACAAGTATGAGCCTGCAGCTGTATCAGAGCATGGCGACAAAAAGGGCAAAAAGGCTAAGAAGGAAAGGGACATGGATGAACTCAAGAAGGAAGTGTCTATGGTAAGTGCTGGGAGGAAAACTGGTTGTGTGGTTTTTCTTAAGAATTGATTGCACTGTACCCCTGTGGGTGTGTGCTTCTGCACCCAGCCTAGGGCAGAGAACGGACAGGGTTGATGCTGAAGAGTCTTCATATTGAAAGCTATTAAAGGGTTAAACGAGGTCTTTGTCTCCTCTCCATAAGCAATGGAAATGTTCTTGGTACCACAGTCTGCTTTTCTCTGAAGTATGCTGACACTCTAACAGCTAAGGAGGCTTTTGTGACTTAACCCATCTATAGCCAACCTGGACAGGTGAGGTCCCCATCTAGACAAGTGGTTCTCAACCTGTGGGTTGTGACCCATTTTGGGGTCAAGCGGCCGTTTCGCAGAGGTTGCATATCAGATACTTACATTATGATTCATAGCAGCAAAATTACACTTGTGAAGTAGCAATGAAAAAACTTTATGGTTGGGGGTCACCATAACATGAAGATCTGCATTAAAGGATCGAAGCATTAGGAAGGTTGAGAGCTGTTGTCCTAGACATCCAAGAGGTATTGGGTTTCTCTGACTCAGTTCACCAAGTGATAATGTACCTGTGTCACCCAGCATTGGCTCTCCCTGAGGAGGCTCTCTCAGGAGACAGTTCTGAGGTTGATGCTTAGCTTAGGCAGTTGTGGGAAGAAAGTTTCAATAGGGATGAATAGTGTGAGTGGTTTTTTTCCCTTTTGATTTTAGGGTATATAATTGTTTGAGTTGTTTTTTTTTTTTCTGTTTTCCCTTAGGACGACCATAAACTCAGCCTGGATGAACTCCATCGTAAATATGGAACAGATTTGAGCCGAGTAGGTACTCATTTGAAGTCTGCCATAGCAAATCATAGTTTTCCCTGTGGTATTTTGTTCCATCTTACAGGTCTGACCTTACTCAGAGGATTGTACTGACAGCCGCTGTTGGCTGTGTGACATGCACAGAACTTGGGCTTGTATGTTGCCATTTCTTCCTTGAAACTTTGTTGGAGTGGTCCTTAGTTTCTGTTTTCTAGAGCACCTGGTTTTGAAGGTGGTTCCAAAGCCAGGCTCCTTCACTTGTTTGTCTATGTTTGTAAAACATAAGAGACATATAGCAGCTAGCTGGGTTTTTAGCAGTTAGCGTCTTTGTACTTTTCTTGGCCTGGTTCATGGTGGTGTGTCAGAACTTCTGTTACCCTGTGGAATATTTACAACTTGTATACAAATCTCAAAACACACCTTCTCCCCAAAATGTGTTTTGTATCTTTAAGTATTCTACTACCACTATAAAAAATAGTCTGAGAAAAGATGGTATTTGCTGTTACAGTCACAATCAGTACAATGATTTGGATGGATGTCACTGTTTCTGTGAACAACCTGAGGCCTTTGAAATAACTGCCCCTGTGCTCAGGGAGGGCCTTGCTCTACTCAGACCCTGTGCTCGCTGTGAGCCAGGCCGCCTTCTCTAAGCATTTTACCTATTATTTATTGTTTTTATTAGATTCTTATGTTAGTGGGCTATCTAGGTCTCCCAAGTCAGTCAACTGAGACACTGTGGGCCCCTTACTTTGTGAACTGGGGTTAGTAGCCTGTAAGAGATGGTCATTAAATTAGGCAGGCTCCAACCCAGTGCTAGGGGTATAGATGGGCTCAGATGTTAGGTCGTTGTTTTATTGCACTAACAGTGGGTACCACAGCAGGCATGTGAAGCAGATGGAGATACTGAATAATTCACTGATTTTCTCTCATGCTATTTCTTCTTTCCTCACACTTAATAGGTACCACCAGTGTTAAAAAAAAAAAAATAACAGACACCAAGCACACTTTAGACAGAAATGTGTTCTGTCTCTTTTTAACCTGATGTTTTAGTAGTACAGAAGTAATCCTGTTTTCTCCTCCTAGCGTGAGTCTTGTGTCTGCCTCTGAGACAGGTTTTAAGGCCCATTAGACCATGCAGACTGCTGTGCAGTGGCCTTTCCAGTGAGCACTGTTAAACTCACAGGTTTCCCAGGAGTTAGCTGAAGTATGCATGTGAGTGAGCCCCTTGCTGCCGGCCAGTGTTTTCATTACCATCGTGAGAATGAAGTTCTGTACTTACAACTTGGCTGTTAGCTCAATAAGACTTAGATCCCTGCAGAAAAATTTTCCTGCTCTCTTGTTTTTAGATTTTTCTTCTCCCCCTTATAGAATCAATGTACAGACAAACTTCAAAGCTCCTAACTTGCAAAACCAGTTAGTTAAAATAGAATTTTTTTTTTTCAGTGTAAAACTTAGGGAAAAAATCAACCTGATTCAGATTTTCCACAGTTCCTTTTAAAAGGAGTTTTAAATGAGGTCTTAGGGTATTATGGGTTCCTAAGGGAATAGGGTTTGTTTGTCTTTTGGAATTCCCTGCTTATTTTGGGGGAGTTAGCCAGACTTCACCTGGCTTTGCAGCCGAGAGCCTGTTTCTTCCGAGGATTTCTTGTTGCTGGAAGAGCGTGACGACTTATAAATGCTGACATGCTGTCTGATGTACGCCTCTCTACTCCTCAGGGCTTAACACCTGCAAGGGCCGCTGAGATCCTGGCCCGGGATGGCCCCAACGCCCTCACACCCCCTCCCACTACTCCCGAATGGGTCAAATTTTGTCGGCAGCTATTTGGAGGCTTCTCCATGTTACTGTGGATTGGAGCCATTCTTTGTTTCTTGGCTTATGGCATCCGAAGTGCTACAGAAGAGGAGCCACCAAACGACGATGTAAGTGTGTAGTTACAGTAATAACTCCCAGACCCGTCTGGTCTTCCCAGCTCATGTGTGTCCCTTTCTCTTCCACTCTGGGTCACTCTACAGGTTATCTACCTGTGGGTGCCAGCAGCTCTACCTGAGGTCTTAGCCTGGCTGTGCCTCCCACTAGTTGATGGCACAGCTTAGCTCTGCACTTAGGTGTACTGGACTTGCCTAGAAAAGTTTGTTCTTTAGAAGTCCTTGGAAAGATATCATTGTTTTCATGAAGCAGGAGAAATAGACTCAACTAGGATATTTGAAAAGGCTCATTAAGTTAATGGCCAGGGATCTGTAATTGATTCTGTTTCTGAGCCCCTGCCCACAGCCTCTAGAGGGATACATGTGAAGACATGAGTTCACTATTTCTGAAGCTGTGAGCCCCTCCAGATGTGTTTCTTATTCAGTCTGAGCTACCTGACTATTTCCTCTGGGGCTAACTTGTCTGCTTCCTTCTAGCTGTACCTCGGGGTGGTACTCTCTGCTGTAGTCATCATAACTGGCTGTTTCTCCTATTATCAAGAAGCAAAAAGCTCCAAGATCATGGAATCCTTCAAAAACATGGTCCCTCAGGTACCTGTGGCTTCATCCTTCCCTTTTGGGAGATTGACAGCTCTCATGACATAAATTACTGTGACATTAAGACAGTGCAAGTATTAAGTGACGTTGTCTAAGCTGTCTCTGAGAGCAAGGGTGGTGTCCACTGGAAACAGCTCTAGGGTAACTGTTGAGCTGCAGTGTTTTGTACTAACATGAGTGATATCTTTGCTGTAGATCCAGGTAACTTGGGATAAGCACATTTGTAACTTGGTTTTCTTATTTTTGAACTCTACCCTTGCTCTGTTGGGCTCCCTCTAATGGTGTCAACCGTCTTCCCTTCCGAAGCAAGCCCTGGTGATTCGAAACGGAGAGAAAATGAGCATCAACGCAGAGGATGTGGTTGTCGGGGATCTGGTGGAGGTGAAAGGCGGAGACCGAATCCCTGCTGATCTCAGAATCATATCTGCAAACGGCTGCAAGGTAGGTGACCCAGGCAACCTCTGTTGACTAGATCAGCTCTGTAGACATGGGCACAGCAGCCCCTAGTGAGACCGGGGAATCACCTGGTGCTCTTTTCATCCCATACAGGTGGATAACTCCTCACTCACTGGTGAATCAGAACCCCAGACTCGGTCCCCAGATTTCACAAACGAGAACCCCTTGGAAACAAGGAACATTGCCTTCTTCTCAACCAACTGTGTGGAAGGTGGGCTATTTAAGGCGCTCTTTGGCATGTCTTAGTATTATTGTGGGTGTTAACAGAAGGAGAGAGGGGCAGGGCACAGCTCCTCATTTCATTGGCTCCATTCTGACGGCTTTCCTCAGCACAGAGCAGAGAGACTTCACCTGCTGCCAGGAAAGCTCAGGAAGTTTAGCTTTCATCCACACAGTGGTTTGTGCTGATAGCAATAGGCCAGTGTGGCTTCTGCTCTCATGGCAGTGTGTACCAGTCTCTTCACCATACTGTGCTTTAAAACAGACATCAAGTTACCCAGAAAACTTGTTCTGTTTAAATAAAGGACGGGACTCTACATGTGTGTGTTCTTTGAAACCACATGCTCTCAGGCCTCTGGCTGACACAGTCCCCACACCCCTTCTCTCAAGGAACTGCACGAGGCATCGTGGTATACACTGGGGATCGCACTGTAATGGGCAGAATTGCCACGCTTGCTTCTGGGCTGGAAGGTGGCCAGACCCCCATTGCTGAAGAGATCGAGCATTTCATCCACCTCATCACGGGTGTGGCCGTGTTCCTGGGGGTGTCTTTCTTCATTCTCTCTCTGATCCTTGAGTACACCTGGCTTGAGGCTGTCATCTTCCTCATTGGTATCATCGTAGCCAACGTGCCAGAAGGTTTGCTGGCCACTGTCACGGTAAGATGCCTGGGGATGGCAGCAGTTGCCATCACTCAGCTCAGCTCATGTGGGTGCAGGGCTCAGCCATGAGCCTCTTACAGGGAGCTGCCAACTTCTGTATTTATGTTCTGTATTGATGTCTGTGCTGTCTTTGGTTCCACATCATATGGTAAACTTTGACACAGAAAACTTTAGCATAGGTTTATCAGAAACCCCAAAGCATACCGTGGTTTTAAGTTACCATGTAATCCAGCTCAGGACAGTGGAGGAAAATAGTAACTTGGAGGTCAGTATGGAGGATAGACTTGATAATTCTGTTTTGTTTTTTATTACATTGTCTATTGGAGATGGGAGGAAGTCCCTACCATCTTCATGACATCATGACTTTGGGAGGAGGTTGGAGAAATTGAATTTTAAGCAGATTTCTTCTGTATGAAGATGTGGTGGAGTTTGTGTAGTGCTCCAGCCTGGATGAGTGATGTCCCTCTCTTGCCTGCCCTGTATGCAGGTATGTCTGACGCTCACTGCCAAGCGCATGGCAAGGAAGAACTGCCTGGTGAAGAACTTGGAAGCTGTGGAGACCTTGGGGTCCACATCTACCATTTGCTCAGACAAGACTGGAACTCTGACTCAGAACCGGATGACAGTGGCCCACATGTGGTTTGACAATCAGATCCATGAAGCTGACACCACAGAGAATCAGAGCGGTAAGGCTAGAGCCCACCTTATACTGAAGCTTGGCCTACTTATTATGTGCATATGTGGGCACAGGCGTGCCATTGCACACACGTGGAGATCAGAGGGCAGCTTACAGGAGTCTGTTCTCTCCTGCCCTGTAGGTTCCTGATCGGCATGCTAGCCTTCACTCTGAGCCATCCTGACAGCCCTACTTGCTTTTTTTTAAGCCCATGACATTGATTTGGTTTTTGGTTTAATACTTATTGTTGGATAGAGGGAGAGGGAGAAAATAGAACCATTAATCTGCCCTATACACATGATTAGGAACCACTAGATGCTAATGTCTTTGATTAGGAAGTGGGATGTGTCATTTCAGATTTCTATAGGGCTTTAATAGAACTCATAATATGGCACAGTCTACAAAGTGAGCAAGTCTTGGGGCTGGAGAGATGGTTCAGCAGTTAAGAATGCTTGCTGATCTTATAGAGGACCTGGGTTTGATTCCTAGAACCTGTGTCGAGCTGCTCATAAGTGCCTATAACTCCAGTCACTGGGGAATTGATGCCTCCTTGCCTTTCTGAGCACCTGCATGCATATGACACACATAAATTCATGCGAGTTTGCACACACAGAGAACACACACATATAATTAATTTTTAAAAAATCAACACATCCTGTTTCATGTGTTCTTGCTCCCCTCTATCAGGTGTCTCCTTTGACAAGACGTCAGCCACCTGGTTTGCTCTGTCCAGAATTGCTGGTCTCTGTAACAGGGCGGTATTTCAGGCTAACCAGGAAAACCTGCCTATTCTTAAGGTATGCCCCTGTGAAGGGCTATGGCCTGTCTGGTTGTTTGGGTTGGGGGTGGGGAGAAGGGTGTGGTTAGAACATAAGAATGCCACCATGCTTTCCCAACAGCACCTTGCCTTTGTATGTAGAACATCGTCATTGCAGAATGCTTGAGGTCTTTGGTGGGAACCTTTGCTCTTGAGACCATAGATTGTGTTGCCTAGAGCTTCAAAGTGCTCTCAGTGCCTGTAGTCCATATCATTGGGGAAGACAAGAAAGTAAAGATCAGACCTGAGAAAAGCCTCAGGAGACCAGGTTACCCCTGTCCCTTGGACAGCACCTAACCAAGGGGACAGTGAGGCTGCCCTACTGATTCTAATTGTGTTTGCATGTTTAGATACACTAGATTCCAGTAAATCCCTTAAGCCATTATGTTCTTAAAATAGCTCAGCTATTTCCCTTATCTTACCCGCTCTTAGCTTGCTTGCTAATGATGCAAAAATAAGATGAAGGCCCAGTCTCCGCCTCCTGGAATACTCAAGCAGTTTGGCGTGGCTGGGATTTTACTGTGTTGCTCAAGTGCCACTGGAGTCCCACAAGACACATGAGTTACAGATGTTCCAGGTGCTGTGTGAGGCTCCCAGACCCCATCTGTCCTCTGTGACGCTGCTTGCCTGTGGGATTTCTCTGTATAGACTCAGTCGCCAAAGCGAGTGTGGCTCAGACATAACTGAGGTGGCTTGTGAGGCTGGGCTTTGCTGCTTTTTGAAGGCAGTTTGCTTGGTGTTGGGTTGGAGTTGGTTTAGGGATCATGATGCTTATCTTGGGAGTTGCACTGATGATGGCTGCTTTGTGTATCGCCGTACCTCAGAGTGGGGCATTTTCTATCTTTCTTGACCAAAAAAAAAAAAGGAAGATTATCAAGATATTTGAAGTATTTGGATAGCTGAGCTGTGAAAATAATAGCAGGCCCTCCCTGGCAAGGTTTCTGAAAGTAATTTTATTCTCTGCTCAATAGTTGCTTTTCTTTCTTTTTTTTCTTTCCCCTTTTCTAATGCTCACCACCCCCACCTTTCTCACACAGGGCTGCTGTCCTTGTAGGAATTATTTGCTCACCTCCGTGTCCAGGCTTGTATGTCAGAGGTCTAAAATATTCACCTGTATAAAAACTGTTTACAGGAAAAATGCTTACAAGGTCAAAACAGTTGTGTAGCCGTGTGAATAAGTAGATCATAGAAAACATAGGTATGTGTCCCCAAATCGAGGACAGTGACTAAAATTCCAGCTGATTATGCCACTGCTGGAGCTGGTAACAGCTTCCAGCTCACAAACTTCAAGCCCAGATGATTTTGCACAACTGAATTAGGTTTGGAGCATGGAGCCCTTTGCTTTGCCTTTGATAGTTTGTGCCTGGCTCTGAACCCTAAGCCATTTCACTTTAAAGACTGGGCCAGTGAGTGATACTAGAAATCTTTGCTTTTTTTGGTTTTGGTGTCACCACCCCCCCCCCAGACTTATAATCAGAAGTGTTCAGTTGTGAATAATGTTGAGTGTGGGGCTTTTTAGCAACCCAAGGGAAGGGAAAGATATGCTTCAGTAGGTAGGGAGGTGTGCCTGTGATGCCTCCAGGCACCCTTTCCCTGTAGCTGACGTGGATGGGGAAGGAGATTAGCCTGGAGACTGGGGCACTGTGAACAGTCTGGTCTGGGTCACTTCTCACCTGTTTTCTCTGCCACTGACAAGATTGGGGTACATCCAGAGTTTTCTGTTTCCCAGTGATGCCTTGTAAATCAGCCTTTCCAGGTCATTAACAGACGATGTCTCTTCCCAGCGGGCAGTAGCGGGAGATGCCTCTGAGTCGGCGCTATTAAAGTGCATTGAAGTCTGCTGCGGCTCCGTGATGGAGATGAGGGAGAAATACACCAAGATAGTGGAGATTCCCTTCAACTCCACCAACAAGTACCAGGTGTGCCGATCAGGGACACGCACAGGGCATGGGGGGCACTGGGAGACATGAGCTAGAGGAAGAGACATTCTTCACTCAAGTTCCACAAGGTCTGACTTTAAATCTGGGAGTCTCCTTTTATTTGATATCAGTTGGAGAAATGAAACCTCTCTCAGAATATTGTTGGGGACCTTGGAGTTGGGGGCCGGGAGAGGGGGGAGATTGTGTGTATGCAAGCGTTGACTAGCCTTTTGCTTTGCCAGGAGTTCATGATTGTCTCTATGAGCATGCATGTATAGGATATGTGTTCATACATGAACTTAGGCTTAAGTGTGTTTTCCTTCTGTAGTATTCAACATATATCATGAGATATTTAGAGGTTCCATATTTGCTTTATGGTAAATACTAACTAGTTAGGAATGCCTACTTTTTCTCCCTGAATCACCACATGCAGCCATCTAATGTTTCCTTCTGAATAATCTTCACAGTTGTCCATTCACAAGAACCCAAATACATCTGAGCCTAAACACCTGCTAGTGATGAAGGGTGCCCCAGAAAGGATCCTGGACAGATGCAGCTCCATCCTCCTCCACGGCAAGGAGCAGCCACTGGATGAAGAGCTGAAAGATGCCTTTCAGAATGCCTACCTAGAGCTGGGAGGCCTTGGAGAGCGTGTGCTAGGTATACAGTGACTGCCATGCTCCTGAGCATGGCTTTGCAGACAATCATAGCAATTTCTGTGTCCTCTGGATGTTCCTTTTAATTTGGGGGTGGAGGTGGGGAGCCACCCTGCTTCTTTTAGATGCCTTACATTGTTTAAAGCAGTAGGTGGTAGAGAAAATGGTTATTTTGGCAAACAGTCTTGATGGTTTACTGACCTGGACTATGGCCTGTGTTTACTGACCCATGGCTTCATGATTCTCGGTTCTGTATGGCAAGAGGTGGGGCTGTCAGTTTATTACCTAACCTCATTCTTATGACCATGTTCTGTAAGCTTAACTAAAATCTGTTAGTTTTTGGTGTGCCTAAGTAATACCAGGGATGACTGTTCTTGGACCATGGGAGGTGACCATTCCACTCATAAAACTAGCAGAAAGCCAGAATGCTGACTGTCATAGCCTGTTAACTGCTTAGGTTAGGCTCAGACGTTTATTTTGCCCTCTGTCCAGTTTATTTGGGCAAGTGGCACTAACAATATATCGTATATTGATAGATACAAGTCCATTATTTGTTTATTCCAGGTGAGATAATTGAGAACCAATCACTTGGTCTAGTTCTCTGGGTCAGACACCTTTTCCTGCAAAAGTAACCCATAGGTAGTGTTTCTCCCATGTCTGCCTAACCGAAAGACTACTGTCTTCTCTAAGGTCATTTTGCTTTTTTGCTTTCCCAACCCCAAGTAAGAAGGATCTACTCTTCTTGAGCCTGAATGGTGTCTTCTATCCCACTGAACAGACTGTTGTGACTGTCACACAGTGCTAAAGGCAAAGTCTGGGATGTCTTATGTCTTAGAATGATACAACCATATGATACAGTTACAGCAGAACATCTGTTCTGCGTTCATCTTCAGAGAAGCTCCTATGAATGCCCACACTGGTGCTCAGTAACAATTACTAGACAGGAAGAGATGGCCTCAGTTTTCCAGATTAGGTACTTAGACATAATTCATCATGCTGAGCAGCCTAATGGGATGGTGCTAAAAGCTAGTGTTGTCAGTCCAGTGTTGCCCACATTGAGTATTCCTGTCCCGTGATAATTTTTTCTGGCGGAGTCCTCCGGCCATGTTTGTCCTTTCACTGACTCTGTATCAGTCCTAAACTTTCACATTTAACAGGCAGCCCAAGATAGCCATGATGGTTGAAGGGCTGGACCTGGCCCTCACTGCTAGAGCACTGGAACCTAACAGGCACTTACCCTCCTTCGTAGGTTTCTGCCACCTCCTTCTGCCTGACGAACAGTTTCCCGAAGGCTTCCAGTTTGACACTGACGAAGTCAATTTCCCTGTGGATAACCTCTGCTTCGTGGGTCTTATCTCCATGATTGACCCTCCTCGAGCTGCTGTCCCCGATGCTGTGGGCAAATGCCGCAGCGCTGGGATTAAGGTAGGGCCTGTGTGTCTCGGTAGCTCCATCACAGAGATGTGTCCTGTCTGAACACTGCCCCGGGACCAGGCAGCTCTGTGTGTGTGTGTGTGTGTGTGTGTGTGTGTGTGTGTGTTTCTCTCGCTCTATCCATTTCTCATTTCCTAAGCATTAAGTGCAACCCTGAAGGATCAGATACTCCTAAAATGTTGGGTAACAAGCATATGTGAAATTGGAGATAAAGAAGTACCTTCTTTAGATAAAAGGATATTTTTCTAAATATTAAATCTAAATGTTAAAAAAAATTAGGGACATGGCTTAGTGGTTAAGGGACCTGAATTTGGTTCCTAGCACCCAACTCATGCAGCTCACAGCCACCTGTGACTCAGGCTCCAGGGGTCTGATGCCTCCGAGGACTCCTGCATTTGATTGCTGTCTCCCACCCCTTGACACAAACTCATATGCACATAATCAAAATAAAACCTATAGTTGTTGTCCTTCAGAACCAGGCGAGTGTGAAAGTGCTAACCAGCAATATATATGTCATATATATAGTCCAACAAATATTAGGTTTTCTTTCTTTTTTTAATGGCATCAGTAAAATTTGACTTATATGTTCCTGTAAAAAGAGATATGGTATATGTAGTATAGATGTGGCCATATGTCATAAAATCTTGGTGTCGGGCTGTGGTTTCTTTCAGTAAGTACTGCTTATACTTTTGATGAGTTGATGTATATCATTCAGTTTCCTGTTTCAGGTCATCATGGTCACAGGAGACCATCCAATCACAGCCAAAGCCATTGCCAAGGGGGTGGGCATTATCTCAGAAGGCAACGAGACTGTGGAAGACATTGCTGCTCGCCTCAACATTCCAGTGAACCAGGTGAACCCCAGGTACGGCAGGAAGCTTAAGTATAGTCCCTCTTGGCTCTGGACCGATTTGTTTCTTGGCTTGCACCAAGGGAGTAGTGAATGCACCCGACTACCAGAGAGTGACCTTGTTGTTCATAGGGAGAAGTCCCGCTGATCCACATGGCACTTGCTGTTCTGAGTTCTTGTGATGATATAATAGACGGGGAGGGACTCCCACTTGCTCAACTTGGAAGTGGAGGTTTAAGGATGTTCAGAGTGCTTGGAACTGGAGAAGTCAGATAAGTAGTCTGAATAGTCAGATACATAGTCTGAACTAGCCACTGGACCATTAGTGCCTCAGTTTCCACACTGCAGAAATAAATGAGAAAGGACAATTGTTCAGGTAACTCAGGCAATAAAGAAGGGAGAGGCCATTAAAGTAGAATGGGTAACAGAAGGTGGGTAAGGTGCTCAGTGGTGAAGGTGCTTGCCTCATGAGCCTCATGGTCTGAGTGATCCCTGGAGCACATCTGGAAGTAGGAAAGAAACGACTCCACTAAGTTGTCCTCTGACCTCCACATGTGTGGCTTGGCATGCATTCCTGCATACACACATCATCCACACGTACACACACCCACATGCACACAGGATTAAAAAGCATAGTGGAGACATCAGTTTTGTTTTTGTTCTGGTGTGGTCTAGGGCTTCCTCACCCTGATTTGGGTTTATGGAAGGGTTTTCTCAGCTCTGCCATTTCTAAAATTGTGTCTGTCTGTTCTTCCAGTCCATCTGATAGAGTAGGGGACAGGGAGGTGGCTATCTGGCCTCCCATAAGTGGCCATGGACTTTGAATGAGGTGATCTGTGCAACAGTCTATAAATACTGAACAGGACCAGTTCTTAAGTGATGGGGAAGTCATTTGGGTCTTGGTTCTGTTTTGGAAGTGCTAGCAAATGATCAGGTGACCTTTGTTACTTTCCTGGTCCCAATTCTAGAGATGCTAAGGCCTGTGTAGTACACGGCAGTGATTTGAAGGACATGACCTCTGAGGAGCTGGATGACATCTTGCGGTACCACACAGAGATTGTCTTTGCCAGGACCTCTCCTCAGCAGAAGCTCATCATCGTGGAGGGCTGCCAGCGGCAGGTGAGTGAGCTGCAAGGGCCACAGAGCATCAGGCTCCAGGGTCCAGTGAAAGCAGAGCCGAACTAAAGAGAACAGGCTCTTTGTGTAGTGTGGAGTTCCAGGCATAGGAAGAGGGATTTGGCCATACTGTAGCCCAGAGCTAACCCTCAGTGGACTCTGGTGAAACAACAGAATAGGTCCTCCAGTCTTCAGTGGAAGTGGAGGTTGCCAGAAGACACTTCCCTAACTTTTACCATTGCTGTGCCTGCAGGGACAGGGCTTACCACAGTGCCATTCACCAAGGTCATTCCTGGGTTAAATGGGGGAGAATATGCTTATTGTCATTTTTCCCTATTGTCATTGTGGGTGGGGTCCATGTGAGTATTTGGCCAAGATGATCCCAAGACTCGGTCCATGCAGCCTCAGTGGGAGAGAAGGGCATCTATAACTGCTGAGTGAGTTTCCCTTCATTTCATTCCTGCAAAGAAATGGGCTTATTAACCCACCCACCTCCTCCTTCTCTGGACAGGGTGCCATCGTGGCCGTCACAGGGGATGGTGTCAATGACTCTCCAGCTTTGAAAAAGGCAGATATTGGGGTTGCCATGGGGATTGTTGGCTCGGATGTGTCCAAGCAAGCTGCTGACATGATTCTTCTGGATGACAACTTTGCCTCCATTGTGACTGGAGTAGAGGAAGGTGAGAGCGCCTTTAAGAGGCTCCCCCACAGCTCATCCCAGTGAGCAGTTAGCGAGTTTGTCTTCAGTTTCTCGTCTGCCTGTCTCTTCAAGTCATACAATAAAAACAATCTTGCTTTTCCAGGTCGTCTGATATTTGATAACTTGAAGAAATCCATTGCTTACACCCTAACCAGTAACATTCCGGAAATCACTCCCTTCTTGATATTTATTATTGCAAACATTCCACTGCCCCTGGGCACCGTGACCATCCTCTGCATTGACTTGGGCACTGACATGGTACGTGAGTGTCATAACCTCGCAAGTAGTGGTAATGTGTCCCCATATGCTGCTACCAGGTCTTGTTCCTGGGACCTGTGAGTCTGGTATATGAAAAGAAGTTCTTAGTGAATGTCCAGGTTTCTTTCCAACCTCAGCATCGCTGGCTCTGAGTTAGCTGTCCTAGGGGCAGTTGTCCACATTCACTTACCAGAAAAGATTTCTCACTTTGGATACTTTTACTTTAAAAAACACTGGATTCTCTAGTATTCCTATTCCATGTACCAAAAAGAAATACATGCAGAAAAAAGAAGCCAAGGGGTTAGAGAGATGGCTCAGTCAGTGGTTAGGAGTGCCTGCCAGGTCTCCCATTCAAAACACACACACACACACACACACACACACACACACAGAGAGAGAGAGAGAGAGAGAGAGAGAGAGAGAGAGAGAGAGAGAGAGAGAGAGAGAGAGAGAGAGGAATAAAATCTTTTTTTAAAAGAGGAGGCAAGAGTTTTCTAGTAAAAAGTTCCTAATACCCGCTCCTGTTCCCTCTCACCACCCTAGGTTCCCGCCATCTCCCTGGCCTATGAACAGGCTGAGAGCGACATCATGAAGAGGCAGCCCAGAAATCCCAAAACAGACAAACTTGTGAACGAGCGTCTGATCAGCATGGCCTATGGACAGATCGGTGAGCCTTGTCCCTGTGTAAGACAGGTGCCAGGAAGGGCCCGGAGGGATATGCTCTGTCTGGATACGCTGTGACAGGGTTCAGACCGGAGTGACGGATGAGAGAGCTCAGCTGTAGAGTGAGGCTCTGTGTTGAGTTCTGAGTGTGCAGTAGAGGGAGATGGGGACCAGGCTGGAGTCTCTGCCGTGGAAGAAGTCCTCCGCTGCCTGACAGGTGGCTTTTGTGAAAACTGTAATTCTTTAAGCAGTGGTGGCAACCTTCCTCACTGAGCTCTACAGTATCAGTGCCTGAGTCTACGCCTGTCAGCTCAGGCACTTTCCCTGGATTGGGGGATGGGGGGACAGGGTGGCAGGGCCCACATCCCTCTGTCTCATGGGATGGAGAGTTTGACATCATAAAACCCTATCAGTTTGAGGTTTGCTCAGTGGGTCATCTCCAAATGATGTTTTTCCCCACCCCCATCTCCCACTGGTTTCTGCTCTAGCAGACTAACAAGTCAGCAGGAGAGCTGGGAGATGGGAAACCCAAATGGCTTATTTATTAATGCCTGTCTCCTTCAGAGAACCAGGTGAAACCACCATGAGTGACTGGATCTGGCCAGCAGTTAGGTCTGTGAACAGTTGCTAGAGAAGGCATGGGTTAGCATCCAGCGTATAGAAACTGACCAGTGGTTATTAGTTGACCCCTGGCAGCAGGGCCCCAGATCTTTGAGGAAGACCTAGTTTTGAGAGAATGATGACTCTGTCCTGGGAAACTTGGGGTGTCCTGGCTGGATTGAATGGCAAGAGAAAAGGGGTGGCCATAAAGTATGGTATCTCCCTGGCTGGCAAAGTGGCAGTGTGTGGAAGTGTTGAAGTAGAAAAGAGATTATAGTTTTTTAGATTAAATAGTAGGAAAACTGATTTCCTACTGGGTTTGTGTCCTGACAGAAGCAGTTGATAGAGAGAGGGAGATGAGTGTTTTAAAAGGAAGATCTGCCAGACAGTGGTGGCACACGCCTTTAATCCCAGCACTTGGGAGGCAGAGGCAGGAGGATTCTGAGTTCAAGGCCAGCCTGGTCTACAGAGTGAGTTCCAGGACAGCCAGGGCTACACAGAGAAACCCTGTCTCGAAAAAAAAAAAAAAGAAGACCTTTGTATTTCACTCTCCAGAGCAGAGCGGCCTTGAGCCCAGTGTGTCCCATAGGCTCTCTCCCATCCATTAGCACATAAGTGGCTCGTATGTCTGCCTGTGCCTTCATCAGTTGGTGATCCAGGAAACCACTCATTTCTCTCCCCAGCTCCAAAATTCTCTGGGGCTGCTGAGGTGATAGTGTGGAGAGTGAATGTAGAGAAGGGGCCTTGGGTGAGGCTAGCACTCAGAGAGGTTTTTCAACTTAGGTATGATCCAGGCCCTGGGAGGCTTCTTCACTTACTTTGTGATCCTGGCTGAGAACGGTTTCCTGCCGTTTCACCTCTTGGGCATCCGAGAGACCTGGGATGACCGCTGGATCAACGATGTGGAGGACAGCTACGGGCAGCAGTGGGTATGTAACCATTCACTGCGGGTGGAAGCCAGTACTCCTCCAACCCTGAGGACCGGCAGCATTGCCACTAGCTGCAAGCTGGGGAAATGCTGGGGCTGAGGTGCCTGCTTCACCTTTCAGACCTACGAGCAGAGGAAGATTGTGGAGTTCACTTGCCATACAGCGTTCTTCGTCAGTATTGTGGTAGTGCAGTGGGCTGACTTGGTCATCTGCAAGACCAGAAGGAATTCTGTCTTCCAGCAGGGAATGAAGTAAGTTGTGAAGGATCTGATAATTTTACACAAACTTTTGGAATAAATTCAGCATCTGACATCTATGACCTAGTTCCTGGAATCTCCAACAGCCTGCACCCTTGAAAGAGGCATCATGTCAGGATATCTGTGAATAGGGCCCAACATAAAAGGTTTAAGCTTAAAGGGTTATTTAGGTTTAGGTTTGCTTGTTTGTTTCATGTTTGTTCCTAGTTTTCTCCACCACCTGCAGTTCTCAAGCCTGTCCTTTGTACATGTCAGAGTGTTACAATGTTTGAATGCTACCCATGCCCACAGAGAAGAATGCTCAGAAATATGAATCTGCAACTTGTAAACTTTTGTCTCCCTTGAATTTTAGGAACAAGATCTTAATATTTGGCCTCTTTGAAGAGACAGCCCTTGCTGCTTTCCTATCCTACTGCCCTGGGATGGGTGCAGCACTTAGGATGTATCCCCTCAAGTAAGTGGAGCCTCTTGCATTCCAAAAGGTGTGGACATAGTTTGTGTGGCTTTCCCCCTCGTGTCGTATGTAAGTTGCCTGACTTCCAGGCGGTGTGTGTACTAACTAGTTTCTCTGCACTAGAAGACAGGAAAGCCAGACCTGCCAGTAAACCAGACTGGCAAATCTAGACCTGCTGGGGTCAAGGATTTGGCTAACAGTGAGACTGCACAGGGGTGAGACTGCATAGGCTCTGCTTCCTTGAAATTGCTCAGCAGCAGACTGTTGAGCCCTCAGGTCCTCTGCTATAAAGTCCAGCTGTCCTTAGAGCCACCTAGAGCTGTCCTGGGCCTTGGAGGCCCAGGCCCAAGTCCTGCTGATTCTCCTAGTCACATACCACCTTTCCACCTTTCTGGAGACTCCAAAGGAGTGTGGAGAGGATCCATGGTTCCTTTGACCTCACAGTCGTGAGTGGAGCCGCAGTTTAGAAACTAAATGCCCAAGTTGTTCTGTGTTCAGAAGCAGCCCGGCCTTAAACAAAGCAAATGACTTTGTGCTTTTTCTTAGGCCTCAGTTTTTATATGCAGTGCTCACCATAAAGTCTGGCAGCCAGTGGAAACTTCCACATACATTTGCTGCTGTCCAGTAACGGGTTGAGGCTGAGCAGCTACAACTTGATTAAACATGTTGAGCTGCAGAACAGGATGCTCTTCCAACATAAGATCCTTTGAGAGCATCAGTCTCTTGAATTCCACCCGGCCCTGTCATTGCTCAGACTCATCTGGACCATCTCCCTTCCTGGACTCTTGCCAACACTTCCATGCACTGATCTCGTCTTAGAACTAAAACACTTTGGCCTCATCAAGTACAGAGTCTATGGTGCAAGGTGGGGCAGGCATCCAGGGTGTATCTCACAGCCTGTCCAAGGCCATAGTAGGTCAGTTCACTGTTACCCTCTCTACCTGCATCTTTGGTAAGGATGTTCCCACCCAACCCATCAATCCTGATAGTCCCTTTGAGCTGAAGTCCTTGCAACATCTCTTTGTTGGCATTGCTGTTTTTGCTCTCCCGATAATAATCTTTATGGCTTTTTGTTTTTTTTTTGTTACTGTCAGGTCGCATAGTACCCTGCACAGAGTGCATCCAAGTTGGATTATATTGACCTGAGCCTTGTTGAATGAGAGAGGGACAGAGGGGTCACAGGCTGCCACACAACCTCTGGGAAGTCCCAGTAAGGAAGAGCGGAGCCTCAGGACACTGCCATTTTCTGGGCACCTTGACTCTTTTGTGAGCTGACTTGCTCCTGGCAGCTTCTCCTCCATTTGGTCAGGGCTTCTGTTGCTGGCTGAGGCACTGAGGTCACCTTCCCACTGCTGTGCAGGGCACATAGGAAGGGCGGAGACTGCAGAGCTGGCAGGGCCATCCTTCCTCCTTTGTTTATCCAGGAGCTGTAGTCAAGGAAGCCTGGTGCCTGCAGGAGGCCACCCGGAGCCTGTGTCTCTGCTGGGGACCATGAGACAGCTTTTCCAGGCTCCTCCTCTGAAGACCTTTGTCATCTGTCAGGGCTCAGCTGGTCCTCCCTAATTCCATGGTCAGAGACCAAGTTCAGGGTCTGAATAAACTGGCTTTGACCCACACTGGCAGGGCTTTGTCTGCAAATGCCAAGGCAGAAGACCAATGCACTTGGGAGCTTAAGTACTTTAGGAAAGGAAGAAAGAAAATGTTCAGGCACTCAGGTTGTCAACAGAAAATACAGCCTGAGTGCTAGGAAAGCTCAAGGCAAATGGGCTTCCTGCATGAATCGTAGGCTGGCCGCTGTAGCTCTGGGCCTGGCAATGGAGCTTCTGATGGTTTGGGGGAGTTTTTGTTTGCTTGTTTTTAATTCTGTGAATGACTGTAGTTAAGGGTGCCTGTGGTCAGCTACCTGATGGTTTCCTGGTCACTTTGGAGATGTATGCTTTTTCTGTCTTCCTTTGGATTGTTTGGTTTGTGTCTGACTTAGTGGTTATTTAATTTGCAGACCTACTTGGTGGTTCTGTGCCTTCCCCTACTCCCTTCTCATCTTTGTGTATGACGAGGTGCGGAAGCTCATCATCAGGCGACGCCCTGGCGGTAAGTGGGCCCACAGGCAGGTCTGGGCCTCCTCCCCAGCAGGTTACACATATGCCTTCCACAGACAGAACTGAGGTGGAAACACGTCGTGGTTTTTAAGACTTTAAAAAGTGCAAAGCAAATGTAAAGAAAGCCTCGACAGAAACCTAATAATAGCAGTATTCTTAGAGCTAATTAGCTACATCTGAGGTCTCAGGTACACACATGCATACATGCAAGCGTGTACACACCACACACAGAGAGATTATCCTTAGGGGGTCACTGTCCTGGTTTTTCCCAAAAGAGGACTCAACAACATATGTCCCTCTCTCCCTCTCTCTCAGGCTGGGTGGAGAAGGAAACCTACTACTAGCCCACTGCCCTGCACGCCGTGGAACATTGTGCCACACACTGCACCCACCCCTACCCCCTCTTTGTGTACTTCAAGTCTTGGAGCTCGGAACTCTACCCTGGTAGGAAAGCACCAAAGCATGTGGGGATCCAGACGTCCTGGAATGAAGCATGTAGCTGTAATGGGGGGCGGGGGGAGGGCTGCCTGAAAAACACCGTGTACGGGAACGACAGCGGGGAAGGTTTATATGTGCCTTTTCGTTTTTGTAAAAAAGGAAAACCTGGAAAGACTGAAAGATTACGTTTTATATCTGGATTTTTACAAATAAAGATGGCTATTATAATGGATTAGAGTCCTTGTCGCCTGCTTCTTGTGGCAGAGGTTGTGTGTGATGAGCCGTGTGGTGTTTCCATTGGTGGATCCCCAGGCCATCAGCTCTGAAGCATCTCCTGGGCCTTGTTAGGAAAGGCAGCCCAGCCCTGACAAGGCTGACAGCAGTGCATTTAATAAGCTCCCCAGGTGACTGACACCCACATCTGAGAGCCAGGGGCCAGGAGGAAACTGTTCCTGTTCTCACATACATGAGCTTCCCTGACCCACTTTCCTGGACACTGCCCTGGTTACCGCAGCCCCACCTGTTCCTTGGCTCTTGGCTTCTTAGAGAAGAACACTTCACCTGGGTGAATTCCTGACCTCAGCCAAGGCCTATGTAAATCTCAGCCCCTCAGGCCTTCCCGCTTGCTCTCCAAATCCAGCCCACTCCAAGTGCCTGAGAGCCAGTTTGTCTAAATGGGAAAGTCTGCATGGCTGTCAGGCCTGTGTGGTCTGGTACTCTGTCCATAAATTCCTCCCTAAATTAGCGCCACCAGCAGCAGTTCCAGGAAGTGGTTACATGCCAGGAGGCCTTGAGGAAAGGATGAAAGGTTCCGTGTGCTTCTGGGTCACGTGGAGGAGCGTGTACTGCATTCAGGAGTCAGTGCTAAGCAGGGCTGTTAACAATGGCTCCCATTGCCACTCCCGAGGGAAGGATAACAAGCTGTGTACACCTCTGGTTCCAAGTAGTGACCTTCATCACCAGATGATCTGTGACTTTCAATCATGTTCCTGTACTGCTCTGAAGTGTGCATAGGGGAGCAAACGCCACATGCCCCCTGTTGCTACCACCAGAACTTCAAGCCTGGGATGGGCATCTTCATCCATCTCCTGCCTTGGGCTTTTTACTGATCAGTGCTTACAAACAAGTCATCTTCTACAAGAAGTGTCTCTCAAAGCAACACAGAAACTGGGCTGTAAGGAGAGACCCTGGGTTAGAAGACTCCCCACCAAGGCTGATGAGATCCTCTAGGGGAGACTTCCCTGTGAGCTTAGACTGCCACAGGCCTGCTTTGTCCCAATCTTAACACTTTGTATGTTCATTTTCTGTCACTCCAGGGTGTTGGCCAGTGAGAGTACACTGTGATGAAGGCCAGGAGTATTTACAGGATTTGACTCAGCCTGAAGCTTTAGGCCTTCCCTGGAAGGACAGCTTGCTGCCAGGCAGAGCCCCCTCCACTGTTCTAATCTGGGAAGCACCTTCGAGGGAGAAGGGCTTCTGAGCCTCTACCCCTTGTGCACCAGGACATTTCTGTCCTTTTCTAATTAGTGATTATTCGTCATTGGATAAGTTGTCAAATATTGGATGTAGAAAAAGAAGCTAAGTAACCTGCGGTTCAGGGCAAGCTGTTGCCAAAACCAAGTCTCCTAGTGGCTGGGGCTTCCCACCCTTGTGAAACAACATTAGGCTACCAACTCCTCCCACTCAGGCTGCATGAGCCTATGAGAACCCTCTCTGGCACCTCATAGTAACAGCTCCTAAGGATGACTTCAGTGATCAGCCAACTGTCTGTGCCCTACAGATGCGCATCTGAGCCTTCCCTGAACACTCTCTTGAGTGGTCCCCAAGGCTTTGGCCCATGTACCCATGACTTCTTTCCTGTCCTTGCTTATTTCCCAATCGGAACACCACTTCCTCCATCTCTCCTTGAAACCATGTGACTAAAATCACATTGAGCAGACTGTCCAGCCATGGACTCCTTAGACCTCCCTGGCCTCAGCAGTACACATGCCACCCGCCATACCACTTCCAGAACAGTTCCTGTCCTGCAGCCACCTCGGCTCACTCAAGCCCTTTTCTCACAGCTCCTTGCTTCTTGGTCCTCATGGGAATAGCCTCCTGCCCTTCTCCCCCCTGGCTCTGTATTCCTGGTGGGGTGATCTACACCTTTAATCTGATCCTCCCTCCCTATATCCACTTGGATTTTGGACATCTTCGTATATTTGGGAATTAGCTCACAGGAATCAGACAGTTTACCTAAAAGGCAAACTCATTCGAGTAGCTGCAGAATGAGCATAATCTGGGCAGTGATGCATCCATCACCTGTTGCCCAAGCCAAAACCTTGGAGTGATGGAGACCTCTTCCCATGCTGAGGCAATCACCAGGATGTGGGCACCAACAAGGTGGCCAAGGGCACAGGCTATGTGTTTTCTAATAGCCCAGATTCAGGTATGGCTGCTCAGTAATTGAATAACTTCTCCTCATTTATATATCTATATGCGTGTGTATATATTATCTAATTATGTATACTATATGTCATAATTACATATATAGATAATTACAATATATAATATAGAAAACTGCACAATGCCTATGCAGCTATAATTTTAAAATGTATGCTCATTGGTGCCACTGCTTCTCAAAGGAGAAGAGCTTAGCCCATCTGATCTGTGCCCAAGTTGCCACCAGCCTGTGATTTAGGGTCCCTCTATCTCAATACTGAAGTTTGAAAACAGAGTTTAAGAACAAGCAGGTGTCTAGAACTAGATACGGAGTTAGAGTGGGGGATCATGTCAAAGTCATGAAGACAAGATCTTCTAAGAGGTACAGAGGCATCAGTAAGGGCACTGGACCCCAGACTGGCCTGGGCTCCAAAGCACTGTGGTTCATCTGGGTATCACAGGATTTCATAAGAATCCCTCTCTCCCAGTGAGGATGGGATGGCTCATCAGATGGCTGCCTTGTGCCTCATACCCAATGCTAACTACAGTTCCCAATGTGTTATGTTGTCACCTACTGTGAACTCTGTGCCAAGCTCAGTGCCTCACAAAGAACGTGTCATACAATGGCCAGAACTCAAAGAGATGGGCAAAGAGACCTTGCCCAGAGTGCCATGTAGCTCAGAAGGGAAGACAAAGGGCAAATCTGGGGTAGGGATCACACTTTCCCCAAACCACTTTGACTCCCCTGAGGTACAAACACAGCATGTTGTGATGTTGACAGGGACAGGACCTCCTATTGGACACACACACACGAACACACACACACAAACACACTCACCTGTGGGAAGGGGACAGTTCTCTAAGTGCTAGGTTCCCACTCCCCTGTGCATCTGGAGGTGGGGGTATCTCTGGTAGGCATCAAGATACTGGCTTGTGGGCTTTCCATCTCAGCAAGTCACTGGCTCTACAAACCTCTCTACCTATATAAAGTGCCATGGCCATTATACACTCCTCACAAGGTTTCGGCAAAGATCAAATAAACTGCAGAGCGGGCTTGGCAAGTGCCTGGGCCTTCCTGAAAGTTAGATAAAAGTTTCCCCAATCCCGTTTCACTAAAGATAAAACTAGCGGGAAAGTTTGGTGTTCCTACTTAGTGGAACTCAGTACTTATGTATCAAGTTTATCACCGGCCAGACAATGTTCTAAGTAACAACTGTTTGCTAGTGAAACAACTTGGAGTTCAGAGATGTGAGGTGACTTGCCCAGTGCCATACCACCAACAAGTGACTAACGGTGACACATCTACCTCCCTAACCCATAACCAGGACACTTGGGCAATGACACATGGGATGCTAATGCTTTGTCTCTAGCATACAAGATGCTTGGGAAGTTTTCACCGTGTGGTAGAGAGCCAGTGCTGAGGCCAAGGACCAGAGAAGGGCAGTGTTTTTATGAGGGACAAAGAACATGGGAGGTTAGAGCTGGCATTAAAACTGGAGCACTGAAAATTTCTTGGAAACTGAGCACAACCCGTTGAACAGTTACTCAAATGAATTTGCCCCCAGGACCTGAGTAATCAGGCTGCCACTTGTGTAAGCAGGAAGCGTGAAGGCAGGCTGCTGTAATCCGGAGCAGCTCAGCCTGCCTCTCCCATTGGGCCCCAGGGCAGTCTGGGACAGGCCTTCCCAGTGAAGGTGACAGATCTGGTTCCTCCTACAGGTTACAGAAGATGGCTTCTGGGCTTCAGCACTGCTAACTGGTCCCTAGCAATCAAGAGTTTTAAACTTTTATTCTGTTGTTGCCACGGCTTGTGATGGTGGGCTTTTTTGTTTTGGTTTAGGTTTTTTTTTTGGTTTTTTTTTTTATTGTTGTTGTTTTAAACACTGTGGATTTCAGACCAGCTTTTCTGAAAGGCAGAGGTCCCTTCCTTTTCCCTCCTGCCTGTCCCCTCTGCCCTCCCTTCCCTTCCCTTTCTACATTCAGGGCTCTGACTCAGTGTAGTTAATCTGTGTGTAGGAAAGCAGAAATGTCTAAAGAGGCTGCTCAGTATGCGAAGAATCCTTTTATAGTATGAATAACGGCTCCATTAAAAACCTACGACAAGGTTTAAAACTTTTCCTTGGAGTGACAGACAGGAAGGGCATGGGTGCCAACCGTTGCCCTGGAAACATACACTCCCCCTTTACTACAGTAAGAGTCTTCTCTGGTGTGTCTCCCCCACCAAAGCAGACAGTGAAAGCCTCAAAGCCAGCTCTTTGCCCTGTGTGTATACGCATCCCTGGCCATCTGCTTTCATTCTGTAGCACTAGCACCCAAGGGGGTGGGGGTGGGGGAACCAACATCCACTGAGCAGCTGCTCCTGCCTGCAGCGCTGCCTGCGGTGGCTTACCATGTTGAATCCCATGAAACAGATCCAAGTAGACTCTTCACAGTGAGAAACTGAAACCTGGAAAAGCTAGTGACTTGAGTGGATGGGAAGTATTGAGCGCTGTCTATAGAACATGGTTTCGACATAGGCTCCATGGGCATGGATATAAAAACATCTCATATCGCCATTGGTCGTTTTACCCTAACATGTTCACCCACACCCTAACATAGCACAAGTACTTGTAGGTTCCCCCATCTGGAGATCCACCCGAGGAGTACTTGGTCCCAGACAGCGGTAATGATAACAACCAGATAGTTGCTTAGTAAGTCACATCCCTGTTCTTCTGTAGCAGCCAGTGGAATCGAATTTCCCAACCTCCTAGAGGTTCAGTCAGGGGACTCTGAGGCAATGGGATGTGAGCTAGCCTAACACATCCATCACTCCCTGGCTGGACCACAAGCCCTTTGTGGTGGTTTGAATGAAAACAAGCCCCATAGGCTCATAGGGAGTGGCATTGCTAGGAGGTTGTTGATGTAGATGTGGCTTTGTTGAAGGAAGTGTGTCACTGGGGGTATGGAGGGGAGGGGAGGCGGGCAAGCAGGTAGGCTTTGAGGTTTCAAATGCTCAAGCCACACCCAGTGACTGATTCTTCCTGATGCCTACCAATTTTTGATATAAAACTCTCAGCTACATCTCAGGCATGTCTGCCTGCCTGCCATCATGCTCCTCACCGTAACAATAGTGGACTAAAGCCAGCCCCAATTAAGTGCCTTTCTTTATAAGAGTTGCTATGGTCATGGTGTCTTTTCACAGCAATAGAAACCCTACCTAAGACACCCTTTCACACAAAACAATCGTCTCCCTCTGTCTTGGGAGGGAACTTTCTACGTGCATATGACAAAACGCCTGACATGATAGACGGAGGTTTTATTGAGGCTCATGGTTTCAGGGTTCCAATTGCCAACTGACTCCATTGCTGTGGACCAGAGGTCAAGGTGTGTTCTTGTCGCACAGAGGGAAACAATACCAAATCAGCCTTCTTCAGCTGACAAGATACAGATTGGAGAAGATGCAAGGCAACATACAGCCCCTGAGAGTACACTCTCTGTCACCTATTTCTTCAATTAGGTCCTATGTCTTCCATCTTCATTACCTCTCTAAAACACTACCATATTCCAAATCTATCCACAGATGAGTTCACTAGTGAGGGCAGAGTCCTCGGGACTAGATTCGCCCCTCTCAATGACTGGATCCATCAGCTTTGGACCATATCTTTAACACCTGTGTCTTTTAGAGTGAGATGCTTACATCACAAAACTGCTGCGTGGTGGGGGAAACAGCGGTGCCCCCTAGCACAGGATCCTCTTTGACTGGACCCTGAAACCACATGGAGAAATGTAGCCATGGAAAGCGGAAGCCAGGCATCGGAACCTATTAAAACTCCCAGCAGACTTCAGCAGATGCGAAAGTCAAAGTTAAGAGCCTTTGCCTTACAGTAATGCCCTCAAAACTGTGTTTAGTCTGCCAGTATCAGCAACACCTGTGGACTTGCTAGAAAATGTACATTCTTAGCCATGTGTGATGGGAAACACCTGCAATTCCAGAACTTAGGCAGCTGAGGCAGGAGGATTGCATAGTCAAGGCTCTCTATCATGGATTACATAGGAAATTATAGATGCAGCCTGTGCTACATACTGAGATCTCAGCTAGGAAGGGAAGAAGGGGGTGGAGGACAGGAAGGGGGGACAGGAAGGGAGAGGGAAGGGTCTGAGGGAGTGCAGAGAGAGGCAGTGAGGCAGGGAGGGAAACTTCTTTTAAGCTCTCAAAGTGATTCCAGCAGTCCTGGAAGTCTCCAAAGACTGCCTCAGAGGAGGGGAAACCACAGGACAGAAGGTGGCTAAGTCCTGAGCTGTCACGGGATGGGAGTGGGGTTGTGCTGGGCATATGAGACTTCCCAGAACAGGAATACTCAGTGTGCCATGCTATTGCGTGGGTGAAGAGTCAACTTTGATTTCATCAAGCCATCGACTCAGTAGATGAAACTTCTGTGTGGCTGAAGAGAGAATGGAGAAGACGAACTACTAGGGACTAAAGAGTGGGGTTCGGGAGCTAGTTCGCACCAGCAGCAGCTCTTTTGTTTTATTTGGTTTTATGAATTTTGCAAGCCAGCAAGCTTCACCTTGGTAACCTTTGCAAAACTGACAAAGGTTGGAATAGTTTCACCATGGAAATTGTCAAATACCACAGACTGGGCAAAATGGGCTTTCCCCCAGAGCAGCTATAAAATACCACCTAGCACACCGAAGAGACTGAGCACCAGAAAGTGGAGACGCAGTGGGGCGGCTGCGACAAGCTATCAAATAAATGCCATTGCATGAGACTGCCCAGCCCAGCACTCAGGAACCACTTGACAGCATCCTGTGTGTGCCAAGTCCTGGTATTCAGAGCCTCTGGAAACTGAGAGACTGGCACTTGGGGAAACAGAGTGGACGAAATTTCAGACGCATATTCCATGTACAGAATGGTGTAAGGGGAGCTGGAGAGGTGACTCAGCCATTAAGAACACTGGTGGCCCTTGCAGAGGACCCAGGTTCAGTTCCCAGCACTCATGGGACAGGTCTCAACCATCTGTAACTTTGGTTTCAGATCTGATGTCCTCTTCTAACCTCTGGGCACCTCTAACCTCTGTCATGCACACCATGTGCTATGGCAAATGTGCATGCACACCCACTCATAAATAAGTAAATGTATTTTTAAAAAATTAGACTTTTTTTCTGGGCATGGTAGCACATGCCTTTAATCCCAGCACTTGGAAGACAGACAAAGGCAAATCTTAATGAGTTTGAGTTCAGATTGATCTACATAATGAGTTTCAGGACGGCCACGGTGCATCATCCTCTGCCCGACTCTGTATCAGATCCATGACCTCTCCTTCTACAATTATTATTTTTACATATATATGCATATGGAACATGGGGGTGTGCATATGCATAACATGCTGAATCTGCGTGTTGCTGCCTGTGCCTGTCTTCACATGTCCTTAGGGCTGACTACGTATGATGGAGCTCATCTCTGGAAAATACTGATTCTCCCTCTCTTCACAGCCATTGGTAGCCCATAGCTTGTTATGTGAATTGAAGTGGAAATTCCTAGTTTCTTTGGAAAGTCAGTTATGACAAATGATGTTTTGCCGAAGCAGACACAGGAGAAAGGATGTTGTTTTGCTATAGCAAACACGTGGAAGGACCTGTGATGAAGGAGTGGGAGACAGGCACTGAGCATCCATTTGGTTTGTTACATTTCTCTATTCTTCACTAATAATGACACGCATGTATTGGTTCGCCTCATATAGAGTTGTTGAGCTCCGTTTATGGTAACATCACCATTGAGGGAAACTCCCTCAAGAGCTGCTTGTGAGGTTCCCGAGGCAGCTTGCAGCTTCCACAGCCTCGCCTCAGTTGGGGAGCCTTGTGGTTTCTTCAGGATTGAACTATAGCTACTGGTTCTGCCTGCCTAGAGGACTGGTCTGGAGCTGCTGAGTCATATTTGGTGTTTGCTATGAGACTGAACTGCTGAGAAAGAGGATCAAGCTCACCCCCAAAGAACTATTGCTAAACAGATCCACTTCCCCCATATCCCAGTAACTTTTCTTTTCCACTACCTCTGCTGGGTAGTGGACAAAAGGAAAGGTTGAATGTTTATTAAAAGTAGGTTGCAAAAGATTTATGCCTACAGTGGGTCTTGTGAAAATTTCCCATTCCATTATCAACTTGACTTGGCATTTTCAATCTCATAAATGGTATATGTGACTACATTGTAAATGAAGAAGGTAAGAAATAAAGAGAGAGAACATAGCAAGCCAGCTATGAATAAACCAACAAGCTTACTGAGATGGGTATGATTGTGTGGTAATGTACTACCCAGAATTTTAACACATGGCAATCTAAGCTACCTTAAAGCATAATTAACTACCTGAGTTCTATTTAAATATACCTCCCCAAAGATAAATAGGGTCTGCTGGTCTTGTTTAAATCTATACCACTGGGACCTTTGCCAATTATTCATCAAATGATTTAGAAGGCAGGATATTTTTATACCATGGCTCCATTAAGATATTGTCTTAACAAAGTAAAAGTGTATGAAATAAAAAGGTATAATCATTTGTTTCATTTCATTATTGTATGTGTGTTAATTGTGTATACTATATTTTACATTACTGCCATTTCTCAAACCCAATGGTACCTAATGTTATATCCTTCATTTAAGAATTAGTCACATTGATCATAACACACTCAGTAAATAAAGATTAATACGCAATGAATACTGGCAGTGTTTTTCTCCTGCTACAGTTAAAGTTCTATTTTCAATAGGCATACTTTCCAAAGTTAAACAAACAAACAAACAAAAAACATAAGACCAAATAAACAAACAAACAAGAAAGAACGGTTTGAGGAGGGTTTTTTTTTTTTTTTCAGTTTTAGCCTTGCTAACAATTTGGGGGAACATTCTTTGTGGAGGATTCTCCTCTTGTATCCTGTTCCCTAATCGCTATAAGCTAGTTGTCATCAACCGTGTGAGTGTGTATGTGTGTGTGTGTGTGTGTGTGTGTGTGTGTGTGTGTGTGTGTGTGG
>NW_021620763.1:2259064-2266273 GCF_004785775.1 Grammomys surdaster
TCCTCAGCTGAAGCAAGCGGGCTCCATGCTCCTCAGCTGAAGCAAGCTGGCTCCACGCTCCTCAGCTGAAGCAAGCTGGCTCCACGATCCTCAGCTGAAGCAAGCTGGCTCCATGCTCCTCAGCTGTAGCAAGCGGGCTCCATGCTCCTCAGCTGTAGCAAGGCAGTGTTTTGTGATAGACGAGGATGCGAGAACAAAGCTTTCCCACTCGTGGACTCATGGCGGCCAAGACATAGAGAGAGAGCCATGGGCCCTCTTCCCCTCTTTTATTCCACCTGGGTCCCCAGCCTAGGGGATGATGCCACCCACATTGAAAGCACTACCCACTGGTAACATCCTTACAGACACCCAAAGGTGTCTTATTAACGATCTTCTACCCATGATTCAAGACGCTCAAGTTAAGGCTGCCCAGCACATAACCTCATCTACATTGTGGCTGTGAAAATTATCTCTAGATGTCTTAGTGTCACCGGATGTGTGTTAGAGAACCAAATCACCCAATCACCCTTAACTGATATCCAGTGATTAAGACAAGTTTAGATGCTGCGAGTGCCGTTGTACATCTGTAATGGAAGCACTTGAGACACAGGTAGAGGCATCCGGAGTTCAAAGTCATCCTTGAAAGTTAGAGGCCAACCTGGGCTACATGAGAGCCTGTCACAACATAGAAAAGAAATTGGTGGGGAGATTGAAAGGAAGAGATCTTTATGATTCTCCCGAGAGGGGATTGAGCCTCAGCCAGTCAGCCCCTTAACAGTTTAGGGAATCTGTCTGGGTTGGACCACAGTCACTTGGAGGCCATCTGTGGCCATTTGCCCTACACTCATCTCTTTTGTTCTCAATGTCTCTGATCATGCCCTCTCTTCTCAGTCACACAACACCCAAACCCGACATCATCAAGCTCATCACTTGGCTTGGGAGTATCCAGGGCTTCTCAACTCCAGTGGCTTCCACCCCTCCCTCAAGACAATATGGTGACGTGACTGAGAATAATGGCTCTAGGAACGGACTAGATCCTAGCTCTATTTCCATTTGCTAGTGTGACTTTAAGATATTTGGCCTCCCTGGGCCTCCATTCTCTCGTTGGTCAAATGGAGAAAGCACTCTTCCTCCCCGAGCCCCTTTGAGCACTATAAGGCAACACAGATAACAAGTGACCAGCACGGACTGTCTCTCACTAGCAGCTCTTACAGGCTGTGGACCCAGAGGCACAAACCCTGCCACTCAATATGGTGGGGAAGACAGACCCATGATCATGCCTCGAGATGATGTGTGGTAAGAACATGAAAGGCTGCTCCTAAAGGGAGGGCTGGACCACACCCTAGGACTGGAAGGAGGCTTCCTGAGGGGAAAAAAAAAGTAGTGGATTCTGGGAAGCCCCTGCTGGCTGCCTGCCAAATGCACTTTGGTCCCTTGAGCTGACCAGTGTCCCCCTAAATGTATGCTAGACTGAAGTGATGGGGGTGGGGGGTATTGAAGGAATGTAGGAAGGCCAAATCTTTCTCCAATTCTTTTTGCTATTTTTCTCTATCTTGCCAAACTCCCACTCTTTTCTTATAACTTATAGGTAATCTTCTCCACCTCCACAGGGAGAGCTGCTGAGTTTTGCTAGAGATCAAATCCAGGACTGCACACACATTAAGCAAGCAGTCTGGTGCTGTGCTATGCACCCTACCTTAACAGATAGCCAATTTGGTTTGATATTTATCTTTTAAAAAACTATGTACATTACATATGCTTGTACCCATATAAGGTTATATACACCACATGTGTGCAGATGCCCATGGTGGCCAGAAGAGGGCATCAGATCTCCTGGACTCATAATAGGCTTTATTTATTTTTGTGTGGATGAGTGTCTTGCCTGAATGTATATCTGTATATCTGTGTTCCACTTGTGTGCAGAGTCACTAAGGCCAGAAGAGGACACTGAATCCTCTGAAACCTGAGTTATAGATGGTTGTGAACTGCCATGTGGGGTCTGAAAGTCCAGCTGAGTCCTCTGTAAGATCAGTAAACACTTTTAACCACTGATCCATCTCTCTAGCTCCCTTGATGGGTTTTTTTTTTTAATTTTAAAGTATTTTTGCAACATGAACATTTTTCTGTGTTTGTGTGAGGTTTAAAATTTTTTAATTAAAAACATTTTGATGGGACACAGAAACACAGACGGTTATATAACAGATATGCAGAGGCTATCATCTGCGCTGAAAGATTGCTGGCATCACACCTATCTTGCTTCATCTATTTATGTCTTTCTATCATGACTTCTTTCTGACTTTTGTCATTTCAACTATAAACACTTCCATATGCTTCATTCATTCACATAGTAGAGTGCTTGTCTAGCATGCCTGAGGCCCTGGGTTCAATCCCTAGTACTGAAAGGAAATTACGTTTTAGATCATGATGCAGCATTCACAGGACTATAACAGGAATCACGCTAACTTTCACTTATCTTTCGTGCCCTCAGTTACACTCCATTCAGTCTAGTTTAATCTAATCTCTCTCTGTATTTTTAACATGATGAATATCACCCACTAAAACAAATACATATGCGGCTAGCGATTCATGATCCATTGTTTGAAAATTAAACAGTAAGTCCCAGGTCTCTGTGCTGGGGCCTTAGTCAAGTAAGAGAGTAGAAATGGAGGCTAACGAGGGAGGGTTCTCTAGGGAAGAATGCTGCAGAGGCCCATGATGGGTCTGCAGCAATCAGATACTTCCTTCTGTGGAGGGCCAGCACAGAGGGAATCCTTGATAAGCCTCTGTGCGCTGGTTACGTTGCCTCCCATGGCTCTCCTCCCAGAAAACCTTTCTGTTTCTCTTCTCCCAGGATGCCTTTCTGGGGTACTATTCAGGGAGTGGAGAGACTAGAACTCTTGCTTATCTCGACTCTGCCAGGACTGTGTGATCCTGGGGGGCCCCAGAGCCTGCTAATTAGAGATGGCTGGGAAGATTTCTGACAGCAGCGCTCAGCTCTAAATGGATATTCAATGCCTCTTAGGACCAGGGTTCACCTTGATAAGTCCCCAAGACAAAGCAAGGGGACAGATTGTTTTCAACAGAACACTCAACCTCTGAATACTGTTGTTGTTTAAAGCCCAAGGCTGGGAACATTCCATGGGCTGGCAAGCTAGTTCTCCTCAAGGTCAGGCCTTCCTTGGCATTTCCCATTAGAAATATGTCCCACGGCTGGCCCTGATCCTGCCCTCTTGGCTTTGGGGGTGGTTATATAATTCTTAGGAAGACCTAGAAATGCAAGCATATGGTGCCCTTGATTTCCAGCACAGATAAAGTGCTCGGTATTTTTAGCTGGTGCTGAGAGATGACCTTTACACATAAATACATGGGTGCACATGCATATGCACACATGCAGGCATGCACACACACCTGACATATGGACGCATTTATACTGCAGGGTTTTACCTCTTAAAGTTAAATACAACATCTGGAGCCACAGAAGGGGGAAAGCATAGACAAGAATCAGCGTATTCTTTAGGCTGGGCCCGCCTGTGGGGCAGGACACAGGTGTGAGTACTATACCACTGCAGAGCCACAACTTCTTGGGTCCCCAGCTTTGGCTTTGAGGGTTTGGGTAGTGTGCAACTTATCCTTGAATTCGCTTACCAAAGCCAATCAAACACAGTTCTGTGCACACAACAGTATCTATTTGGTACATGTAATGAATAAAGGTTTAGGGAGGGCTAGAGATGGCTCGGTAGGTAAAAAGTGCTTGCTGAGTAAGCCTGGTGACCTGGGACAAAGCCAGATAAGGTGGTGCACCTCTGTAGTCCTAGCAGTTTTACAGTGAGATGGGATACAGAGGCAGGGGACTGTCCAGCTAGCTTGGAGAAAGTAGCATGGCAGAAACACCAAAGAGAAACTCTGCCTTAAGAGAGAAGAGAACTAATTCCATTAAGCTGGCCTCTGGTGTCCAAGTACATCCCACGGCACAAGAATGGGCAAACAAGCACCCCACTCCCATAAACAAATAATATTCTTAAAGAACAGAGTTTCTTCCCCTCTGTTCTAGGGGGAAAAATGGAGAAAATAAAAAGGCTAGGAAAAAGCTTTATTACTCAGGAAGAATGGGTGGATCTAGAATATATGCTCCCCAAAAGTCTGATTATAGACCCTGGAAATGAAAGCTCTGCAAGGACTTTACTGAAAGAAGAAACTACATTTACAGAGGAGTGCCGTTGTTGGGAGCACACTGTCCAGATAAAACCAGGCTCACTCAGCCTCGCTGCTTACTCCCTGTGACCTACAACCACCTTCTCTTCACTTCTGTATCTTTCTTTCCCAATATATAAAGTGGACAGAACCCTGAGGGTTAAATAAGGATTAAGTGAGATTACAGGGCAGGCACCATGGCTACCACATAAAGGGCTTTCTGCGTGTAGCTGGCAGGTACTACGGTGCCCTTTAAACAAACGTAAGGAAAACATTCTTCTTCTACGCAGCAGAATAGATGTGTGTCAGTGTTTCCTTCTCTTACTCTAAAGTCTGGTTTACTGGAGAAGGGAGCAACTGGCCTAAGCAGGTCCAAAAGTCAGCTGTTTATAGGAAGCTAACTCAGAGCTCTGTCCCCATCCCCCACTCCTTACCTAGAGACTGCAGGGCTCCCTTGACTAGCAGGGCTGGCTTGCAGAGACACCACTGTCAGCTTGTGCTAGACTTCTTTTGCATTATCTGAGCAGTATTTAGATTTGCATGTGTAGCTTCTTGGGTATAGCAACTTAGGAGTGCACAATCACAAACCATAGACAGGGCAGAGGTAGGTGCACCCAGGAGGCACAGTCCCTACTGTGTTTGCTGGCTGCCTGGCTTGGTTGGCTCCTTTCTGCTCCCTGCTCATGATGTCGGCCTTCTGTTTCCTTTATAAAAAGCAGCTGCAAAAAATACTGTCGTCAACTGCAGTGCAACCTACGTATTATCCAGGGAAAGGAGGAACAGATGCCATCACCCAAGTCCTGGGTAAAAGCTCAGTTCTGTATGCTTATTTTCTCTTCATATTTACAGTGCATCTGTTAATTCCACTTTACAAACTGTGAGGCCCACAAGCAGGTTGTTGCTATCCAGTCACCAAGAGCAGAGAAGGTAGAGAAAATGATGTATTTTAACTACCATCTACTGTAGTAATACATCCAGACACCAATTCTTTCAACAAAGGTTTGGCTCCTTATCCCCTTTGCTTCAAAGCTTCAAATGGAGTCTCTCTCTCTCTCTCTCTCTCCCTCTCTCTCTCTCTCTCTCTCTCTCTCTCTCTCTCTCTCTCTCTCTCTGTCTCTTTCTCTCTCTCTCTCCCTGCCTCCCTCCCTCCTCCCCTCCCTCCCTCCTTCCTTCCCTCCCCAACTATTTCCAAACTATTTCCAGCTTTCCTTTCCTTCCAATTGTGTTGAGCCCAAGGGGATGCCCTGAGGAATATTTTGCATGGACAGTACAGACAGTGCCTTCTCTGCACACACTTCTGGATGCCCATGATATCAACCCTACAGCAAACACTCACTTGCTGCTCTCTGGCCCCTTTGTCTATCTAATAAACAACATGAAAAGGTCACAACTCAGAAGAAGCTCATTTATGACTGTTTTCTCTCATGTTCCTCCCACCCCTGATTTTCACAAGCCCTGCCACACGGAGACTTCTATTTTTAGGATTGACAGACACAGTGATGACATCCAAAGATGTCTGTGTTCTAACAGACCCCGTGAATATGAGGATTACATAGCTATGGGGATTAAGGTATTAAAGTTAATAATCAGATGATCCTCAAATGGGAAGGTAATACTGGCTATAAAGATGTCAAGGTCACTGTGAGGATCCTTAGAGGGGAGGAGGGAGGCAGAGAGAGTCAGAGAGAGACATGACTATGGAGGGTCATGGAGAAGCAACATTGCCTTGAAAGTGGAGAAAGAGACCATACACAGAAAACACAGATGGCTTTCCAACACTGGAGAAGACAGGGAATCTAATCCTTTTCCAATTAAAAAAAAAAAAAAGAAAAAAAAAAGAGGCAGGCGGATTTCTGAGTTTGAGGCCAGCCTGGTCTACAGAGTGAGTTCCAGGACAGCCAGGGCTACACAGAGAAACCCTGTCACGAAAAACCAATACACACACACACACACACATATATATATACTTCCGGGCAGTGGTGGCACATGCCTTTAATCCCAGCACTTGGAAGGCAGAGGCAGGCAGATTTCTGAGTTCAAGGCCAGCCTGGTCTACAGAGTGAGTTCCAGGACAGCCAGGGCTACACAGAGAAACCATGTCACGAAAAAAAAGAAAGAAAGAAAGAAAGGAAGGAAGGAAGGAAGGAAGGAAGGAAGGAAGGAAGGAAGGAAGGAAGAGCAAGCCTGCCGGCACCTCCACTTTAGCCCAGAGAGACACATGGTGGAGTTCCAGCTACAAGGCTATAAACTGATATGTTTGTGTTGTTTGAAGTCATTAAATATGTGATCATTTGCTATAGCCATAATGGGAAACTCATATACAGCCAAAATCCCTTGTGATTTCAAGCCTTTCTCCCCACCATGATGTGTATCATTCTACCAGGGGGGCTACAGCATCGCCAGAAGAAGACTCCCTTCAAAATTCAAATACAGTTCATGATTCTGAAATGCATGTTGTGTCATTCTGAAAATCTCCTTAAAATCAAGCCCTCACAAACACTCTGCATTCTTGCAATCCTGTATCTTCACTCAATCCTCTCTAAGGCATGTAGACTCTTGCAATCGTGTACTTCTTAGACTTGAAGAAATATGGAATGTGACGTGAAAGAATCAGAAGTAAGTTAACTCATCAGCACCCTTGGAGACTGGAGCAGAGATCAGATACTACAAGGAACAGAAAACCTCAACGGAGAACTTAGTTCAGAGGAGAGAGTGGAGAAAAGTCAGATGGCGTAGAGGTTAAGAGCACTGACTGCTCTTGCAGACGATCCTGACTCAATTCTTAGCACCCACATGGTGGCTTACAACTGTCTGTAATTCCAGTTCCAGAAGACATGACACTCTCTTCTGGCCTCTGGGGCACAGCCACACATGGTGTACAGACATATAGGCAGACAAAACACTGTACACATCAACTAAAAATAAATCTCCATCTAATACTTTGTAAAGAGAGAGGAAATAGCAAGGGAGGTTTGCAAATAAGAAAGGAGCTGAGAGAGAGAGAGAGAGAGAGAGAGAGAGAGAGAGAGAGAGAGAGAG
>NW_021620763.1:2266283-2351344 GCF_004785775.1 Grammomys surdaster
GAGAGAGAGAGAGAGAGAGAGAGAGAGAGAGAGAGAGAGAGAGAGAGAGAGAGAGAGAGAGAGAGAACAACAAGCCTGAGAGGAGAGAAGGTTCAGGACATGGAAGGGTTGTACAAAGTTTACATTCTGGCATAAAAAATGAATTAAGATCTTTATTTATTTTCTGAAGCAAATGAGAATCCAAGAAGTTTCAGACTATTTATCTTACAATGACAATCTTCATTGCAGAGTCAGTAATTAATCAGGTAAATATAAATAAAATACATAGTTTCAAGCATAAACAGAGCTTCACTTTACAAAATGGATACACTTACCATCTCTGTGTGCCGGCTAAGAATCAGATGGCAGCTAAGGAGAGACATAAAGTAACAAGTAACCAACTGAGCTGGAATCTGTTCTCTTCTTCTACCAGGTAGGGCCTGGGGATTGAACTCAAGTCAGCAGGGTTGGCAGGAAGCGAGTTTACCCACTGAGTCATCCTATCTGCCCCAACCGAAGGTAAACAATTGAAAGGTATTTGACAACTCTGGGATGACACTGAAGATCTAAAAGATGAAGCTATTTCTTCAAAATACAAGAACAATTTCACTAACCCGTAAATAAGACAGGAATTTTTCATTCAATTTTATTTGCGAACAGGCAGACAAATGGTCCGCAGTCTAAGGACTTCTCAATTCATCATCCCTTCTACAAAAATTAGCTATCACCTGGTGTCCAGCCAAGGGCCTGGAATCCCACTCCGTGTGCCTGTCATTACAAATGTGGAGATGTGTCCCTCTGGAACACAAACCGCCACTGTCCATCCAGAACTGTGGGCAAAAGGACAGCAGACCTTTGAAAGCTACAGACAAGAAAAACAGTTTTCTGCTCAATGAGCCATCTTTACTCTCTGCAATGTGCCAATATAGCTAGTAAGGGCTGGAGGGTTTTTATGTAGCACAGAAAAACAAGAAGATCTAAAGAAGAAAGCTCCCTGGGGACTCAGCTGGACATAGGAGCTGAGGGCTCTCTGGGGTTCTCTTACTCCCTCCGCAGTCCTTAGGCACTGAGGGACAGAGTTAACTTGCTCTCGGGGTGGTGGGCAGTTCTGCTGCTATTTAATAGTGTTGGAGCTGACCTGAGGAAATACAGAGGGAGACTCAAATGCAGACGTGACACTAAACACAGCAACGCCACACAAACGAAAGGGCTGAAAGGTTTTGGCGGGGTACTATAAAGAGGCACACTATCCTTTTTTTTTAATTTTTTAAAAAATTAATCATTCTATTTGTTAACATCTCAAATGATATCTCCCTTCCCAGTTACCCTCTACAACCCTCCCTTCCCATTCACCCTCTCCCCTCTCCCCTTTGCCTCTATGAGGGTATACCCTCATACACCCACCCACTCACTCCCACCCCACCCCTCAGCATCTCCCTACGCTGGGGCATCAATCTTCCAACAGGACCAAGGGGCTCCCCTCCCACTGATGTTAGACAAGGCCATCCTCTGCTACATATGTATCTGGAGCGGCACACTGTCTTTACAACCACATCTGGAGTTTCAAACTTGTCCTGTGGAGTTCTGGGAAGCACAGCCCAACAAGTGAGGAAAATGCCCAGGCCATCGTTGACAGACACTTCAGAGGTTCTCTACATGCAGGTGTTCCATGGAACCCGAGATGATGCAGATTGTTACATTGTAATCCTCCTGGCAGGGGAAAAAGGGGGGAGGGTGTAAAGAGGTAGGTGTCTCTCCCTTCTGTTAGCAGACTACTGAAAAAAACAGACCCAAAGAATGGGGTCGCCAGAAACCCAAAGGGAAAGGCTGAAGCCCTGATGTGTCAGTCAGATAGGACCTTGCCTCCCAGGAAGGGATTGTACAGTCTGACAGGTTATCAGAGCACCTCGCCAGCCAGACCAGAGCTGACAGAGCGCTGAGGCAATGGTGGGCAGGATGCCATTGTTTAATTCTTTAAATTAATTTTGACATCCTTGGTGTTGTCTGTCCTTCCTCCTGCCCTTTACTGCACAGACCACACACACACACACACACACACACACACACACACACACACACACACACACACTATTGCTTGTTAACTCACTCCTCTGGCCTCTATAAATAGAGCTGAGCCTTATGTCAGAATCTAGAAGATGGACTTGAGGACCCCTTTATTTGCTCCTTTTCCCAATGTGTCGACATGGACTAAATCTCTTTGCTTTGCTTTTCATCTCTCTTCAGTTCGTCTGTTGGGGATGGGTGGCAGAGCCTATCTTGTTGGCAGTGGTCTTCAACCTTCCTAAAGCTGTGACCCTTTAATACAGTTCTTTGTGTTGTGGTGACCCCCAACTATAAAATTATTTGTTACTATTTCATAACTGTAATCTTGCCACTGTTAGGAATCATAGTGTAAATATCTGGGATGTGACCCCCCCCCCAAAGGGGTTGCGACCCACAGGTTAAGAACCATTGGCCTAAGATGTGGATCCTAAAAATTCTGGTAATTATATTGGGTCTTTAAAAAGTTACCATGCCTCGGAGAGGTAAAACTGCCTACAGTGAGCTGAGTGGATAACACTCTAAACCAGCTACAAAGATAACAGTACAGAGGGAGTCACTGAGGACAGAAGCCACATCTGATGGTGGACGGTCAGAGGAACAGAGCGGGGAGGAGCAAGTAGGAGGGAAGGAAGGTGAATTAGGCTTAGATGTGGAAAGAAAAGGGCCATTTTATCAGGAAATGAAGAACAGGCATTTGGAGCAGAGAGCACAATAAGAGAAAAGATAGAGGCGGGGAAATTGCCCAGTTGTTCTGCAGAAGGATGAATCACTTGAAAAGTAGTGCTGGGAGAGGGGATGGATCCGCTGGGCAATTGGATGCTGCTCTGTTGGAGGAAGGAGGCAGAACACCTGGAAACTAGAGATGCCCTATCAGGTGTCCCTTAGCTCCTTAGCCCATCCTATCACCTCCTTAACTTAAGGTGACCACGAATGTACTTCTCTATAGAAATCTTAGAGTCTCACTTAGGCGAGAGCACACAATAAGACTTTCCCACCCAGCTTTTGGCACTTAGCATGTTTTCAAGGTTCCTCCAGTGCAGTAGGTGTAGAGATCATGTTCCCTTTTTATGACTAATGTCCACTGTGGTTATAACATATTTATTTATTAACTAATTGAGGACTGACCTAGTACCTTATAAAAGCTTGGCATGTCCTCTACCACTAAGCTATATCCCCACCTCTTCTTGGTTCTGTTATCCCCCTGTGGATATGGGATTACAGGCACCTTGCCAGTGACGACATACTTGAAGAACCCCAGCACCTATTACAAACAGCCTCTAGAAGTGGGGCCACCTTACCCAGCCCCCATCCGGGCTGGAATGTTGATGGGTTCCATCTTGCTTGGGTCTCCTGCAAGTAACCACTGTGCCTGTGAGTTCATGAGACATGGTCCATGCTGGCCTGGCATCTTCTAGCACTCCCCTTCATCCTCCGGCTCTTACACTCCTTTTGCTTCCTCTTCCACAGGGTTCCCTGAACGTTGGTGAGTAAGTGACACGAATGTCTCCTTTAGGGCTGAGCACTCAACAGTCACTTATTCTCAGTACTTTGGTTAGTTATGAGTCTCCGCACTAACTGGTGCCCACTGCAAAGTGAAGCGTCGCTGACCAACGTTGAAAGTAGCACTAACCTATGAGTCTAAATAGTGTCCATCTGTATTTGCCCCTAAACCTATATGGGAAGTGTGGTCCATGAGGAGGTGCACTATACCCTAATGAGTTTCCTAATCCACTCAAATGAAATCCTGGGGAGTATGGGCAGGAATGGGTTTGAGGGAATGGAATTATGTTGGAAAGAACATAAAACTAGACGAGGAGGAGTTTATCAACATAAGCTCATTTAGCAGAGATCCTAGATTTAGTGTAGTATCTCATGAAATGAAAAGACGGTGCCCAGGGGCTGGAGAGATGGCTCAGTGGTTAAGAACACTGGCTGCTTTTCCAGAGGACCCAGGTTTAATTCTCAACACCACCTGGCAGCTCACAACTATCTGTAACTCAAGTCCCAAAGGATCCAACACTCTCTTCTGGCCTCCACAGGTACCAGGCAAGCACATGATGCAGACATATATGCAGATAGAATATGCATGTACATTAAACAAATAATAAGCTAGAATAAATATTTTTTTTTTGTTAAAAAGAGAAGGTGCCAAGAGTTTATTTAAGCAGCTGGCTGTTGATGTTGATATACAGGTCAAAAGATGACCTGCTGTTCAGTTGGAGATGTCTAATACCCCTGGCTTAGTTTTGATGAAGAGATTCAAAGGCTCAGGGGACTTGGAATACTTAAGTAGATTTGCTGTTCATGCTGTTATTGCTTTCAGTGGGTCAGTGAGTGGGACAGCTCGGCAAAGGTCACCTCCATGACTTATGTGGGAGACCAGCTACACAATGTGTCAGTATAAGAAGCCAGATCCTCAAACCTGAAGGAATCAGGCCATGCCCCTCTGCAGTTTTCTCTCTGAGGCATAAGGAATCTGACATGCTGTGTCTCACAGCCCCTATTTATAGTTCTACTCTCTATGCCCCCTGTGTCACAGGCTGTCCTGTCCACCCTGAAAGGACAGGGTCAGGTGTTTTCCTATGTTCTCTCAGGCTCCCTCTGGGCACGTCCCATCATCCCATGTGTGGCAGCCACCTCTTTTATTTTAAGCTATCCTCTTAATAAGGCTTCTTTCAGGTTTTAAAAGGAAGCTTCTCTTTCTCTTTCTTTCCTTCCCTCCCTCCCTCCCTCCCTCCCTCCCTCCCTCCCTCCCTCCCTTCCTCCTTTTCAAGTCCCATCACGTCATCACAGATATGATACACTGCCCCTTTATCACAGTCTCTCACCTCAAGGCTGATCATGTCTCCCGTGGTTGTGAGACCTTCTCCCTTAATAGAGGTCACTTCTAAAGCATAATTTCATGTCAGTTCTTTTCCTGAGCCAACCACTATCACTCTCTTATTTTTACAGTGTCTACCACTTTGCCACAGTTAGGAATGATTTCCAGAGGCGCTTAAGAGTTTGGGTGGCCAGGAAGTTGACTGACATTGACCTGATGTAAGTCACCCAGGGATATAGCCAAATACATGAAGTTCCTGGACTGGCCACAAACTCTCCAAAAATAGCTACAGTCTGTAACTACTACAAAATAATGTCTGCACGGCAGCTAAGTTTGACTAAGGTGGCCACTGTCTTCTTCCTTTCTCTGTCTGAATGCCATTCCCTGGTCAGAAGGAAGCTTCAGCTGAAGTTCTGTAAATGTCTGTACTTCCAAGTTTCTACAGAGGGTGATCTTTGCTTTTGTCCTGAGTAGCAGTAAAGGTGTTTTAACAAATACATAAAATAAAAATCACACACACACACACACACACACACACACACACACACACTCACACACCCTCTCTAATCCTCCATGATGGGAAAATCCTTGGATTTAATGAATGCCTTATCTCCTGTCACAATATCCCACATAGCACTGCCTCTGACCAGGGAACCCGCTTACAGCTAAGGTTGGGTATCAGTGGGATCACTTTTATGAAATTCATTTGCCCTACTGTGTTCTCCACCATCCTGAAGCAGATAGTTTGATAGAATGATGGGATGGCCTTTTAAAGATACAGTTACAGCACCAAATAGGCACAGTAGCCTGCAGGGTTTGGGCAGGCATTTCCAGAAGACTGTATATGCTTTGAATCTATTATATGGCACCATTTCACCTACAGCCACAAGCCCAGCGGGTCCCTTTTACTACACTAAAATACATGCTCTGTTCCTCGAGGTGTCACTTGGACACCTGGCAGTTGGAGCTCTCTGTTAGATAATCATTGTTCCTTTCTTAGAGAGACAGAGAGAGGAGTAGCTAACATACTAGTACTAGTTAAAACATAATAATGCCTGGTTCTTAGCAAATACTTATATAGTCATTGCTGCCATTTTATGTTCCATATAAACATTTCTAATTACATGAATGAATTCACACTTGCTTTTTACTCTTTTTTCTTTTCTAAATATCCACTCTCTTTTCTTTCTCCTCCTTTTCCTCCTCTCTCTCTCTCTCTCTCTCTCTCTCTCTCTCTCTCTCTCTCTCCCACTCCCTCTCTCCCTCTCTCCCTCTCTCCCTCTCTCCCTCTCTCCCTCTCTCCCTCTCTCCCTCTCTCCCTCTTTCTCTCTTTCTCTTAGTCTCATGTAGCTCAGGCTGGCCTCTAATTCCCTAAGTAGCCAAGAATAACCTTGAACTCCTGATCATCCTGCCTCTACCTCCTGAGTGGTCCCTGAGTGAGGGGGTTGATCCCTCAGGGCTCCTTGCACGATGGGCGAGCCCTCTACCAACTGAACATCTCCAGTCCTGTGTGGGGTATTTCTCTAATCAGATTTATTTTCTTTAGCGGAAACATGAAACATGGAATTCTCAAATCAAAGGGTATCTATAACCTCATAGCTCTTTGTATACCATCTACCCTGTCAAGTTACTTTTCCAAATAATTATGATACATAGCAGGACCAGAAACAGGAGGACCATTACTAGCTCTGGGAGTTGCTATTGACTTTTTTGTAAGAATTGGGTTTTTAGGAATGAACCTGCTATATACCCATCAAGAGAAGGAGTGGGTTGGGTTTTTGCTGAATTCAGGGCAGAGCCAAGTGTGAGAGGAGAAACAAACCCCAGTGAGGAAAGGGCCTCTGGGGTCAAGAAGGAGGGTAGAGATAAGGAAGCCAGTATGTTCTCAGTGTTGGTGCGGGAAGGGGCAGGGCTGCCAGTTCACAGTGGCCCGCCAGGAGTGCTGCAGGTAAGCCAGCAAACAAATGACAAGAGATTGCTGAGATCTAACTTGGTGATAGGAAGGGTGGGAAGAGAGAGGGTACCCAGTACATGCGCGCGCACGCGCGTGCACACACACACACACACACACACACACACACACACACACAAAGAATAATTAGAAGAACCTGTTGGGGGAGTTGAGGACCTTGACACCTTGTAAGGAAGCCTAGCTGCTGGCACTCAGCACACTGTTATGTAAGCCACTCTGTTGGGTGTTCTGTGCAGACATAACATACTATTTGAAATGTCTCATGTTATCAGATCTCTTTATGCCCTTATCCTGATCTTCTTTCTCCTGCATTCTATGCAGTGAAATGGCCCTTCTCCCTATCCATAGACACAACAGGTAAGCTGCTCCCTCAGGGAGTAACAAGATACCCCTCTGCCTAGAAGAGTCTTCCCCTAGAAACCCACTTGTTGCCTTTCCTCATTTCCTTTAGACCTTTACATCATCACCAAAGACTGTCCCAGGCTTAAACCCTGGCCTTTTCCAACTCCTGAACCAGAGCCCTCTTTCCCAGCCCTGAGCCCCAACGACCTTCTCATGTACTCTGTGACCTTTCATTTAATATGGCTCACAGTTTTCATCTTTCTCCATTTAAAAATGAGAACCTGTGAGAAGAAGGAGAAACAGGAAGAGGAGGAGGAAGTGAGGAAGGAGGGAAGAAGAAAGGAAGGAGGGAAGAAGGAAGGAAGGAGGGAGGAAGAAGGAAAAGAAGGAAGGAAAGGAGAAAGGAAGGAAAAGAAGGAAGGGAAAAAGGAAGGAAGGAAGGAAGGGGGATTACCTACATGCTGGAGGGATTTTTGTCTCTTTCCTTCACTGACTTATCCAGCATACTGAAGAGTCTGATTAGTAGAGGGTACTGAGCAGCTGAACAAATGAAGGGCTTTGGGTTGATGCTTGGTACATGAGCTTCAGGGCTCACTCTCAGTTAACCATGCTGAGGACTGCTTCAAGGTCCATGACAGCTCTCAACAGCCCTCCGTATAAGAACCTTCTAGATGTCTATCAACAGGAAACTGAGACACACAGGGCTAAAGGACCTAGCCTGTACTTCAGCTGCTTGGAGTGCTGAGTCCCTGTTGTCACATCTCAGGCATCTCACCCTGGTCCCATTTTGTCCCCATGCTGGGCAATGATAGGGACTGTGACTAGACTGTCCCTTGTCTAGTGTCCTAGGATGAGGGTGGTAGGCCAGGACAGCTGCTGTTCCCCAGCACTGGAGTAACCCTGCACCACAGCTGGCCACCACCCAGCAGATAAGGACTCAGCTTCCAGGCTTGGCTCCCTGGTAATCAGCAGAGTCCAGATCACCCTGGATCTGCCCCTCACACGCGTGCCTGGGTGGACAAGAGAAAAGGAAGCCGAGAGGGCACAGCAAATGAGGTCAGGGAGAGGCAGGCAATGGAAATTCTAGACTCACCAGGAGCCAAGGGGGCTGGGAGGCTGGAGTTGCTGGCTCTGCTCAGCGGGCACCCAGTGGGCAGAAATCCCGTTGCCCAGTTCTCCTGGGGCGGGGGTTGAAGGGCAGGCTGTATCTCTGTAGTTGTATTGTGATGGTGAAGGAGGAAACGAGAGCAGCTGATCCAGCCGGGACCGGGAGTGCCCACGTGTGCACAGACCTGCCTTTGTGCTCTGGGCCCAGACAACGGGCCGCATTCTTCCCCCACCTCAGTGACGTCCTTCGTGGACATGTCTCCAGCGCACATTGTCAAAAGATTAAGCAGCTATGAATCAGAAGATATGGCAGTCCCTCTAGTACCCACTCTGCTCAGGCTGTGACTCCTCTTGTCCCTGAGCACAGAGTGGATAGCTGGCCCCCAGCCTTGCGTGTGAGGCTCGCAGGGGTCTCTGATAGCTACAGACTTGGCCTCTCAGAGGTCAGGATTTCAGAACTTAGGTGCTTGAGGGGCTCTGAAAGCCAGTCCACACTTCAGTGAGGTGACAGAATCAGGGGCAAAGGCCATGAAAAGCATATCCCCAATCTCAGTGAACTTTCTGCTTACTGAGGTGATAGGATCTGAAGGAGGTGGAGGTGGTGCCAGGTGGATTTCTGGGGACAGAGCTTCTAGGCAGATGGGATATTCTGACGCTCTCCCAAGCTGCCAGTGTGTCTGTAGAACAGGAGAAGACCTACTGTAAGACCGGTCCCCTGTGATTCCCAGCCTCACACCAAAGGCCGTAAACCACATCCCAAAGGAGCCAGAGAGAGACAGGCAGCTTCTTGAGAGAAAGACTTGTCACTAGACTGACTCCTAACCCCTACTGATGGTTTCCAAAGCAAATGGTTTTATGTGCCAAAGCCAAAAGCAACAGATAAAGCACCCCAGGGTGTTGCCTGCTATCCTGCTTAGTGACACGGCAGGACCACTGATGGCTCAGCTACTTTGGGAAGTCCATCTTTCTCTAAATGTAACAAAAACATCCTTTGACTAGCACAATGGCCACTTCCCCTGGCCTCCTAGGCTTATCCGCTGCTCACGGTTGGAAAACTTGCTTCTTCTCTTTCCAAGGAAGACAACTTCACACTGTAAGATCTTGAAAGAGAGATTATCCTCTCTCTAACCCTTCTTGTTCTCACCGTAAGATGAGGCTTATGGAGCCAGTGAGACAGCTCAGCGGGTAACAATCTTGTAACCAAGCCTGAAGGCTTGAGTTGATCTCAGGATAAGATGGGGTTTACGGTCCCTCATCCCCTCACAGTGGTTCTCAACCTGTGGGTTGCTACCCTGTGGGGGTTGCATGCCAGATATCCTGCATATCAGACAGTTACATTACGATTCAGAACAGTAGAAAACTTGCAGCTATGCAGTAGCAATGAAAATAATTTTATGGTTGGGGGTCACCACAGCATGAGGATCTGTGTTAAAGGGTCCCAGCGTTAGGACAGTTGAGAACCACTGCCTCACAGGCTACTGTGAAGATCGAATGATAAAATAATCAGTGAAACATGATGTTAATGTTGACAACAACGATGATGATGAGGAGGATAGTGACAGCTGCTTCTGCTGCTGTTACAACTGCTGCGTTTGGTTACCGTACAACTGAGCTATATAAAACATCAAGGAGATACATACGTCATTAAATTTCTCTTCATTTTTAACGACTATATATTAACGTTTCCTCTTTTTGGTATTCAGATCTACCAAGTTTAAATACATGTGTAGACTTAAGAGAGACTCAGAATGTCCCATCGGCACAGAAAAGTCCCCCACACTGTGTCTTTGCAGTCACACCTAAAGCTGCTCCTAAGTCTGGATCCATGCTCCATCTTCAAGGTGTTTGTCTGGAACACCTCACAAATGAAGCGATTCCACATACAGTCTTTTGAACTTGTATTTGGAGATAATATGTATTTCACACCATAGTAAGAATGATAGAAAGCGTGCTTCTATCCCATGTCCCCAATGGTAACCTTATAAAACAACCATGAAACAAACTGTTACAAATCACAAGGAGCCCACTTCCCCCTCATGCCTCCTCTGCTTCCACACCCCGCTGTTCTTTAGCTCCTAGCAAACACTAATGCACCCTCTACTTAGTGTTTTGTTTGGGATTTCGTTTTTTTGTTTTTCTTTGACCCAGTGTAAATCTTTGGAGATGTGCCCAAGTCATTGTGTGTATGAATTGGCCATTCAAGTAACTATGGCCAAAAGAAATATTCAGATATTCTATCACCCCAGAACTCCCTGCTGAGTGCTGTTCAGTGGTATAGATGTGCCCCAGCTTGTTTTTATCACTCATTGAAGGACATCTCAGATGTCCCTAGGTTTGGGCTGCTATTAATATGGCTGTTATAAACATTGGTATATAGAATCTGCTGTTGGATGTCTGAGACAGAGCCTTTCTGGATGGCCCTGGATGGCCCTGGATGGCCCTGGATGGCCCTGGATGGCTCTGGATGACCCTGGATGACCCTGGATGGCCCTGGATGGCCCTGGATGGCCCTGGATGACCCTGGATGGCCCTGGATGGCCCTGGATGGCCCTGGATGGCCCTGGATGGCCAAGGACTCCAGGCGTTGCTCAGGTTTCCTGAGCTTCAACATGACGGTCTTGGCTGCTTGGTCGTGGCTCTGAAGGAGGGTTGTCCACAATCCCCTCTGTCTTCCTGCTCCAACTCATTCTGTGGGTAAGTCCTTCACTCACACTTCCAAACCATTAGATTCTCCCTAGCATGACCCACTCTTCCTTCATAACCCTTATCTTGTCCTTTAGTGATTATTTGTTAGTTTCTTCAATAATATGTAGCATTTCCTGAGGCCTTCCTACGCTGAGGATCTTTATGAGTTTAGGGATGTGTGTGTGCGTGTGTGTGCGTGCGTGTGTGTTATATGTGTGTGTGCACATGAGCATGTGCAAGTGTATTCACTGGGACAGGTACATGTGGAAATCAGGGGCTTAGACCACATATTGCCCACAATTGCTTCTCTACTTTATTCATTATTCTCGGAGCAGAGTTCCTTACTAACCTAGAGCTTCCTACTGTGGATAGACTGGCTGACCTGCTAGCCTCCCTGGGATCTGCCTGTCTCTGACCATTAATACTGGAGTTATGGGTCTGTGCTGCCATGCCTGGTATCTACTGGGTGCTAAGGATCCAAACTCAGGTCCTTATATGTGCTCAGCAAGTACTTTGCCCACAGAGCCATCTCCCCACCCCCTGATTTTAATTTGAATCACCTTGTAAGCTAAATCAATGTGGGACATACGTCTTCCTATCCAGTATATTCCACATGCTAACAAAGGGCTGACATTGTACAAGCATGTAAGGAGTGTTCAATGTCCACTCGTCCCACAGCCTTGACTCTTGCTGCTCTCTAGAAACATCTTTCCTGATCAGATCCACAAAATTATCCCGTCATGTTGCCTGTGACCAATATTTGGGAGAGAATGGATGTTAATATCGGCTGTTGGCTCATTTAATGATTATCATGACTGAGGTTCAGCTGGGTGCCGGGGTGACATGTGAGTGATGTGGGCAGTGACCTTGCCCCTCATGAGCTCACTGAGTGTCTAGCAAGCAGAAAACACAACTGCATAGGTAACTATTCTAGATGACAGTAGGTCCTGTTGAAAGGAAGCAGAGAGCACTCCTGGACTGGTATGGGGACCCGTGGCCAGATCTTGGAATCAAGTAGACGCTCCTGAAGGAATGATATGTAAGTCTGGGCTTTAAAAATACTTAGAATTGAGTCAAGTATAGTGGCATATGCCTTTAATCCCAGTACTTGGGAGGTAGAGATAAGCATTTCTCTGTAACTTTGAGGCCAACCTGGTCTACATAGAGTTCCAAGCTAGTCAGGGATACAAGGTGAGATCCCGCCTCAAAAACAAAAACCTTAGAATGCCAGTAAGTTATTCATTTCACTACGTTTTTCTTCCTTGCCACTTTCTTATTGAGAGTCATGTGTCTACGATGGCAAACTCTGATGAAGGCTTCATCTACCATTCCTCTCCTTCAGTAACAAGAAAAATAACAGATAAAGAATACAGAAATGTGTCTTTCTGATTATGCTGGTAATGAAGGTGATGAAAACGGAGACCATGGGACCCTCCCTGGTCATGTTCCTCCAAGATTCTACTCGGGTACCCTATATGGATCCGGAGCTGGAGTTGTGGGACCCCAAGAAGCATTTCAGTTTGTACTTCTCAACCATCTGCTTACTCTATAGTCCGGGCAGATCTAAAAGACAAAGGGACATAGCTTCCATCAGCTAAACCCAGGGGCTGCCACCAGAAAGTTCTGTGAGAGAAGGAACAGAGCCAAAGGATGCTGTTCACACAAAAGAGGCCCATTTGGCCAGCAGGAAGTCTGGGAATGCCATCCTCAAGTCTCAGAGATACACATGACTTAGTTAGCGTTTGCCCCAGGAGCTTTGATGCTATGAGAAACTAGGTTTGCACAGATGAGGGAAGCAAGGTACCCCCACAGCAGGCTCAGCCAGCTTAGCTCCTTCTCTCTCCGTTGTCTTCTCTGGTTCCTGCTCACACCAGCCACTCTAGGCCAACTTCCTGACTGGCTGTCCAGTATGTACAATACTTCACACTCCTGCCTACTCCTGTAGGCCTTTTCTTAGGCTTTGTTTTGGGGACACATTCTCTTTAAGGATTCCAACTGCCCTTAGTTGGCTGTAGGTTTGGGAGGGAGAGATTAGCATTCGCACAGGGGCCTGCTGCATTAGTGACCAGCAGGAAGCCCCAGTCAGAGAAGGGCAAAGAAAAGACGGGTACTTTAGAAAGGGAGGTGGAGTGGGGTATGCCCTCCTCCTGCCCTGCCGTTCGGTCGGTCCAGTATGTATGCTTAGATGAGGATCCCCAGACCCTCTGAGAGCAGGTGTCAGCACTGCGGTTGTTAAGTCTCATTCTGTGTGCCCTCCATCCTTTCTGACTTCACTTCCCATACTTTGGACAATCCAATCACTCAGTCCTCCTCAGCACAGGCTCTGACAACCCCAGTAATAGGATCCTTTGGGAGCTCAATTAATTCTTCCAGGGAAGGGCTCTGGAGGCCTTAGGTGTGAAGCTCAGGCTAACGGTTTCTCTGGATGTAATACGGGCCTTCAGTCCTTCCTTGATGTTTTATTCCTCCCCTCTCAAAGCAAATCTCTGTTACTTTGTTGATCACACATTGCTGAAGACGTCTGTGCTTATTTTTACTTCACTTGAAGATTTCCTCCCAACTAGCTCCTAAGAAGGTAAATCCAGCATTCAAGGTCAAGGTTGTGCTTTAAACAGCCCAAGGTCTAACTGGGCAAAATATAGAACAGCCAGTTCATTCTCCTTTTTCTCCTGCTGTGTCTTAGCCTTGGCTCTTCAGCCAAACAACAGTCCATAGCTATACTTGACCCTGAGGCTGACCTCTTTGAACCTCATCCCAACAACAGGATCTTCCCAGGTGGCTAAAGCTGCAAGTGTGTCACTGGAGCAGAGCCACAGTCAGACAAACCACAAACACCTATCTCAACACCTCTACCTTTGTCTTCGGCTTGCTAGTCAACCTTGGGCCCAGAATTAACTACCCACAGCCTTATCTTCCTCACCCAACGATGAGGGATTGCTACTCCTTACTCTAGTTTGCAGAGAGACAGTTTTCGTCTTACACAATGAGACTTACTAGTTGAGAGCCCCAGGATGAAGTGCTTGGTTCCTGAGAGGATTCCTTTTCTTTTCTATGAAAATGTAGATAAGGTGCTGGGTATGGTGACAGAGACCTTTTATTCCAGCGATCTAGAGGCTGAGGCAGAGGCTAGTGGATCTCGGTGATTTATAGGCTATCCTCGTCCTTATGGTGAGCTCTAGGACAGCTAGGGCTACGTACTAGCATCCTGCCTCGGCATGCCTCTGACAAAAGGAGACAATGGTGTGTATAAATGGGCTGTGACGAGCATGATCTGACTCTAATAACAATAAGACCACTACCTATTACTAAAACGTTCTCTTCCATTCTTTTCTCTTCTTTTCCACAGGACCCAGCCATGTCTGCCTCTTTGGGAGCTAACCTAACAAGAACTGTTTCCTTGAATATATGTAGTGAACTGGAAGGAGCAAAAGATCAATATTTTTGGGAAACACAGGATATTTTCCACATTTTATCCTCTTGCGTTTGATGCTTGGAACAGTGTCAGATATATAGGCAGTGCTTCAAAAATGTTTGCTGGGTGCTTAAATGCTCTCACAAAGATATGTAGGTATGGCTGCATGGTGTCATTATAGATAAGTGAATCAGACAAAAATCTGACCTTGCTTTTCCTGCCTGCAAAGTTTGCTCATCTTGATGAAGTCTTTTTTTTTTTTTTGGCTTTTTGAGACAGGGTTTCTCTGTATAGTCCTGGCTGTCCTGGAGCTCACTCTGTAGACCAGGCTGGCCTCGAACTCAGAAATCCGCCTGCCTCTGCCTTCCAAGTGCTGGGATTACAGCTCAATCTAGAAGCCCAGGGAATCCTCCTTGAGTCATTCTCATCATCCATATCTGATTAGTAACCAGCATATCTAGCTAATTTATTTCCTAACCATCCTCCGATGTTCTCCTCTCTGCTTCAGACCAGGGCATCTCTGGACTACCACCACAACATCCTAACTAAAGTCCCTCCCTGATGGCATTGTGGATATAGACGGGCCAACATCATCTTTCAAAACTCTGTCACTGCCTTCTAGTATTAGTTAACTTCTCTTGTTGCTGTGACAAAATACCTGACAAAAACACCTTAAGGAAGGGTTTGTTTTGGCTTGCAGTTCAGGGATACACAGTCGACCATAGTAGGGAAAGCCTGACAGCAAGCCTTTATGTAGCTGGTAACATTGTATCTACAATGTAACCTCAAACCAGGCAGCAGAGGGGTGACTACTAATCTGGTCACTTTCTCCTTTTTATTTAGTCTCTTTTTATTTAGTCCCAGGCCATCCCAGGAAAGTGCCCATAGTTAGGGCGGGTCTTCCCATCTCAGATACCCTAATCTAGAAGCTCTCTCATAGACATGCCTAGAGATTTGTCTCCTAAGTGACCCTAGATCCTGACAAGCTGACATCACTCTTGCTGAAAGCCCTCAGGGCTCCCTGTGGCCCCAGGAACTGGCTTTAAACTGAGCTTACTATTAGAGTCATCCAAGGATAGCTGAAACTAGAATTTCCGATGTGGGTCCTATGATGTAGGTGACAGACCAATGGCTAACCAATCATTGTCAACTTGATTTGGAATTACCCAGGAGACACCTGCAAAGATGAGTCATGCAGGAGTTTCCAGAGAGGTGACTGGGGGTGGAAGCCCCCTCCTGAGTGTGGACAATACCATTCTGTAGACTAGGGTCCTGGACTGAATAAAAAGACAAACAGGAGAAGGCACCGACACCAACATTCATCTCTCCCCCTTCCTGAATGCAGATGCAATGTGACCAGCCACCTCATGGTTTGCTGCCACACCCTCCTGCCATCACCAAGTGTTTCCCCTCTTAAATCATCACCCAAAACAAATCCTTCCCCCATTAAGTTACTTCTTTTCAAGCATCTGGCCACAGCAAAGAAGCTAGTAACTAATAACAAATAAACAAGTAACTAGTTCCCAGCCAGATTGGATTTCTGGGTTTCCAGTTGGCAGGCCAGCTCCTCTGCCTGCCTCCCACCTCCTTCTCTCCGTCACCTCAAGGCTCTTTTTCCACCTTGAGTGTTTCCCTCTATCAGTGCTGACATGAGTGTCACCCATGTGCCTCGATTCTATCTTCTCTGTTAAGATACTCTGCCTCATCTGCCATGCCCTCTGGTGGACTCCTTCCAGCTCCATGTCAGCCACCAAGAAATCCAAATGCCGGGCTAGAGAGATGGCTCAGAGTTAAGAGCACTGACTGTTTTTCCAGAGGTCTTGAGTTCAATTCCCACCAACCACATGGTGGCTCACAACCATTTGTAATGGGTTCTGATGCTCTCTCCTGGTGTGTCTGAAGACAGCTACAGCACACTCATATAAATAAAATTAAATTAAAAAAAAAGAAATTCATGTGTAATGAATTCTGTCTATATCAAGTTCAAAAAAGGTAACACTAATGCTTTAGGAGTCTGGAGATGATTGATTGCATCTTGGTGGGTGCCTTATTGGGACTTTATTATAGTGATAAACACCAGGACCAGTTAGCAACTTGAGAAGGAAAGGGTCTCTTTCACCTTACAGCTTACAGTCCTTTATGACAGGAAGTGAGAGCACAGAGCCAGAGAAGAAACCTGGAGGCAGGAACTGAAGGAGAAGCCACAGAGGAATGCTGTTTCCTGGCTTGATCCCATGACTGACTTGTACAATTTGCTTTCGTATACCACCAATGACTACCTACCCAAGAATGGCACAACCCAGTGGTCTGGGTCCTCTTCTATCAATTAGCAATCAAGATCTCCCATAGGCTTGCCTAGAGGTGATCCACAGAAGTATTTTTTTTCTTTTCTTTTTTTTTGTTTTTTGTTTTGTTTTTGTTTTTTTGAGACAACATTTTTCTGTGTAGCCCTGGCTGTCCTGGAACTCACTCTGTAGACCAGGCTGGCCTCGAACTCAGAAATCCACCTGCCTCTGCCTCCCAAGTGCTGGGATTAAAGGCATGTGCCACCACTGCCCGGCTCAGAAGTATTTTCTTAATTGGGGTTTCTCCCTCCAGATAATTCCAGCTTGCGTCAAGGTGACCTTAAACAAAAACAAACAAACACGCAAAAAACCTAAGACAGTGAAACTGGGGACTACTGACTGGTAGTGGGAAGGAATTGGTGTCCAAGACTCACAGTTTCTCTTATTTGAGAAAGGGTCTCACTATGTAGCCCAGGCTGGTCCTGAATGCACAGAGATCTACCTGTTCTGTATCCCAAGTGCTGGGATGACTAACGGTGTGTGCCATCATCATGCCTGGCAAGTCTCCTTTTCTGCCATGGGTGCTGACTTCCCAGGTTTACTTTGATTTGTGAGGATTCCTCAAGCTGTATGCCATGAGTTGTGCAGTTGTTTTATATACCCAGATGTCTCAGACAGCCCTTCCTCCAGGGAGCCTTTACGAATACCCTTCCTTTGAGGCAATCTTGTGTCTTTCCAACTTTACCTCAGCTACATACCTCACCTAGTCCTTCTCCGTGGCTCTTAGCCCTCAGACCCGCAGTCTGGTTGTCGATATTTCTATTTCTCCCACCTGGACTTGATCTTTTCAAGGACAAGATCTGAGACACACCAGCATTTTACTTAAGGCTCCACGGATATGTGTGAACTGAGCAGATGAAGGGGGGGAACTGAGCCTGCACACAACTGCATCTAGTTTCCTTTCCTCCCTTTTGAGAACAGATGGCACTGTACACAGAGCTGCTCTTAGCCACTGAGGCAGGAAATCTGAGCCATCTCTCTCACCATTCTTCCAAGCCTGAGCCAAATGGACCACTTTCCCACCACCAGGCTCTGTCTCCATGACCACAGACCCTGCGGTGCCCTGCTGGACTCTCTGTCCACCCAGGCCAGTAGCAGAGCCTCTGATCTCATCCTGTGTAAACACCACAGCCAAGAAGGGCTCCTGAGGGAGCATCAAGACGGCCTGAGTTCATCATCTTTCGTTATTGCTCAGCTGGAGAGAAAACATTCCATGGTTCCAGGCAAGCTAGACAACAGTTTTTACAAAGGACTTTAAGGACCAGAAGTGTTTCCTGTGGCTAGTCCATTTATAAGCTAAAATGGACTCACCATTTGGCAACTGGGATGCTCCTGATACACTTTTTCACCTTTGCTACCCTGTGTGCATGTCTCCTTGGGACACCCAGGATCTAAGACTGAAATGGCCATGTATATCACCAACTGTGTACTTGTGACACAGAATGCTCTGAAAGTCCCTCTCTCTGCATGTGCAGGTATACACTCATGTGTGTGCATCATGTGTGTTTGGAGGTCAGTGGTCAACACTGGATAGTGTCTTAGTTGTTTTTCTATTGCTGTGATAAGTCATTGTGACCATGGCAACTTGTAAAAGAAAGACTTTATTTGGGGATTATAGTTTCAGAAGGTTTGAATTGGGTAGCAGGCCAAGAGGCAAGTCACTGGGGACAGTAGCCAAAAGTTCACATCTATATCCCTAAGTACAAAGCAGAGATATCAGAGAGCTAACTGGGAATGGCTGGGATTTTAAAACATCAAAGCCCACCCCGCCATGACACACCTCCTTCAGTAAGGCCACGCCCATTAATTCTTCCCAAACAGTTCCACCAACTGGGAGGCAAGTATTCAAACATATGAGTTTATGGGGACTTTTCCCATTCAAAGCACTACAGATGTATTCCTCAACCATTTTATATTTTTGAGATAGAGGTCTCTCACTGAACCTGTAGCCCACTGATTCAGCTGGCCTGGCTAGCCAGTGAGCCCCAGGGGTATCATTTCCTCTTCTCATCATCACTGGGAAAGAAAGGGAAGATTCCAGTACAAAGGTCTATTCAAGGTTATGGTTTCTCATTGTTCTACTGAGAGCAGGAGACGAGCTATAGGGAAAGATCTGTCCAGAGAGTCAGTCTGATATCTTGTTTGTTCTCCCTAAGAAAAATTTATCATTCTAGATTGGAAGTAGCATACAAAGATAACCCCACATCAGCACCTTACACCAGGTGGAGGGATGCATAAAGCTTCAGCCTGTTCCACGATACTTGGGTCTCCTGGAAGGACAATGGGGTACCCTCTTGATCTTTGGTGAGAATGGTTAATCATTTGAGGTTCTAAGTTGCCTATGCATAAACAACTCCCCAAGCTTTCAAAGTTGCCTAGGGGCCTGGGAATGTGGCTTAGTTGTTAAATTGCTTGGCTGGCATTTATAAAATCTTGTACTTGAGCTTTCATCCCACTTAAATCTGAACATGATGGCACACATCTATAATCCCAACACTTGGGAGGTGGAGGGAAGAGGATCAGAAGTTCAAGGTTTGCATAGTAAGTTTGAGGCTTGAGCTATATGAAAAAGAGAACCAGTCCTTGCATCTTGATCACCATAGGCACTTGCTCCCTACCCACCAAATCTAGTATCTCTGCATTGGCCACTTTCATATTTATGAGGGACTCGTTGATTCACATGTTGAACAAATGCCTGACTGGCTGAAAGGCCAGAGGTGATGGAGATGCAGTCCTCAATCTAAAGAAGCCTCAGGAGCCAGTGAGAGAGTGTAGCAATGCTGACTACTCCATAGGGGTGAATGGACCCAGGGCCTGCATGCACTGACAGCAGAGTACTGTGAGAACTCAGAACCAGCACAGGAGGGATGCTCTAGAACAAGCTGCTAAGTGACATGTGAACAGCTGGATAGTGGGAAATGCTAAGCCAAGACACTCTGCAGGAGAGCCCCTCCTGGCCCACCACAGACATATCTATGCCCCTCTGTCCCACAGCTTCTCTCTGGAGGCTCTGTGATGGGTTATACTCTCAGCAAGCTGGACCCAAGAACTGCTTTCTTCCCATGCTCATAACTCCATTCTCTCAGTTGAAATCAGGCCCAGCACTGGTCTTCCTGCATTGTGAGGACACATCCTGAGATTTTGCATCCTGTTGTTCCACTAACAGCCCTGAAACTAGGCAAGAGGCTCTCTCAGCCTGTAGGAAAACTATTTTGTTCTGAGATTTCTTGTGATGAATCCACATTCTATGATAATCTTGTTCATTTGAGGGTTTTTGTTGTGCTACCTAAGAATTGGAGGGGGTGGGCAGAGACTGACACAAAACAGACAGAGGAACAAAAGATAAAGCAATGACATTGGTGTCAGCATCAGGAGTCCTGTCTAGAGGCGTAGTTGTGCCCAGCATCAGCTGCCTGGTGACTTAATGCAGTTAAGATCCCAATGAGACTTGGTGATTTTTCACAATCTTGATGTCTGGGACTTGTCACTTTGAGGTTCCTGAAATGATAGTCTCAGTCTAACTGCAAAGTGGAACCAAGGTGATGCGTTTGGAAGACATGATCTCACCAGCCCTGGGTGGCACTGGGTCAAAGGAGTGTGGCAGGGGCCCCAGGGATGTTGGAAGGAGCAGCTGTGAGGCACTATGGCAACAAGGTATAGGAAGGGTGGAGCTTTGCTGAGCCTGGCTCCCTGCCGAGCTGAAGGGAAAGCCTGGGACAAGCAGCCTCTACCTTAGTGAGTCTCGGTTGGCTCATCTTTAAAATATGAGTAACAAATTAAAATGTTACTAAATTAAATTTATTATTACAAATCATAAATTTAAATGTTATTAAGTTAAGTAAAAAATTAAAAATGTGGAGGTGTGTGCCTGTTATTCCAGTGTTCCAGAGGCTGAGGCATGAGGAGCATGAGTCTGAGGCTAGCCTGAGCTACAAAGTAAAGCCTTGACTCAAAAGTGTGGCAGAGGTAGGGAAGGTAGAGAATTAAACACTTGTGAACTTTATTCCATAAAAATATATATATATATATAAAAGGATTACAAGGAGGGCTTGCTGACTTATAGCTCATAGAAATAAAAGTCTAGAATACAGGACTATACATAAAGAAACTGATGCCGGAGCTGGGAAGATGGCTCCTTAGGGAAGTGCTTTCATAAACATGAGGAACTGAGTGATCCCGTGCACACCTGCATGTGTGGGAGTGGGGAGGCAGGTGTAGTGACCATCGATTGCAATCTAGCACTGGGGAGGTGGAGGCAGGGGGATCCCAAGGTTTACTGACCCAGGTGGCCTGGTCAAACTGGTGATCTCCAGGTTAAGAGAGAGACCTTATCTCAAAAAACTAAGGTGAAGAGTAATCAAGAATATACCTGACACCCAGTGTTTGCCTCTGATCTTCACACACACACACACATACACACACACACACAATATACACACAATATATGACACCAACATATCACACACATACAGACCATAATACATACCACACACACACCGAGAACATATCACATACATACCACACTTGCACACACTACATGTACATACACAACATACAATATACATCACATACATCATACACACATCTCACATACACACCACAGACACCACATCAGCATATCACGCACACACACATATACACACAACATATCACACATACATACCACACACCCACATACACACATACATCACACATATAAAGTAATTCTTTTGTGTATGTGAGAGACGGGGTTTCATGTAGCCCAAGCTGATCTCAAACTCACTGTATGGCTACGGCCGGTCCTGAACTCCACCTGATCCTGCCTCTACCTATTAAGTTCTGAAATTACACACGGACCACAAGCCTAGGCACTTTTAAGACTTTTTTTTTCAATCTTTCTTTCTTTCTTTTTCGAGGGTGGATTGTGCTTATCTCTTAAGATCTCTGGCTCACTGAAATGAAAATTAACTATTATTATAATAAGCAGTGTCTGCACTTGCTATGTGCCAGCCAGCCCTGCGTCAGCCTCTCACAGGTATTAGCTCTCCTGTGGGTTAGGAATTTTACAGATGAAAAGGGTCAGAGGGAAAGGTCATCTGAGTCAGAGGAGGTGAGCTGTCCAGAGGCAGATCTGGACAGGCCTGGAGGCTGGCTTACTGCGAGCCAGCATGGCTTCCTAGGCCCTAAAGGACAGACTGCCACCATTCCTCCTTTGCTAGCTACTTCCTGGGACCCTAGTCAGAGGAGGAGTGGAGAGGAAATGGAGCTCCTGCTTCCGGTTTCCATCCCATCAGTGATGCACAGAGAAGAGCAGACCGTTATGGAAGTGATGGCTTCAGTGGACTAGCGTACTTCCCTGGCTCAGGGCTTAACCCTCACTTTGTTCACTCCATGTGTCCCGCTCTGAAACAGCCCCCACCTGACAGGCAAGCTCAGGCAAATGGAGATTGAAATCTCATGCTCGAGCTGGTGAAATGGCTCAGCAGTTAAGAGTACTGACTCTTCTTCCTGAGGTCCTGAGTTCAATTCCCAGCAACTACATGGTGGCTCACAACCATCTGTAATGGGATCCAATGTCCACTTCCGGTGTGTCTGAAGACAGCTACAGTGTACTTGTATACATAAAATAAATAAAATATTTAAAAAAAAAAAGAAAGAAATCTCATGCTCTCTGTAGCACTCTGGGAAAGGACCTGGTACCTCCTGTTTGTACATTTTTACTTCTGCAGCCAGTGATGGAGGAGTAAATACTGCCCAGGAAGCCCCTATTGCCAATGGCAATAGCCAGTGAGAACTCTAAGGGTTAATCTCTTCACATTGCCTTGAGATAGACCTAGATCCAGCCTCAGTGGGGTTAGGAAGGGGCATCGAAGAATGGGAGAAAAAGAAGATCAACTGTTTTCTCCAAGGAGATTTGGGAGAAAGGAGTCAGCCTGAGCAGATACCATAGGCAGGGAGGCCCCTGGAAGCACTTCCAAGCTAATAGGCCATCTTTCTCTCGGGCAGACTCTTTCTTCAGCAGATTCCTGCCACCTCACATGACTTTGTGGTAAGGCTTTCCCCTACTGACCTCTGGCCCAGACACCTCAAGGACAGTTATTAGCCAGGCACAAAGTAGACCTTGTGTCCATGTCTTTTCCCTTACCCAGTGTGGTATCTTTCTTGGTTCAGGCCTTCAGTAGAATCTCAGAAGAGGAGAGAGGGCCAGACAGCAAGTACACAAGTAACCATCTGTGGATAGCCCTGCATAGACAGGACCAAATCTAGGTTCTGCCCTTGTATCTCTGGATCTCAAGATGGACATGAGAATGAGTAAAAGCAGTTTAGGGATAAAAACTGAAGAAAATTCCAGAAAATAAGATTTTAATAGAGGCAGAAATAGAACTAACAGGCTTGGACCAAAGCTCCAGATCCTGACAGACAGGGCTAGAGGCTTAAGCACAAACTCAAGGCTGGGGAGTTCGTGTATAGGCACCTATGGGAGAGAGGTTAGTTAGGTTTCTGGGGGGGGGGGGGGAGAGCTGGTGACAAGACACATTTCTCCTGGGTGTGTACCCAATTAGGCTCTACCTACCCTTCATCACCTCCCAACAATGCCATCAAATTATGAACCCACCAGCTATTTGTCCACCAATGAAGGCAGCCCCATGTGAGTTCTGGGAGCTGAATCACCATCTTCTGCAAGATCAGTAAGTGCTTTAACCACTGAGCCATCTCTCCAGTTGATGTACTTTTGATTAGTTTCCAATCCTTTACTCTCCAAACATGACTGAGCGTTGTCAGACAGGTTCCCACATGTGGTACTCCCATTCCAAAGGACAATGGTTGTGTTAGCTGCTGCTATTTCCCCTAACCCGGGGTAGCAGCTCAGATTTCAATTCCAGCCCAGGTTACCTGCTATTTCTTCATGTGCTGTTGCAAAATGTCACTCTTAAATATCTGTGGGATTACCAGTGCCAAAGACCACGCTGGGAAGATGAGCAGCCCAGAACCTTCCATAGCAGGTTGGGACTCCACCTGGCTTCCCAAACTGCCTCCATTCAAGAAGCCACGTGTTAAAAGGCTTTCAGTGGGTAGCTCTGAGTTGGGACAGGTCTGGTAAGAGTGATAATATCAACCATTTGAAAAATAAGAAGTACATGAGGAGGGGGCAGGTAGGTGTGTGCCACTGGGGACTTCCACATGCCACAGGAGTGAGGGACAGTGCCAGCAGAACTCACGGCCAGATAAAGAGGCCTTAGCCTTTCCAAGAGATCACCTAACCCTCTCAACCATTATGTTCACGTTCAAAAAGTCAGTTGGACGGCAGCTGCCCAAGATGACTTATTTATAGCACAAACTATAATTATGCCCCTTCACACCCAACCCTCAACCTCACGGAACTTTAAGGCAAACATCCCAGAAGGCTTGTGAGATGCCAGCTGATACGGTTTCCACAACAGATGTCTCACAGCTGTCTGTCATCTGTGGCTCTCCAGGCTGTGGGGCACAGGAGCTGACGGCATAGGATGCAGCCGGGCAGGCCCAGTGGAATACTAGTGTTCTGTCACCTTATCCCTCTTACGTATAGTCCAACAATAGGACAGCCTGAGGAGGTTGTCACTCTACATGTTCCTGAGGACATTAAGGACATCCCATGATCTAAGCACTAGTGGCCTACGGAGAGAGTACATGGCCCTGCATCCCCAGCAGGCCTCACAGGCTGCATCCAACTAATCCAACAATGGCCAGCTGTGAATGGAAAGTCCAAGAATCTAGTACTTGCTCAGTCCCACCAAGCTGGCTGGGTGTTTGCTGATCTTCTGTATAAGCTGGAATCCTGAAGAAGTAGGCTCCAGTGGATGCTAGCAAAGGGAATTCAAGCAGATGAAGAATGAGCAACATTTCCTTCTTCCATTTCCCTTATACGGGCCTCCAGCAGTAGGTTTGACACAGATTAAAGTTGTGCCTCGAGGCCTGGATTAAAAAAGTGTCTATCTGGATCAATAGCCTGTGTCATCCCACCTCAAGATCTGATCACAAGTGTGCCTTCCATGTCTGGACTGTAGTTCATTCCAGATATAGTCAACTTGACAACTGAGAATAGCCATCACAGGTCCCGCCTTCAAACAAGCATCTCTAGTGGACAATGAGATCAAAGGAAAGCCAATCCTAACGCCATAGACCAGCAGTTCTCAAACCGTGGGCTGTGACCCCCACGGGGGACCACAAATCATATATCCCGAATATCAAATATTTATACTACAATTCATAACAGTAGCAAAATTACAATTATGATGTAGCAATGAAATAACTTTATGGTTAGGGTCACTACACCATGAAGAACTATATTAAAGGGTTGCAGCATTAGGAGGGTTCAGAACCACTGCCATAGACCATTAATGCAAAAGCAATTAGACATTACTGGTCCTGAGTCCACTTGTCCCATTGAGCCACTTAAGAAAGTTTTGTTTGTTTGTTCGTTTGTTTGTTTTGGGGTCAGGGTTTTGGAACACCAAAATTCCCCTACTCTTTTTTCTTCTGTTTAAAACTGTATCAAATTCTTCTATTATTATGTTATTAAGTAAACTGTACTGCTTTACATAAAGTATGGTTTCTAGGGTTTTTTTTATTTGTTTGCTTGTCTGTTTTATTTTTTTGAGACAGAATCTCATTATTCAGCCCTGGCTGTCCTGGAATTCCTTATGTAGACCAGGCTGGCCTTGAACTCACAGAGATCTGCCTGATTGTGCTTTCCAGGTGCTGGGATTAAAGGTGTGTGCCACCACACCTGGATGCTTTTATAATTTTAAAATACAACAAATCTGTATAACTAAACAAATCTAATAAGACAAAGAATAGATCCTACCACTTGGAAATTTTGGAGGGCAAACTTTAGGTCAACACTCCCTTCCTCCTAACTCTAGGTCCCTCACAATTTTTTTTTTGTGCCAGCCCAAAGGGACTCAGTTGTCTTTGACAAGACAAGGACAGAAGGAACCATCACTTCATGCAAAATATGGCCAAACAGTGGTAGCTTCCCCACCAGATGCCATTGTATCCCACAGTTCATGGAAAAGGGGTGCTTTCTGAACCCCGTCTTCGGTCTGTACACTTGTGCCCATGCTGATGTCATTTACATTAGCCACGTAAAGGCTATTGATATATGAATGAACCCACACACCATGAAATATTGTTCAGTCTTTAAAAAGGACATTAGACATACCCCATCATGGCAAGCAAGATACAGAGGGACCATGATGGTGGTGAGCCAGGAAAACAGAAAGTACCAGAGCTAGTGGTGGGGCTAAAACCTTCAAAGGCTGCCTTAGTAACCAACCAGACCCTATCTCCAAAAGGCTTTGGAGCCCATCAAAACAGCACCCCTAGCCGGGGGACGAGTGTTCAATATATGGGCCCATGACAAGACATCTTATATTCCAACCAGAACAGAAAGATAACTATAAAGTCAGGCTGCATCTGAAGGAGCCTGGAGAAAACAGAAAAAAAAAAAAAAAACCCATTCCATCAAATGAAACAGGCCCTGCCATCCAGGGGACTGTAGGTTCCAGCCAATGTCATCCTTCTGTCAATGTATAGACATGAGTAGGCCAGCAGAGCCGAGAGCTGGTGTACTGATCTCAGGAGATGGACATCTGGCTTTCTGTGTTTTTAAGCACCTTGCCAAGAGCTCAGCAGGCTTACAAACCACAGCAGCAACAGCCACTGAGAGCAAGTGTCACTTCAGTTGGTGTTTGTTCTTCTGATGCTATCTGGCTCTTAGATTCCTGATTCCACATCGGAGGCCCTTTCCACATTCTTGTTGTTGTTGTTGTTGTTGTTGTTGTTATTGTTGTTGTTGCTAAAGAGTTTCGTTAGCACACATCAGTCTCAAATTTACCAAGTGCAAGGCTGGCCTTAAACTTCTGGTCTTCCTGTTTCTGCCTCCCTAGTGCTGGGACCACAGGTGTGTACCATCACTCCTGATATCTAAGTATAGATGGCTGAACTCAGGGCTCCATGCATGTTAAGAAAGAACTCCAAGAAAGTGCTCCCCCCGCCCCAATCCCACATTTAGGACCCTTTCTGCATTGGCTTCTTGGATTTGGCAAGTCACCCAGTTCTAGCTTTTTTGGCTTTAAAAGATCCTAACTTTCAAAATCCACTCCAGGCCCTTTTGATAAAGAATAGTTCTCCACTTCAACTCCTGGCCTTTGATAGGTTATTTCTCTGTTGCCTGTGAAATAAGCCAGTCCAAGCCAGATTAGATTATATTAAAGGCAGGTTTATTGGGAAGTTGCACTCAGTGGAGTTCACTGGGTCCAAAGATTGAGGCCAGGCGAGTCACCATGGAGAGAAGTGGAGAAGAAAGAGAAAAGGTATGCACAAAGAGAGAGAAGAAAAAGATGGAGGGAGAGGGGATGGAAAAGGAGAGAGAGAGAGAGAGAGAGAGAGAGAGAGAGAGAGAGAGAGAGAGAGAGAGAGAGAGAGAGAATGTCTGGATGATATGGGGAGGATCCTCTGGGGTAAGGGCTGCCCAGCCCCTGGGCTGGAAAGATCAAGGTTGGGGGCAGGATATACCAGGTAGGGACTGAGGGATGCTGGGAAAACCTGTAGGACAGGTCTGCTTTGTTATGTAAAATATGCCCCTCAATCCCTTGTCGCTGGGACAAGAACTAAACAGTCTTAAACAGTAGAGGAAAATCCCTCCCACCTGAACTGCTTGAGAGGCATCTGGGTACTGCAATGCCAACATGTTGGGCCACACAGGGAATAGGGGGAATTGGGCATGGCTGCAGCCAGCCTAGAGAGCTGGGCTTGCTAACCTATCACACACAGAAGCCTGGCTGGCAGTCAGTTCCAGAGGCCTGAAGAACTGAAGCAGCCTGGAATCTCTGCATACAACACCACACAGCTTTCATGAGGGTGCTGCCTTCTGCTGCCCTTCTAGACCCTGCCCAGAAGAGAGACTCCTCCCCAGTCTAGTCTCTACAGCCACTGCCAACCCTGATGGTGTCTCCATCTACTCCACACTGGACACAGCTGCATTTCAGAGACTCCAGAAACAGGGAATGGCTACAGTATGTAAACTTCAGCTACTCAGCAGGTGTCATGGCCCTTTACTTACTGAGGAGCTAACTTGGCTTCTGAGTCTCAAACCAAGTTCATGGCTGATGCCTGTTTGAAAAAGGACAGAAATCAACACAAAACTGTTAAGGATTCATACAAGACATCCACTAGGCCCTTCCTGAGTTCTCTTTAAAGGTAGCTTTACAAAAGAGCTTACACCTTCACAGCTGTGACTGAACCAACTGACCACGCACATTCACAGACTCATGCATGCCAGCATCATAGGTGATAAATACATATTTTATACATATACACGGGAGACACACATCTAATCTAGGGACTACATACAGGCTCTGCTCTAAGCACTTGACAAATGTGAGCCCTTTTCATCCTAGCAACTCCAGGCATATCTACCCATTTTCATGAGGCAGCCACTAGATAGCTCTATATTTTATATAGGAGAACACTGAGCCCCAGAGAGACAAAGTAATTTTTCCAGCTAATAAGTAGCAGAGCCAGGATCAAATCCAGGAAGCCTGGACCACAATGCAAGGTCTAATGTAAAATACTGGGCACAGCAGGGATCTTGGCAGATGGTAGCAAGCCTGAATACAGGTGTGATTCCATCTTTGTTTTTCCAGGGAAGGAAGCAAGCAAACGGGTGCTCCAGACACTGCAAAGGTCTCCCCATGGAAAGAACTGTTCTAATCCTTCCTGGGATGGCCTCCTTCTCACCTCCCCCTGCACAAGCAAGGGGTCAGCCCAACCCTTCTCCCCAGCCTTCTACATCCCAGGGCAACCCACACAGCTGCTCCACTATCAGTGGGTTCAAGTCCAAACTCTGCACTTGGCCGCAGACTGCCCTAATTTCCTGCCCTCTAGTACTCCTCCAGTGTTTCTGCTGTCCTCACTCCTGACTGAAGATGGGGGTTCATCAGATTAACATCTTTTAGCACGGGGGAGGGGGTGGCATTTAACTTTCAGAAAATCGACATTGGTAATATTAAGGACAATAAGCCAAGGAGCCTGTAAAAGCCAGAGGTGACCAGTGGGCTAGTTTTGCACGAATGTTCCTTTGTCATTCTCATGGAGGTGACAAGTATCTCCAAACGATGGGCTAGCAGCCAATTAAGTTAAATAAATATGTGCTTTAAAAGCAGAATGCTTCAAACACTTGCCAGCTGCAACAGGATGGAACTGGGAGGTTTGATTGAACGGGCACAGCGGATGAAATATTTACAAACCTCAGCAGAAATAAATGCATGGATTTTCAGTTTTTAAAGAAAATGCACATATAGCTGTTTGAAACCCACCCGCCCAGTGAATACTCGATGCCTCCAAGCTGGACAGTTCTCGGGCACCGAATGCAGAGAAGAAAGCTTTGTGAGGGAAAAAGCAAGCAGCACCTGGTGTGCCTAGCCACATCCCTGATGGAACAGAGAATGCCCGTGGGATCCAAGAAGAATGCCCGATAAGTACGAGATGATGAGTTTCTTTTGAATGTATTTACACTCCAAATATTACATAGAAAATAGGTATCAAAATGTTATCTTTTTATCTGAAATTCAAATATAACTGGGCATGTTGTGGTCTTTGTTGCTAAACAGTGACCTTGAATTCAAGATGGGTAAGGAACCCCCATTCACCCGGGAGTGGAAAGGTGACTAGCAGAAGAGAATCCTCAGGGCTGGGGGTGGAGTTCAGTTGGGGGCAGTGCTTGCAAAGCATGTCTGAGACTGTAGTTTGATCCCCAGCACTGAGTACAGGCACAGGCCTAGAATCAGTACCCAGCAGGTGAGAACAGGACGACCAGGAGGTCAAGATCTTATGAAGCTATGTAGGTGACTTGCTGGCAAGCCTGGGATATGTGAGTCCAGGTCTCAAAAACCAGAATGCTGTCCTGTGGTATCTCTGGTATGAAGAGAAGTTAGATGGAAATTCAAGCCTGTGGGGTTTTTTAGCTGCACAGGGTGGGGCGGAGCTGATTGGGAGGGTTACTAGTAGAGTCGTAAAACAGGATTGTCAGTCTCTGGCTATATGCTGCAGGTATGGTAGCCATTGTTGGTAAAAGGCCCGTAGGGAACACAGGGCACACAGCAGGCTCTTTAATTCTTCTCTGCAAACAAAAGAGAGCCAGTAGGTCAAAGTAATCACCATCAGAAGGACCTACTATATGCAAAGCACTTTGCAGTGAAGTCACACATAAGCCTCAACAGTACACCTTCCAAACAGGCATGATTAGTGTCTTCTTGTGGGTAAGAAAACTGAAGGTCAGAGGTCAACTAGTTTACCTAGCATGATACTAAGGCTTGTTAGCTGCAGAGCTGGGTCCAAACCTTGTGCCTTTTGCAGGGTTTCATTCTCTCCCTGCCTGTCATTTGATTCTAGGCAGGTAGACTCTTGCCAGAACTGCAGGTGATCCCAAGGACTGGCCTCTGTCGAGCCTCCTCTTGTGGTGTGTAGAAAGCCTCATCTGTGATTACTGGAGATTTTTCTTTTCTTGCAGAAACATAGCTGCGGTCATGATGAAGTCAGTAGAAGATGGGTTTTGTAGCTTGGAAACTCCCTTTATGATCAACCCCAGGATATCCAGTTTTAGATAAAACAACAGATCACTGGAAAAATTTTTTTAAAAGAAAACTAATACATACTCCCTTTAGAAAACAGGGCAAGGAGGTGAATGGAACCCGTAGATGCTTTAGAACGGTCTTGTCCCAGTCATTGCAGCATTGACAGAGGTTTTCTTTGCTGAACCAGAAGAGCCCTGTTGTTTTCCCCTAAGGGCGTAGCCAGCAAGGACAGAAGATAGAAGGGAGGCAGGAAGGCTGCCAAGCATGGCAAGAAGCTCCCAGGGAGGCTGCACTTAGGAAGTGCTACGGTCTGGCTATGCGCCCCCAAAGTTCACAAGTTAAAAACCTAATCACTAAATTCAGGGTTTGGGCTGCAGCTCAGTGGTGGAGTGCCTGCCTCTCCTGCACAGTGCCCTGGAGTCAATCCCCAGCGCTGCCAAGGAAACGAACAAGCCCGGCAAACAGAAAACAACCCAGAATCAAAAACAACCAAAGCACCTTATTCATCCTCAAATTCATGTGCTAGGAGTACTCCTAGTAAGACTTTACTTTCAATTTGTTTTTTATTTTAATTTTTTATGGTTTAAAAAGAATACTCTAGAGGCTGGAGAGATGGCTTAGTAGGTTAGAGCACTGACTGCTCTTGCAGAGAACCCAGATTCAATTTCCAGTCCCCACATGGTGGCTTATAACTGTCTATAACTCCAGTTACGGGAGATCCGACCCCTCTTCTGACCTCCATGGACACCAACCGTGAATGTGGTGCATATTATACATGTGTACAGACAGGTACTGGCACACCTAAACTAAAAATAAATAAATCCTTTAAACTGATACCCTATTATTGGGGTAATCTGACCTAGACCCATTAACCACTCCCATGGTTTGTGGTAAAATAGATAAAACATAGCATTTGCCACTTAGCCATTTTTATAGTACAGGACAGAGGTCCTAAGTCACGAAGTGATCCGCACCAGCCATAGCCAGCTGTAATTATAAAGGACCACAAAGGAGACTGCATGTATTCATCACTGTTCATCCTCTGCCTCTTACAATACCAGCTCCTTAGGGAGACTGAGCTGCTGCTACAGCTCCACTGCACACGGCAGGGGGGACAGGGGTTCTGCCTCCCCATTCTTCCTCACTCTCTGCTCTGTAAGCAACACTCTTCTTCAGGGAAGCCATCCCAGCCTTTACCCTGAGGAAGTCACACCCCTTTCCAAGTCCCACTGGCCACCCACACCCATTCTCCCTACTGGCCTCTCTCCTTTCACAAGGCTTGTTCCCCTGTGAATCAGCAAACTTCCTGGGATCCCTTCCCCTGGCACAAGGCCTTGCTGGCTCCTGACTCTGGGATCTGCAGGCACTTGTTTTATTCCCTAGCTTGTGTCTGAGTGTCAGCTGGAGAGCTGTTTACATGTCTGTGGCCCCCAGAGGCTTGTTTGCACAGGGCACTTACCTAAGTGGAGCTGGTTACAAGCCCAGAGGCCCCTAGAGCCCTTCCAGACCTCCTCAGCAAGGGTGTAATTAGGAACTGAGGACAGTAGTTGCTTAAGTAGTTTTATAGCTTCCAAAAACAAGTCTTCCAGCTTACTACCAAGCTTCAGAGCCCTTGACTATCACTGGACTCCCAAGTCTGAGGTCTCCAGTAGTTGCTTCGGTTTTTGTGTAGATGGCACAGTCTAGAGTGGTCCCTTAGCCATGGTCTCAGGCCAAGCCCAGTGACATGCATGCCCAAATCACAAAGCCTGCATCTCTACCAGGCCCCTCTTTTTCTTATCCTGGTGTGGGAATAAAGTTGAGCCTCCTTCATATCTGCATTTATTTTGTTTTTCAGGGACTCTGAACCCTGAATTGTGTGACACAAGGCTATTCATTTTCAAAGCTGAACAGAATTATGGTTCTGCATTCTCTTTCTTTCTCTCTTTCCCTTTCTTTCTTTCTTTTTTTCTTTCTTCCTTTCTTTCTTGAGACAAGATCTTATTACATAGCGCAGATTGGCCTAGAATTTGCAATCCTCCTGTCTCAGCCTCCCAAGGACTGGGATACCAGGTATGTACCACCATGTCAAGCTGTTTCTGTTTTATGCTACATCATCTGGTACCTTCTTCATGTTAAGGGAAAACAGTCTAGCACAGAGTGTTCTTGGGGTGAAGACGTGTGTGTGCAATGCTCATAAACAACTCTTATATAACATTAAAAGATTCTCTATATCGTGATGGTGACGGTGGTGATAGGGATGAGGATGGTGATGGTGACAGCAATGATGGGGTGTTTATAGTACCTGTGATGATGCTGTGATGTCTGAGGTGGTGGGGTACGAGGGTGCGAGGAATCTGCCAAAGACGATGAGAAGGAAGAAAGAGGGATTGTAAGGGGGAGGGGCATGCTGCCATTGTAAGTCCTCTTCTTGGTCAATAGCCCTTATCAGCTTGAAAGCTCTACCATATAACCCCTCCTTCCACTGACTGCCCCATGAACATACTTTAGAAGCATTGGAAACCCCACGGTTTTTAGTGGGGGGTCTGAATTGAGAAAATTCGCAGAGCCTTCTCACAGAGCTTCCAGATAACATACCTGTACAGGTTTGTACCTGTCAGGTGTTTTTAGCTCACCTTGGCACTCTTTACATGGGGGCAGAGCGGGGGGCTGGGGGGAAATACAAAACAAAACAACACAATGAGAATTACTGGTCGTACCCAGAAGCTGCTTGGGAGGAAAAATCATGTGGATGGCAGATCAAATTTCAAGCTTCTATTTCCTGGTAACCTGGACTCCTGGAGTCTGCTTTCCCTCATCTTCAAGAGGAGAATATTACCTTGACTTGAGCAGCTGGGGCAGGTCAGAGAGTCTAGTGAACAGGCCATTTTAAAGGAATGCCAGCTTCTTTGGAACTTGTACCACTCCCAGCACAAGGTCCAGGGAGACTGTGCTACCTAGGGCAGTTTCAAGTATTCATGCTTCCAGTGGTCACTTCTTGCCCTGAGAGCTTTTCATGAGTCCCAGGATTGCTTATAAGAACACATTTTGCAGGCTTGGAGAGATGGCTCAGTGGCTAGGAGAGCATATTGTTATTGCAAAGGAACAGGGTTCGATTCCCAGCACCCAAAAACGTTAGCTCACAATTGCTTGAAACTCCATTTCCAAGGGAGCTGACTCCCTTTTGACATCCTCATACATATACACACACACTCTCTCACACATACATACACACACACACACACACTCACACACAGACAAAAATGAAAGAATCTCATGGGGAAGTGGACAGATGGCTCAATGGTGATGAGTTTGGTTCTTAACACCCAGGTCAGGAAGCTAACAGCCACCTGTAACTCTAGCTCCATGAGACCCCCTCTTCTGGTCTCCATAGGTTCACACAGGTACACACAGGTACACACACACACACACACACACACACTCTATCAGTCAATAATAAAAGTATATCTGCCCGGTGGTGGTGGCGCACGCCTTTAATCCCAGCACTTGGGAGGCAGAGGCAGGCGGATTTCTGAGTTCGAAGCCAGCCTGGTCTACAGAGTGCGTTCCAGGGCAGCCAGGGCTACACAGGGAAACCCTGTCTCGAAACCTCCCCACCAAAAAAAGTATATCTTTTTTAAAAAGAAGCTTTATGATTCTTAGCACTTAATATAACAAAGCTTTAGGTATGAGAGGAGCTTTCCCATGGAGTGGATAGATATTCTGGTAGACTTCATCATGTAAAATGATTCCAAAACTTTTTTAGACTGTCAGAATGGTTTGTTGTTGTGGCTGTTGTTGGTTTGCTTGCTTGCTTGCTTGCTTGCTTGTTTGATCTGGCCCCAGTTCTTTTCTTAGGCCAATCTGTCATCTCCATGTATGCTGTCTGGTACCTGGATGAAACATCTAGATTCCGCTACCTGGGTTTGGTCTGCTCCAATATTTATAGACCGTAGTCATGCCTTCACATAGTAATTCATATGCATAGTACATTCTCTTTATATACAGGTCCTATTCATTTTTATTAATTATTTGGGAATTTTGCACAATGTACCTTGATCACACTCACTTCCTATTCCTCCCAGGTCCACCATCCCATCCTCGAACACTCCCTCCTCCCCAAAAAACAAAACAAAACAAAAAATTCCACCAAGTCTATTGTTGCCCACATACTCACTGGAGCATGGTCAAATTCCCAGTAGGTCATCCCCTTGAAGAAAACTGTCCTTCCCACCCCCACCAGAAGCCATCAACTGTGAAGAGCTACATGTCAGCATCCTTATCACCATGTTTAAGAAAGCTCCCCAATAGCTTCTCGTATGGGCTATTTCTTTGGTGGGGGGGTGTTACAGAAGGCTTCAATGTCTCCTTTTCAGTTATGAGTCTGCAGTCATTGATACCACTTCAGAAGAAGCTTCCTTGCCCATAGCAGCTGGTGGAAGCACGGATCATGGACTTCCATATGGTTTCTTAGAACACAGCCATCAACCTGATCCTTGGTGGCAGCACGGATCACAGCCATCAACAGGCCTCCCGGACCACAGCTGTCAGCATGGCCTCTGGCAGCAATATGGATCCGATCCTATTTAAATCACCTATTTACTCTAATCTTTCCAACTGGAAGTAGCCTTGAAATGAAAAAGTTCTTTTTTTAAACGGCTTGTGACCAAAGAGTGTTCAAAGGGTCGTTGTTCTGTAACCTACAGCATGTGTGATCCAGACTCTGGATTCTATGGAACAGGACCCAGGGACTGTGTACTTGAGCAGCCCTCACCCTCAGATTTTAGAGGCACAGCTGGCATGGGGACGCTATCTGGTACCTTAGGATTTCTGTTTCCTAGGCTTCTATCGTATTCAGGCTTCTTCCTGTGATGGCATCAGGAATCCTGCTAACAGGGCCTTCAGTGAAATACACACTAAAGGTAACTAAGCACATTCACCAGAGACAGAACTGCCTGTTTGCTACCGGAAGGCTGTCCCACTTCCCAGCTCTTCAGGCTTCTGGTTCTGGCAGAGGAACAAAGTTGTGAAGGGGCCAGTTTCTCTGCCATCCATATGTGCTTAGACATATTTTGCACCTTGATTGATTATTGTTCTTACCTCTTTTGTAGGACAAGGAGCCAGTTAATAACAATGAAGACAATTCCTTACACTTCTGTGGTGTTTGTGGTTTTTAATGTTGTCTGATCTTCAAGTCTCTCTCTTGAGGTAAGCATACCAGGTCTTACTATTGACACTGAAAAAAAGGCCTAGAGAGAGTAAATAACTTGACCAGAGATGTATAAAAAGTAAAGAGATATCTTACTGGCTTTTTCCTAAGATCATGCACAGGATCTGTTCCTTACCAGGACTTCTAGCTCATCCAGCCTCATGTACTACGGTGACTGTACAGTCTTGTACTACATATTCCTGTCATCATGAGTCAAGCTATTCCCTACGTTTTCTCTGCCGTGATGGATTGAGACACTTTGAAAACTATGAGAAAATTAAACCTTTCTTTTTTAAAGTTGCTTCTGTCAAGTGTTATGCCACAGTGGCAGGAAAGTAATGAGTATATGTGTGTATTACATTTATAGCCAACATTTTATCCCTTCATCTGTTGAAAGGAACCTTGTTTGATATCCTGGGCGTTGTGGATGGTGGGGCAATAAACATGGGAGCACAAAGGACCTTCTTGCTATGATAACTGCACTTCCTTTGGCTATATCTCTAGTAGAGGATGTTGGGCCACTTTTATTTTTAATTTTTTTTCCAGAAACCTCCATGCTGGTTTCAATAAATGATTATATTAATTTACATTCCCATCAGCCACGTATAAGAGCTCCCCTTTTTTCTGCCTTCTCGCCTACATTTGTTATATTTTGCTTTTGTGATAGCTATGCTGTCCAGGGAGTAACACTGTCGCACTGTGGCTTTGATCTGTTGAAACACTGGCATTTGCATTAAAATAGATAGCACCAGAGGACATTGTGTTAAGTGAAATAAGGCAGAAAGATAAATCATATTGCTCTCATCCATGCATGGAAGCTACATAGGTACATCTCCTGGAAGGAAGAACATAGGATGTAGTCACTAAAGGCCGAGAAGTGGAAGAGGGTAGGGATGAAGCTGGGTGTTGGATAGTGGGTACCAAAATGCAGGCAGATGGGAAGAATTGGTTCTAGTGTTCTATAGCAAGGCAGGATGACTTAGCATACCTTAAGGAAGGTTTCCAAATGCAAAGAAATGAGGAATTTTCTAGAAGATGGAAATGCTGATTACCCAGAATTGATTGTTTCCTATCCTGTGTTTATCACCCTATCCTGTGATTATCACCCAGAATATAATTTGTTCTCTGTCAATTAAAAATAAAATGTTAAAGCCTTCAATGGGCTTTGGTTATATCTAAAACCACAGATAGTTAATGATAAAGGACTATAAAGCAAGCTGTTCTAGAGTCGAAGTGACTTGCCAGTCCTTGGCCTGACTGCTTTTACCTCCACTTATTCATTATTCATCCCTTGAATAAATATTTTACTGAACACTTACCATGAACCACTTTGTGCTGGGCCCTGGGGCACAACAGTGGACAACACAGACTCATCCCTACGTCACAGAGCTTATTGTCTTGTAGGGGTACAAACACGACCCTGGAGACTACAGGCATGTGATAAATGCTGTAGGAGGGAAAGCAGGCTACTAGACACACACTCCCCATGGGCATCCAGCCAACCAGCCCTTGCCAGGAAGCTCAACTTGGACCCAAGGCCCATTGTTTTTGCATGGACAGCAGATTTATTCAGATAGCCTATAAGGAGGTTGAGGGCATGGTCCCATTAGCCCTTGGCACACGGAGGACATTAGGGAGCCATTGCTTAACTCATACACTTGCCTCTGCATGAAACATCTTCCTTCTACCCTCCGCTGAATTCAGCAACCTTGCATCACCCTGGCGTTCACTGTATTGATGGCCCCTCAGAGACTCCAGAGTACACTGCCTGATAACCCCCTAATATCCAACTCACACTTTTGTTCTAATATGTCCTTCAGACTTGGAGCACTTCCAGGTTAGGTTAAATGACCTGTTTTCTCTGCACCAAGCAAAGGCCTGTGATACCATAAGAGCAGGATGAATGTTTACTAGCTGCCCAAATGAGTGAATGTCCAACCTTTAATACCTGGCTGAAAAGACAGAAAGCTAATTTTACACACACACACACACACACACACACACACACACACACACACACATCTCATGGTGGTTTGAATATGCTTGGCCCAGGAAGTGGCACTATTGGGAAGTGTGACCTTGTTGGAGGAAGTTTGTCACTGTGAATGAGGCCTTAAGACCCTCGTCCTAGCTTCCTGGAAACCAGGCTTCTATCAGTCTTCAGATGAAGATGTAGGACACTTAGCTCCTCCTGCTCCATGCCTGCCTGAATGCTGCCATGCTCCAGCCTTGATGATAATAGACTGAACCTCTGAATCTGTAAGTCTCAATTAAATTTTGTCCTTATAAGAGTTGCCTTGATCATTGTGTCTCTTCACAGCAATGCAAAGAAACCCTCATGACCCTCTATAATGTGATCCAATGAGATGGCCTCTTCTGTGTGTCTGAAGACAGAGACAATGGGCTCACATAAATACAATAAATAAATCTTTAAAACAACAACAACAAAAAGATGAACCCAAAACAAAGCCTTTGGTTGCCAAGCTAACATCCAACAGGGCTCTGGTGAGTCTGGTGTGAGGGAGGGCAGCCTTACGCCAAACAAATGGGAATCAGATGCTAACTTTATGTGTGGTTTTGTTCATTTCTTTTTATATGTATGCGTGTTCTGCCTGTATGGATGTCTGTGCACCACGGGCGTGCCTGATGTTGGAAAAGGTCAGAAGACGGTGTTGGGTCCCTTGGAACCATAGTTACAGATGGTGGTGAATTTCCGCATGTGTGCTTGGAATTGAACCCAGACCCTCTGCAAGAGCACATGCAGCACATGCCTTTAGCCACCACTTGGCCGTTTCTCCAGCCCTTGGGTCTCCTTTGTTTGTTTATAATGCACATGGTCCCTCCAGATGATTTATTTGACACTTGAGGAGGAGGCAGAAGTCATCTGTAGAAGATTAAAATCTGTTCCCCACAGGGTAACAGCCAGCCAGAAGTCCTTTCCTGCCCAGAACTCCAAGGCAGGCTTGAAATTTTTATTTATTTATTTTTTTACCACAAAGCAGCCTTGTCCAGTCTGATTTGCAGTCTTTCAACTTCACGATGATTTGGAAGTGAGACCCACTCAGGGGAAACAACTCTGGAATTCTTGACCTTTTGATCTTTTGCTGTGTGACTGGCTGACACCACTGTAGTCTGCAATAGCGGGCAAAAACAACACACCAGAGTCGCCAGCTAGTCCCAAGATCACAAGTAAGACCACAGTGCAGTGACCAGCTAAGCCAGAGCAGGGAAGAGTAACTGTGGTGAGGTATTGATGTATATTTTCAACATACTATGTGGTTTTTTTGTTTGCTTGCTTTGGGGAAGGAGGAAAGGAAAGTACAACCCCATCATAAGTCAAGGGGCACCAATCTAAATTGCCTTAAAATACAATTATTTGTTTAGATCCCGAAGCCCTCTGCCCTGCACTCCCCACTGCTAGCCTTGGTAGCTCTGTGGGGTCTGCCTGTTAGCACACACATCCCAAGGGGCACTCGGCTCCCTCTTAGGGAGGATGCCCCATATCAGCATCACTGGGGGTCAAGATGCCCAGCTGGAGGGGTCTCTGCTGGCTGAGTCTCTTCCCTTCCCAGCGTGGCTTCCTCTCCCCTTGGCAGCTGAACTTTCAGTACTCCACTCCACTTTTGCTTTTTTGTACTGTCTCGTGTCTAGCCTGGCCTTGAGTTCTCTACAGGCTGGGCTTTCTCAGCCTCCTTACCCTTCCACCCATGACAAGCCTGCTTTACAGTGGGAGAAACTTTTCAAGGTCTGCATGGAGTTCTGTAACCTGGGCAGGAAAGGACAGGCCCCCTGGCTGTTATCCTGTGGGAAACAGATTTTAATCTTCTAGAGACGCCTTCTGCCTCCTCCCTCCACAAATAGGCTGTAGAACCAGAAAATGAGATATCTGCCTGGGTGACTCCAGAGGTCACATCCACCAGGTATGACGATGTCCATACTCTAATCCATGACCTGTTTTGTTTTGATTTGGCTTGGGTTTTCCCTTAAGATTTATATATACATTCAACTATTCTTATGTGTTTCTGAATGAGCATGTGTTTATGTATACCACGTACATGAAGGAGCCTATGAAAGCTAAGATAGTGTTAGATCCCCTGAGATTGGAATCACAGGCAGTTGTGATTAAGAGCAGGAGAAACTCTTACCCTCTGAGCATTCTCTCTAAATTTCCCCTTTCCCTTTAAGAGATGGGGTCTGACTGAGTTGGCCAAACTGGCCTCAAACTTCCAGGTTTAAATGATCTTCTTGTCCAGCCTCCGGAGTCACTGGGGCTACCACTATGTGCCACTCCTTCCATTCACAATTGCACAATTCCAGTGAACAACTGCAAAATTGCACAATTGCACACTGTTCACATATGATGAATGCCTTGTTGAATTGTCACATTGACCAATTAAATAGCCAGTCATGGACAAAACTGAGGTTAAACCTGAGGTTTGACTGTCATGTCTGTGTCCATACCATTATGTCCACTCTACCCACTAATGCAAAGAAATGGGACATGGGCCAGCATCAATGCTTTAAAGTAAAAAATGGAAGGCTCCAGGAAGTCAAGATAAGGTCACAAAGACACAGGCTACAGCTCACTCTCCCTTCCCCCTCCAGTCTGAATTTACTCCAGAACTTTTCTCCCATTCATCTGAGAGAGGCTCTCGTAAATCCCCATTCTTGAGGCTACTGCTAACAATTGCAGACACACCCTCAGGCAACCTGCTAATGGCTACAAAGGCCTATAATTCCAGTATCAGGAAACTGGGGCAGAATGATCATAAATTCAAGGCCTGTGTAGGCTACAAATTGATTTCATTGAGTGAGGCCAGCAAACACATGTACTTAAGCACACACACACACACACACACACACTTGTGTGTGCATCCACATGTATATCCTATGTTTTTCAGCTGAGCACTCTCAGAAGCTACAGGCGTTACTTTTCCAGCCCAGCTGGTAGCACTTGTGGTCCTTGAGCTTAGGGAGGGCAAAGTCCCATGAAGAGGTCATTGTTTTCCTTGCCTTTGCTGATAGCATGAGATCAGCTATAGGACATGGCAGGCCTCCAAGACCAAGCAACAGGGGCAAGAAAGCACTAGGTATCAGGAAGCAGTAAACTGTAGGAGGAATCTGTAATGTAACCAGCAGAAGGCCTGCCTTCCTTTTCTGGGAAATGCATAGAGTACTGAACGCTTGAGTGCCTAATGGGTTTTGAGGCCCCAGTGAGTGTCTGTGGATGAGAGCCAGGAACAAACAAACCATTGCAGCCGCAAGCCACTCGATCCATATCAAGCTTTCTGTTGAGAATGCTCGGACAAGCCTGATGATTGTTACCTGGGAGGTTCTGGGGACATCCAGCCTCAGTGGTGCCCGGGAGGCTGTATTTACTATACATCTTGCTATTAAACACTGAGACAGGTGCCTACACACATTGTCACAGTGAATCATCACCACACACTAATGGAGTAGGGTTTATTACGCCCCTGTGTTACAGACATGGAGAGTGAGACAGAGGGAAGGGAAGATCATGCATCTACTAAGACAGTGGAGGTCACAACCTGTGGGTCGCAACCCTTTGAGGGTCAAATGACCCTTCCACAGGGGTCACCTAAGACTATGGGAAAAAATGGTCTTTACTTTACCATTTAGAATCATAGCAAAACTACAGTTATGTCGTAGCAACAAGAATAATTTTCTGGTTGGGAGTCAGCACAACATGATGAACTGTATTAAAGGGCCACAGCATCAGGAAGGCTTAGAACCACTGTGCTTGGAGACAGGACAAATTCAAAAGTCTGTCTTACCTGCTTCCAAAGCACTTTTTTTTTAATTGAATATATTTAATATTATTACTTGTTTGCTTTTTCAAGACAGAGTTTCTCTGGGCAGCCAGTCCTGGAACTTACTCGTGTAGACTAGGCTGTCCTTGAACTCGAGACCCACCGGTCTCTGCCTCCCATGTACTAGAACTAAAGGAATGTGCTACCACCACCCTGTTCCAAACACTTCTTAACTATTCATCAGTGCACTCAGGTACCTTTTATACCATGTGTCCTTAGTTAGAAGATGCCCTGCCCGGAGACAAGGGAAAGGAGCCAAAGGCCCGCATTCATAGACGAGTCCTTAGGAAGCTCCTTAGCAGAGGAACAAGTTCTTTGTGCATGCCGGCCCTCAAGTTTAAAAGGATACTGACATATTCCCACAGCCCTCTCGTAAGAGGTCCTAATTTATGAATTTCTTAAAAGTCCTACCATTGTTCCCTCATGACACGTGAGGACATCGATCTCCAAAGAAACCAAATAATTAGACCTGGGTCACATGGCTACAAAGAGGCAGCCCTAGAAAGTGCCAAAGGTGAGTCGCTGACGTTCAAAGACACATGACCAACTTGTAGCCTGGCTCAGTCCTCTGCCTTAAAATAAAGGAAGTGAGTAAGGACAGGAAGCAAGAATGGAGAGTCAGGAGTAGGGAAGGCAAGAAGACAAAGTGGAGGAGGCTAACTGGAATCGCCTCCTGGCGGTGACAAAGAAATGCAGCCCCTGCCCTGGAATAAATGGAGCTCAGCCACGACTGTCAGAGCAGCACAGGATCCCATACTGCCACCAGCCAAGGAAACACGGGACAGTTTGTGACATCTCCAGGATTCCTCAAGCTATTGTGGGAGCTCAGCAGCAGCCAGTCCCTGGCCTCCTGACATGCAGGTCTAATTATTTCCACTACACTACACCACAGAGCTTTTATCTCCTTAGTAACCACAAGGCTGTAAACGGCTGTGGTCAGCGTCCAGCTATTCAGCACAAGCCACTCTGCAGCCATCTTAGTTTTGTGACTTCAAGGAAACACTGCCCTGGTCATGTGAGCTTAAGAGGAATGGAAAATTCCAGGTCAGTGAACAATACACCCTCCAGGTATCCTTTCTTCTCCAGCCCTGCCTTCCGAGGTTCCCAAGTCCTTTAGCCCCACCACCTGTTAATATTTCACTCTGGGGAACTTTAGGGAACAAAGAACACGGAGCCAGCCTTGAGGGGCCAAAGGTAGGCAGCCCAGGGTTCAGCTCATAAATTGGAAAGGCGCAAATGTACTTTGGATGAGAAGGCACTGGCTCAGCCTCCAGGGAACAACTGGGCTGCTATTCATAGAAAAACTTGCTATTTGCATCTGCCTGGCATTTGAATTAGGCTCACCTAACTGCCTTCCCCACAGATGTGAGTCACGCTCCTCTTTCACAAGTGAGGTGTGGCCACGGGGGTGGGGAGGGTGGGGGGCAAAGGAGAATGCTTATCTGGGCGTGCTGAGGGAAATGTGGGGGGTCAGGAAGGCCATGCGCTAGAATGCTTCTTTCCCCCTGGCAAGGAGAGCCTTTGATCCAGAGATTCATCTGAGGGTAAAAGCAGCTGATCCCCTTTCAGGTACCTCCCTGGACCCTTCTGAGTGTTACTCCCAGTCCAGGTTTTTGACAAGCATGGGGGAGGATCCACAACCCTCCCCAGTAGTGACATGGGCCCACCTTCCACTCTACTACCCCAGAATTTCCTGTTCCCCAATACAGATTGCTGAGCTCATACGCTGAACACTGAGAGGCTAAGGTCACATGTGACCATTCATGATCAGCCCTCTACCCACAATCCTGCTACCTGGAGAGTCACAGAGGTCCTAGTGTGGTCCTGAACTGAGGACAGGTGAGAGTCTGGACTCACACTAGTCCAAAGTGGCTAGGGCAGTGGGTCTCAACCTTCCCAAAGCTGAGCCCCTTTAATACAGTTTCTCATGCTGCACTGACTCCAATCCGAAAATTATTTTTTGCTGGAGAGATGGCTCAGTGGTTAAGAGCACTGACTGCTCTTCCAGAGGTCCTGAGTTAAATTCCCAGCAACCACATGGTGGCTCACCATCATCTGTAATAGGATCTGATGCCTTCTTCGGGTGTGTCTGAAGACAGCTACAGTGTACTCATATACATAAAATAAATAAATCTTTAAGCCAGGTGGTGGTGGCACAAGCCTTTAATCCCGGCACTTGGGAGGCAGAGGCAGGAGGATTTCTGAGTTCAAAGCCAGCCTGGTCTACAAAGTGAGTTCCAGGACAGCCAGGGCTATACAGAGAAACCCTGTCTCAAAAAAAAAAAAATGTTGCTATTTCATAACCGTAATTTTGCTAATGTTATGAATTATAATATAAATACAGGTTATTTGAAATGTGACCCCTGTGAGAGGGTCATTCAACCTCTGAAGGGGTCATGACTCACGGGTTGAAAACAGCTGAATTTAAGCCTATCAAACAAGGATCCTTGGAGAGTGTGGTTCCAGGGCCTAACTAGAGACCCAGCTCCACTCCACAGAAACCTGATGGTTCAGGTCTGTCTTGGGCCCAGAAAAAGAACTCCAGCTCTGTGCCCAAAAGAACATGATCTCAGGAGTCTCTGAGACCTGTGCCAGCATAGCCAAGGCTCGTCTCTTGAGGCCCACTTTTTCCCTGAAATGCCTGCTTCACTAACCCTCACCAACCTGTGAGTCCAGAGTGACCTGTGTACCATGATGGCCACAGTCTCATAAATCCCTGTACCCCTCAGCTGTGGTTTGCTGTTTCATCAAGGAAACACCCAGATGGACTGTAGTCTCTGATGGAAATATGCTACTCCTGTATTTTCATGGCTCCTTATGTTAGTGCACAGCCAGCGTGTGAGCAAGGATTCCATGCATTCTCTGCTCTTGAACATGTGTCTGGCTGCTAAAGTGCTTCTCCAGGGCAGGAGACCTTGAATCTCTGCATTTCTGAAGGGCGTTGTGCTGCCTCACAACAGACTAAACATGTCACCGAAGCTATTGATCTGAGTTCTCTGTAAACTTTCTAAACAAGTCGATCTGATGGTGTCATAGACATAGATGTGACCATCTGCTGCATCTGAAATTGACATAAATGGACACACTACGACATATGCTGTGATATAGGAGCCGACAACAGTTTCACCCACAGGAAACAAGTGACCCATTTAGAAATGATATTTTTTACCAGTAAAAGATGATCCATTGATTCGAGGCCATTTCGTTAAAGTTCTCTTCTGAGTCTGGCAAATGACTGTTTCAGTCTAAGCTCACAGATCTCATTGTGCGCTCAGCACTCAACTCCATACTTAAGCAGTCAAACAAGGCCTGGGTGACCACGTGTGGACTCCTACAGTCTTAAGAGAGGGTCTAGTAAGTTTCCCAGGCTAGATGTGAACTCACTCTGTAGCACAGACAGGCCTTAAACTCATAGTCTTCCTCATCAGCCTCCTAAGTGATGGGGTCATAGGCCTGTGCCACCAGCTGCATCTCATCCACAGAGAGGCATCTGCACAGCTCATCCCTGACAGCATCCTTAGAGGAGGGACTTAGACAGAGCTTTGCAGAACAGCTGGGATAAGTTCCAGAACCATATGTTGAAACCTTGGTCCTCAGCCTGGGACAGTACTGGGACACAGTAGAACCTTTGGGAGGTAGAATCTAGTGTAAGTAAATCAAATCAGTGGAGTGTGTCCTCAGAGAGAGATGCTGGGAGCTTGGCTTCTTCCTGTTTCTCTTTCTTGGTCACCATCAGCATCTCTACAGCATGCTCTTGCCCCATTCTACCTCACAACAGGCCTGAAACCATGAGGCATGAAAGAAACTTCAGATGCCATGAACCAAGCTTTCTTCCCTATGAGCTAATTCTCTCAGGTGTTCTGCTTTCCTATGGAGCCACTTGGAAGAGGTGCTCACTGCTCTAGAAGCATGTCCCACTCTCTCTAGGACTGAAACCAGAGCAGTTGAAATCTCTCTGAGGTAGCAAAGAAGGGCATGGTTAGGAGTGCTTTTCCAGAGAAGACAGTAGAAGGATGGACAGACCCAGGGAGGCAATAAAGTAACCCATACCAGTAGGCAGTAATGAAAAGATTCACTTGGTAATGAAACAACCCCTCCTCGTGCCGTTACTGTGGTGGGTGGCTTGTGGAAGTCCCAAGGCAGGGTGACACCTTTGACCAGGCCATTTGCTTCCATCTAAGTCAGTTTGTCCCAAGGACTCCCTGTGTCTGAAAATAGCCACCCAGATTCATTTCTCTATCAGTTCCAGAGGCCAGAGATGTGAGAACAGGCTTTGTCCACGTGCAGGGCAGAAGGTATAGCTGGGGAGCTTGGCCCAGACTTAGCAGACAGCCTCAGGAGTGTGGCCCCAGGTCAGGCCCGACCACACCCCAGCATCTTACCAGGAGAATTCAGACAGACCCTCTCTAGCCCTTTCTCCCATGTGACTAAAAACCTTATCATCTAAAAGTTGTAAACCCGCCAAACTTTAACCTTATTAAAGTCACATTGTTCTGGTCTTGGCAACCCTAATGGGATTTTACAAGTTGGCCTCCACTAGAGTCCTTGACCAGCCCAAGGTCTGCCAGGGTCCATGACGGATGGCCTCCACCTTCAGGGATGGCAGCCCACCCACATTCTCAGCCTCCCATGTCCATCCAGCACCAGGGTCACCGTGGCCTTCCATAAAGGCCTTCTGTTTTGGTACTCATGGAAACGGAGACAGTTCCAGGATTCTGGGCCCTGGGGAGCACATGAGCGTACTCACAGCACTTACCAGCTGACGGTATTTTCTTCTGGATTAATGAAGCACAGTGGAGCATTCAGCTGCTTTGTAATGATTAATATGTCAACTCGGTTTCACAGGAGACGCAAGCAGGAAAGTGAAGTTTGAACTGAGGAGGAGGACCGGCAGAGCTGAAGAAGAAACAAAAGGAGAAAAAGAAACATCGGGGGTGGGGAGGGCACCATGTTCTGTCCTTAGGCTGGCATCACCAGGCTGAGCCCCAGGCTGAGAAAAGGGAAAGAGGTCTTCTGCTATTGAAGAGTCTGGAACACTTCTTAGTTTAATCTCCCACATACTGGGGTGTGAGAGACATAGAGTCCTTAAGGTTGGATTTTCTCCTCTCCCAAGGGGACGGAAAATGCACAAACAGAAGTTTTGCTTCAAGTGTTGCGGTTCAAAGTCCCTAGCTCTCCAACACCAAAGACAAGGGTGCTCCAAGCTGGTGATTCTTCGGCCATGTCTCCTCTGTCAGTAACCCCTCTGTAACACTTTCCAGTGACAAGTTTGGGAAGGTGGCAATGGCATCCTCTGCTGAGCCCTGTGGGGCCCAGTCCTCCCTTAGGCCGAAGAAGGAGGTGCCCCCTCAGCCACTCCAGGATATTCATGTGCCCACATGTGGCACTCTCCATGCTGTGTGTGAAGGTACAGTAGAACCACAAGACATCTGTGTTCTGAGGGACTGATGTCAAACTGCCAGTAGGAAAGACACTAGCAACGTAAACAAGTCTTCCAACCAGGCTTCCCTTTCCTGCTAAATGTTACTATCTGGCTATGTTACATTTCACAGTCTGTGCAACCAACAACTGGGTCCGTGTGAATCTATCTACTGAAATTCAAGGGCCCTGGATTTCTTCTTCCCCTTACTCTAAGCCTCTAGTCATGAGCCAGGATGATCAAGTTTACCTGAACTTCACAAGCCCACGTGTAGACATATGCCTCTCTAATCAGAAAGAAAATGTCAAGTTCCACATGCCCTTAAATGACCTGTCATGGGAGATTGCACAAAGATCATTAACACGCTCTAGTTTATGTGAGATGAGCAGAGGAAAAGGGTTGGCCGTTCACGAAATTTATTTCTGATTATATTATTTTTAAAATTTCACCTTGAAATAATTTTATGTGCACAAAAGATGGCAAAAGGTTTACAAGGATCATAATAGCTAAAGAGAAAAATTAAATGAGCATCAGTAAATAGATGGATGAAAAGAATGAGGTAGACTCACAATGGCTAAGGTTTCCATGTGATGACATGTTCTGACACATGCCACAACATAAAGACATTAACATAAGTGAAAAATGCCAGCCACGAGGTTCCTAGAACAAGCAAGGTCAAAAAAGATGGAAAGCAGAGTGAAAACTGTCAGGAGTTAGACAGAGAAACAGGATTTAATGATTATGAACTTTCGATTTGGGGGGGATTAAAAGGTTCTGGAGATGGTTGGTAGTCTTTATTTCAAAATAATCTGAAGATATTATTGCCACCCATGTCAGTCAGCTTCCCACTACTGTAACAAACTACCTGAGAGAGTCATAAGAAGGGAAGGTTAGTTTTGGTCCATGACTGTGGGGAGCCAAGAATGTCCTAAGCAAATGCTATCATGGACATAGGCACAGCCATGCCAAGGACACTCTGCCTCAGACCCATGAGACAGACAAGTCCTCCTCTGATCCAAGTGTGAGTGCATACAACTCAGTGACCAGTGTGTGAAACGTAGAACAGGAGCTTCTTCCTTCCAACAACTGCAGCCTCAGACTGCTCCTCCTGCACAGAGACCTCCTCCCAGGCCAGCTGTCCCCTCTTCCTGAGCTATACATAATAAAAACACTAAGGGTCTACATTGTTGGGCCTGGTTCATCAGATTGAACATGGCCCATCTGATCCCAGCTTTTCCGTACATGTGTCTGTGTGTCTATCCTTCCTTCATTTCCTCACTACCACCTCAGGTTTCCAGGACCAAGCCAGGCTGGACACAATGCAAGGCATCAGCGCTTCCTTCATGAGACTAGCCCACTTTGCCCCATGGCTTTGGGCCTGTGGAAAGGTAGAACATGAGAGTGTGTGACAAGTAGCTACTTGTGAGTCTGGAGAGATGGCTCAGTAGTTAATAGCACTGGTTGCTCTTTCAGAGAACCTGAGTTCCATCCCCAACACTCACATGGTGACTCACAACCCTCTCCAGCTGCAGGGGATCCGCTATACTCTCTGGCCTCCACGGGCATCAGGCATACATACAGGCAAAACACCCACACACATAGAAAATAAATAAAAAGAGAAAGAAAAAACCTGCTCACCTCATAGTGACCAGGAAACAGAGAAATAGGAGAGGGTCAGGGTTCCAGCATCCCTTCTAATGACACATCTCAGTAACACAACTTCCTTACATTAAGTTCTACACCCCCACAAAGATTTTACCAAGTCCCAGAGGTGTCATAGGCTGGGGACCAAGCCTTCATCACATAGACCTTTAGGGGAATGTTCAAGATTTAATCAATGGCGCTGTGCATGTAGAACTGACTAAAAAGGTAAGTTTTATATTCTATATATTTACTATAGACATGCAAAAGTACAGAGAAGTCCCTGTACATTCTTCACCCAACCCCTCTAATACAAATATACAAATACAAATACAAATAAATACAAATGCAAAACTATAGCGTGCTATTCAAACCAGGAGAAGAGGTTGCTGTAATCCACAGCTCACTCCGACCTGGCCAGTCTTACACATGCACACTCCCATGTGCACACCAAAAAATCACATTCCTCTCTATGAATGTGCAGTTTTCTGAGATTTTATCACCTATTTAGCAGTGAGTAACTGCATTCAAGATCCACAGCTGCTCGGACTGTCACAGGTCCAGCTGCCCCATAGCCACACCTGACCTCTCTTCACAATCCCTAATTGCTAAGAGGATTATTGTTCTTCATGTCTAGAATTTGAGCACTTCAAAAATATAACAGAATGAGACCATAAAGTATGTGATTTTTTAAGGCTGGCTTTCCCTGCTCAACAGAATTGCCATGTTGTCGAATATACTAATAAGTCAATATTTTGTCTTTTTATTGTTAAATTATATTCAATGAGACGGATGCAAATATTTAATAATTATATCCAAAATTAGCTTCAAAATGTAATTTTCTGCCCACATTAAGGCCACTGGTAAAGAAATTTGATTCCACATGACCTCTGCAGGAGTAACTGTCCCAGAGAGCCTCCAGCATGTCCTGGCTCCCACCCGCACAGCCTTTGTCTGGGCCTCTGGTTGTTTCCTTGAAGAAAAGAGTGATAAGGGGCAAGCAGTCCTGACTGCAGACTTTCACCTGTGAGAATCCCATGGACAGGCAGCGTGATAGGACAGGAACTTGTTTAGGCAACCGTTTCTACTATCCTGATGACCCCACGTCACCCCCCACCTCCAGTACTCAAAGGTAGAGTAACTGCCTAGTAAGCACACCACAGCCCCTGGGTTCAATTCCCAGCATTTGTATTTGGAACTAGACACTTTCTAATTCTCAGAAGGGAGTTTGTATATTTCCACCACACGTTACAATCCGAGTTTCATTGTGCTAGGACTTAGCTGCGTCCCTTTCTGTGTCCTCTGTGTACCCAGCACCCAATGAACTCTGCTGCAGAGTGGTGGTATTGAAGCAGGCAGGTCAAGTCAAAGGGGTAGGGCTTGGAAAGATGAGTAAATCCAGCCAGCGAGACTTTACTTCCTATCAATTAAAAACCTGTTTCCTCACTCGTGGACAACAGGCTGGAGCCTAGAGTCCTCAGGACAGGAGGAATGCAGCCTTTCCCTCCTGCTCCTCCCTGCATAGCTCTCCCCCAGACCCAGAGAACCCCATGTTCTGAGTAGTGTGGATTTTCTTACTGCAAAGCAGGTAGCAGGATAGGCAAAAAGGACAGGCTGGGTCGGGGCAGGAACAAAGGTGGAGAGAGGTGGCTCAAAGAACCTTCAGCCACCTAGAAAGGCAGTAGTAGAATTAAGGCCCACAGGCCATGGTGGTGCATTAGCTAGATCCTGTCTACCAAGACAGACAGACAGACAGACAGACAGACAGACAGACAGACAGACAAGGGAGGGAAGGAGGGAGGGAGGGAGGGAGGGAGGGAGGGAGGGAGGGAGGGAGGAAGAGAGGGAGGGAGGGAGCGAAGAAGAGAGGGAGAAGGAGAGAGAGAGAGAGAGAGAGAGAGAGAGAGAGAGAGAGAGATTGAACACTCCAGGATCATGGTAAGTTCCAGGCCAGCCTAGGTTTACAGAGTGAAAGAAATCCTGTCTGAACAACAACAATAATAATACATTAATTTAAATTACTCTCCCCCGAATCAGGAGAGGGGCTGGAGAGATGGCTCATCAGTTAAGAACTTGTACTGCCCATCAGGAGGACCTGAGTTCCATTCCCAGCATTGGGTGGCTTACAACCACTTGTAACTCCAGCTCCAGCAGTCTGACAACCTCTTCTGAACTCCGTGGGTACCTACACTCACGTGTGCACATAGACAGACACATATACATACAATTAAAAATAAAGATTTTAAAATGAGGGAACACTGGTCATGGTGACATGTGCCTTTAAACACAGCACTTGGGAGGCAGAGGTAGGTAGATTTCAGAACTCAAGGCCAGCCTGGTCTACATAGAGAGTTCTAGTACAGCCAGAGATGTGTAAAGAGAGCTTGTCACAAAACAAATCAAACAAGAAAACCCCAGAGGTTCTTGGGATCTTTCCTTCCATCCTCCTCCCCACCACCATGCATTAGCTTCCCAACTTGTGGATCTGCTATGGACAACCTGAGAAGCTTGTGTTTCTAGTCAGTAGGTGGAGGTCCATAAGGGTAGATGTGGGGTTGGTACCAGCGATGTCTCCATACCTATGTGGCACCTTTCAGGTGTCCTTCCTGAAGCTTTGGTAGAGCATCGGACAACATGGAGATGGAGCAGAAGACCCCCAGCACCAGTAAGGGCTGTCATTGTCCCATCAAGACTTTGAAAATTGTATCCTAGCTGGATTATCCAGGTATTCAACTTAAAGTTTGGTATACTTGGCAAAGTCCTTCTCATAAACCCAGCTTTTCTTCAACGCATTCAATATCCATTGGCCACTATCTTGTAGACAAAATATTCCATGCTTCTGGGATCTGGGGTGGCACAGGTTGGATGTGGGTGTGAGGGGGTGCAAATGGAGACAGAGGTCAATGTTGGGTATTTTACTCCATTACTCTCCACCTTCTTTTGGGGGACAAGGTCTCTTACTGAACCCGAAGCTCACTGATTTGACAAGACTGTCACATGAGCTTCAGGGACCCTCCCGTTTTCACCTCCTCAGAGCTGGGAGTCTAGGTGTGTGTCTCCATGCCTGGCTGTTTATGTGGATGGTAGAGGATCGAACTCAGGTTCTCATGCTTGCTTGGTGAGCACTGCCTGAGCCACGTCCCCAGGCCCCTGGGCCTTTGTACTTCTTATTTAAAAATCACAGAGCTCTTAGTCTCCAAGGCAGGCTCCAGCAAACCCAGTGTTGGTCAGGAAACCAGACTCAGCAGGATGTTACCTGCATAGTCAATTTTTATCCAGAATAGGGCTTTGCCTGCATTGACTCGTCTCCACCGGAATGAAATATGAACTCCTGAGCACTACGAAGTCTGATGTGAAGAGGCTGGCTGTACAGAAGGTTGAAGCCAAAAGCCCATGGAAAGTCTATTTCTAAATACTTATCAACTCCTTCCTGGTGGGTGACAGATCTGACACCCCACTTGGAATGTGTCATATCTGTCCCTGCCTCAGCACGACATGACCCTCTTCTCATCTTTCAAAGTTTCAGGGACACCATTTCACAGTGTCTTCTCCAACTGCCCGCTACTCTCAAGCAAGCGAAGGGACCAGCGGGACTGAGCAAATTCTCTTGATGGGAGGGAGCCTGAGCTCCTAGGGACTGGCACAAGACCAGGATGGCCACCAGAGTGAGTGCCAGGAAAAGCTAAATGAGATAAGCTGAGAGACTAGATAAGGACAGTCTGTACAGAACACGAGCCCTGGCAGCACGGCTGTCCTTTCTCCCAACAGCCTTTGCTTGGATCTTGGTTTAAGAAAAGCTGTCTTGCCGGGCGGTGGTGGCACAGACCTTTAGTCCCAGCACATGGGAGGCAGAGGCAGGCGGATTTCTGAGTTCGAGGCCAGCCTGGTCTACAGAGTAAGTTCCAGGACAGCCAGGACTACACAGAGAAACCCTGTCTCAAAAAACCCAACAAGAAAACAAACAAACAAAAAACCCAAAAAAACAAACAAACAAACAAACAAAAAGCTGTCTGAACCACTGAGCACTTACATGCAACCTCACAGCTGTACGTCACAACTATAGTGTCTCCAGAACAAGGGGGCCACTGAGAGGAAAAGGAAGTGGTAGGCAGAGGGAAGAGGGTACCAGAGTGACAGAAGCTGACATGTCACACCACACCAGGACTGAGTCCCGCTGCTCCATTCCTCAGTGGCTGAGGAAGTTTCCAGCCTGTCCTGCCCACCTCCTAGTTCCTTGTCTCTGTGAGTGGCCGCACTCTCTCCTGGAACATAGAGTCCTCTGTGACTCTGGGGGCACTAAATGGCCAATGAACTTTGTGCAAGATCCAGGCTGCATGTGTGGGAAGGAGAGGGAGGTCAAAGATAGAAAAAGGGGAACATACTATTATGGACTCCCTCTCATACATTTAGGCCCTGACCTCTGAGAAAAACAAGGGGAGAGGGGACAAGTTTTGAAAATGGAATGACATCCAATCCTGTGTCTGACCTCGCCTAGCCATCTCTCCCCCAATGGCCATGCATACAGCAAAGGCCACAATGTCCCTATCAGGTGCAATACAAGGATTGAAACACACACACACACACACACACACACAGGAGAAGGGATTTTGCTTATTTAGTCCAAACAGTCCAGGACAAACTGGAACAACTGGTTACCCCAGCAGAAAATGCACCCCAGAGGATACAGGAGGTGTGGCAATGACAGCAGATGAGAAAGAGAACCGCCTTCCTGGAGCCTGGCAGCCCCTGCTGCACTCAGCTTCCTTCTGGACCACACTGGGTGCCTGTGATGGTGTGTGTGTGTGTGTGTGTGTGTATGTGTGTGTTGTCCTCGCTCTTTGCTTCAGTGCCTCTCATTCTGTCAGGCTTCTGGGACCTGTCTATCAGGCTCCAGGAAGTGAAGGTCAGCTAAGGACAGGCTGATTAGCTTGCCCTGTGGGGCCTTTCTCTTGGTGACACAGCCTCTGGCTCAGAACAAAGGCCCCTCATTAGGCAGAGATACACATTTTTTTACCATGAGAGTGCTGCCACCTGCTGTCCGCATGGCTGTGCTCCTTCCTGGAGCCCTGCACTGTCTGCCTTGCCCCATGCCCCCATCTCATTACAATGGAACCCTTGAGAGGTACAAGGAAGAGCCCTGGAAGGTTGGCAATCTGGGGCCAGAACAGTGCTTGTCAAGGCCTTGGGGGTCGCAGAATACGGACCCAGACCGGCACTCTTCGCTGCTGTGAAGTCTCTGGACCAGGGTCCACCACAGCCTGCTGCACCACTGTCAATTATTAAGTATTCAGGATTTTTACAGGTTGCGCTGTCAGCTTGAAATGGGTCTCAGCAGCAGTATTTACATGATGGAAATTGGCAAATGCCCCAAGTCAGAGCTTTCCACAAACTCCCAAATTACTGCAGCTCATTCATCAACACTGCAAGAGGCCCTGTCAACCTTCAAACAGGCTGAGGACTAGGGGAGGCTCTGTGGTAGAAGGGTTTGCATGCACAAGGCCCTCAGCTGATCCCTGGACAAAACAGAAAATGACATCCCTGTTGGCAGGGGTGATCTTAGACAACTGCCAAGCAAGGGACTGGTATCATAGGAAACACAGAGATACGTTCTGATAGGAGGGCAACATCTGTCCTGATGAGAGGGAGTTCATAAGGAAGGAACTGCTCCAGGGTCCTTACAAATAAACTCCCGTGTAGTTGAGGGCTGTGGAACAGGGGGAAGTGGAGTGACAGTGGACATGAAGGACATGGCTTTCCTACAAGAAAGGATGACTTTATTGTGCACTGAAGGACACTGGAGAGCTGTCCACAGGCTGCAGAGGCCTAGTGTCTATGACTCTGCCACCACCAAGACTCTCACACCTGTCTGTGGATGAGTGATTGGGACTTTCAGGTGCTGAGACCTGTGGAAGATATATCTTCTGGACACAAACATTTCTCTTCTGAGACAGTTTGGATGAGTGTCCGCCCCATTTCTTTGTGCTTTGTTAAATAAACTTAAGACTGGATTAATTTGGTTGCAGAAAGAAGACAGAAGCAAGAACAGCATGAACATTTCTTTCTCTCCCATGTCAATAAATCCCAGAGCTCAACAGTATGGACCAGGTAGAGGAAAGCTTCACTCACTGGGAACCAGCATCCTACGACTCCATCATTCCAGGCGTGAAGTTTTACCTCATGGCTCAAGACAGCTACGGAGCTCCAGCTGTCAGCACCTGCCTTCTAGTCTATAGGAATACTCATTTTTATAAGTCAGGTCATGGGCCATATGTAGTTATGTGTCTTCATGTAGGTATAAGAAATGCAGGAAGGATATATATGTCTGGCCAAAATTTAAGAGTTCTATTTTTAATAGAGTAAAGCAGATAGTAAGAGGTCAGTTCCCCTAAGTCAGCTCACAGCCACAGGGACCTCTTACAACAATGTCCCACCTCAAAGCAAGATAAGCCATCCTCCAAGCACAATGTGGGAAGGTTGCTAGGTCTCAACTGCAGCTTCTTTCCTGCCTCAGGCTGACCAGTCTGTTACCCCTTCCTTCCAATTCTTGTCACCTTCCATGATTGGCAAAATACTGTGGCAAACAACTTAATATTCAGAACTTAACATGCAGCTGTGGACAGCTGACATGATGCTGTAGGTCTGTGGCAAGGCCATGGTAGAGGAAAACTGCTCATTTCACAGTTGCCAGGAAGAAACACGCAAAGAACCAACCAGAGGAAGAGGGAGGGAAACAGAAGAAGGGCTGTGTAAGGAAGGTAGAGAACGAGAGAGGAAAATGAGAGGGGAGAGGGGCTGGGGGTGGGGGTAGCCCAAGGGCTCATTCAGGGAAATGCTGTACTCTACAAAGCCTCACCCCCAGAGATCCACTTCCTCCAACTAGGCCCCACCTCCCAACAGTCTATTTAGCTATGACTCATCAAGAGATTAATTAACTAATTGATAAGATTGTACCCAAAAGATCTGATTACCTCATGGTATTGCCACAAGCTAGGAATTAAGCCTCAAATCCATGATCCTTTATTAAGGATTTATTTTTAGTGTGTGTGTGTGTGTATGTGTGTGTGTGTGTGTGTGTGTGTGTGTTATGCGTATGTGCCTGCAAATACCCAGTAAGGCCAGAAAACAGCATGGGATACCCTGGAGCTGGGATTACAGGTGTCTGTGAGTTGCCAAATATGGGCGCTGAGAACTAAACTTAGGTCATCTGCAAGACTAACAACTGACACCGATACACACACAAGCCCATGCGCACGAGTATGCACACCATTTTGAATGGTCGCTTCATATCTAAACTAACTGGTTTCTCCACTGAACTTGATGGCCACTTAAAAAAAGGCTTATGGGCTGGAGGCCTGGATTTTCTGTAGTGCTGTCCCCTGGATTTTCCCAACTCCACACACACTTCTTCAAGTGTAACTCTCTCAGGACCCAGATGTCATCATGGCATGGCTCTGATGGAGACTGCCAGTTCATGCCCCCCAGTCCAAGGTCCTGGCATTCTGGAGACTCTAACTCTGCCTCAGCCCAAGGTCCACGGCTCAGCTCAGCTCCACTTGAAGCCAAAGGGACTCTTGTTACTCACCAGTGACTTTCACTGCAGCTCTACTCCTGGGCTTGGCACACTCTCCTCCTTTGGCAAAACCTCCGAAGACTCTCCCCACCTCACAAGGCTCAGCAGGAAAGCTTCCTCCTCCCAGAAGCTGCATTTTGTTTTTCTTGGGGCTGGATGGCAAGAACTTCTTTGTTCTCCACTAGAAGGCAAGCTTCCCCAGAGCAGGCTGCACTGGCTTGTACACAGCATCTGTAATAGTACTGTTAGCACCAGCCTCCTCGGGGGCTCAGAGACCATTTGAAGAACTGAGTGGCAGAGTCAAGCTAGGGCTCCATAGAAGAAAAACAGAAAAAAGTTTCAAACAGCCTTGAATGTGCACGGCTCGAGTCACTGCTGGGCATGCTGGAACTCACAAAGTTGGTGAGACTGTTTACATCACTGTGGGAACAAGCATTTTGGCTCTATTTGAATATACAAATGTAGGGTCTGCCAACATTGAGCCCCTTCTGGGCTCGTGTTGGGGAAGATGATGGGAAGCTGAGAGGTGTGCAGTTGGTACTGGTAAAGATTGTAGTCATCTCTCCATACTTAGATTTTAAATCTTGTTTTCCTTTTTATGAAGGAACCAGGTTGGGATTATAGCTCAGTTAATAGCACACTTGACTTACATAAGTGTAGCCTTGGGTTCAATCTTCAGCAGCACATAGGCGACGTGGCATGTACCTGTAATCCCAGAATGTAGGAGATGGAGTCAGGAAGATCAGAAACTTAATATCATCCTCGTTACTTACTGACTCAAAGGCCAGCCTTGGGCTACCCAAGAGGCTGTCTTGAAACAAAGAAAGGACATAAGGAAGGAGGAAGGAAGGAAGGAAGGAAGGGAGGAAGGAAGGGAGGAAGAAAGGAGAGAAGTGGGAGAGCAGGAGAAAGGGAAGGAGGAGGAGGTATCCTGGCTCTGTCTCCCACATGCAGGGTTCAGAGTTATGTAGTTACTCCTTTATATAGTTCTCTCTAAGGCTCGGTGTTTAAGCAGCCAAGAAAATTAGAGCTTGGGATAGTGGAAATACTCAAGTTAAGTGATTGAGACAAATCCTTTTTCAGATGTGGAACCTCAGTCTTAGAGAAGGAAGATTGTATAAGGTCACACAGACAGAGAGGAGTGTGGACTCGAAAGTCCCAATTACCACCTGACCTCTTCTCGCCCTGCTACACAGCTATCCAGGAAGGCATCATCCCTCCAGAGACAACATCTCGTCCTGGGAGCTAGATCATGAAGGTCACACACACACACACACACACACACACACACACACACACGTGCATGCTTCTGCGCTCTGCTTGTGTCTGTGGTGATGAAACGGCATGTTTTCATGCTGAAAGAAGGAAGACACGTAGTCAGTCCACAGAGTTGAGCTTTTGCCTCCTCTGATGACTCCTGCTTGCTCTGGGGAGGGAACCCAAGAGTGTTACTGGTTACCTTTTGGGACCAAGGACTCTAACAGCTTCAGTCTCCCTCAGACTTGCAAGGGCTGGATTGGAAGGGAAGAGAGAAAATCTTAGGGGTTGAAAGGCTCTTTGTGTGGAGGTCAGAGGCTGGTCGTTAGTTCGAACCACCCATCATAGGGTCCTACTCTCTTGAGTTGCAAGGTCAAGGCCTGGAGTGAAATGTCCATGGAAGAGAACAGGAAGCCAAGTTGGACTCTGTGTTCATCCTGGGCCACTTTCACCTCCCTCCGCTGAAGGTTATGACTACAGCTTGGTTCTCCAGTGACTCACTCCAGGAAAATGACATGTGACAAGAACCTGGCTGTCATGGGACTGCTTGCCAGGGGTGCCAGGACAGTGGTGGCATTGTTCAAGGGAGGCTCAGGAAATCAAACATCCGGAGACAGTATGCACAGTCAACTCTCCCACAGGCTGGGAGAGGAACAGATTCTCCTCTCCGTTGACTAATCTGTGTATTTACTTGTAAAGGGCACATGGATATTTATTCCCGTAGGTCTCAAGTGTGCAGTTTCCAATGCACTAAGATAGGTAGAAGGGACCATTAACCTTGAAGGTGTTTTGCCTGCTGTCACTTGAGAGTCTATCCTCCCAACAGCCCTTGAGATAAGTACTTGTCACCAGATCTTATTTTGTAGCTGAGGAAATTTAAATACCCAGAAGTGAGAGCATTCATCCAAGCCATCTGGCCATTGAAGATGCCATCCTGGGTCCATGTTGACAGCAAAATATACTCCCAATGTCAGGAAAGCTCTGTCCTTCCCTGCTGGTGCCTGGCTTCCTCTGAGAGTGCTGACCCTAGCCATTGTTGAATGCCTGTATTTTTGAGTCTGTCTCTCCCCAACACATCTTCTTTTTGACCTCTTTTGTTCATCTGCCCTTCAGGCCCCACTTGAATCCCACTTTTCTTAACTAAGGACTTCTTGACCAGTCAGTCTCAAGAGAATTCCTGTTTCCCCACCTCCGCCTTTATAACCCTCTCTGCTTACACTCCTGACTTCGCCTTATATAGCATACAATTCATATAAGCTTTCATGAGCATATGCAACTATGAGCCATACTCCAAAACACCTGAAAACATGCTTTTTTGAACTCTAGAATTCTTACCATAATGGAAAATACCAAGGAATTGTTGGTAAGTGCATAGCAAGAGATTACTGGAGAGACCATAGGATGGCCCCTTGATTCTGTTATCAAGACCCATAAGGCACAGGGATGGCTGGATAACTCACCTTCGGCCATAGAACATAATCCTCTTCTCAGTCCTTCCTGGGTAAGGGTGTTGATATTGCCCTGCCCTAGAACTGTCCCTTGCCCCATGCCAGCTTTAGGAGAATAAAACAAGGGCCAATCATGTCTTCCGGGCCTGGAGCGGTGTTATCTCTTTGTCTAATATTCACAGATCCTCCCCAGCTATCTGTCCCTCAGCCTCATCACAGACCTTAGTGATGACTATGGCCTCAAATCTCTTCTGGTGGCAAAAGCACCTGCAGCCTCCCCTCATCCATCTCATCCTCTTCCTTTCTGTGTGGTCGGTCTTAGGGAAAAGATTCTGGAGTGCTGCCCCAGCATCCTGTCTTCCACTCTGAGATCCTGGAGACATTTGGTTCTGCCCAGCACCACCCCTCATGCAGATCTGTCACTTTCCTGCTTTTAGTCCTATGTAGGCATATATTTTTTTGCAACCTAGTTTTAAGAAGGGATCAAACTCTCCTTCAGCTCACCACCCAGCAGAGGTAGTGGAATAGAAAAGTTATTAGGAGATGCAGGAAGTGGACCTGTTCCGCTATAATTCTTTGGGGGCAAGCTCTATCTTTGTCAGTAGTTCAGTCTCATAGCAAACACCAAATATGACTCAGCAGCTGCAGACCAGTCCTCTAGGTAGGCAGACAGCACACATGAACTGGCAGCTACAGTCCAGTCCTTTTAGGAAGCAGACACCAGGTGTGGACACCAACCAGCATAAGGTGAGGCCACAGAAGTATCAAGCTGCTACAGGAGTCTCACAAGCGGTTCTTGGGCAAGTTTCTCTCAATGGCAATGTTACCACTCGGTGAGCTCAACAACACTATGTAAGGCGAACCAATACATGCATGTCGTTAGTGAAGAATAGTGAGGCAGAACAAACCAAACCAATGCTCGGAGCTCATCTCCCACTGTCTGTGGGGTCATAATTATACTTCTTCTTCTTTCATATGTTTGCTATATCAAAGCATTCTTTCACCTGTGCCTGCTTCAGAAAAACATTCTTTCACGTATCTACTTTAGCAAAACATCCTTTCAACTGTGTGCCCCAGCAAAACCTCATTTGACATAATTAACTTTCCAAAGAAACTAGAAGTTCCACTTCAGTCCTAGGTCTACCTGGTGTATAGAGCCACCTCTCTGGCTACTATCTGGGTATCTCTGTTCACACCTGAATGTCAACCTGGGCCCATAGATCTATGCCTATCTATCACCTGCCCTCTCCTCATCCTGCTGTGAGGGCCCTGAAGGTACTATTTCTTTCTATTTTTATTCCTGGGGCCTAATATTGTCACACAGGTGGCCAGTCAGTATTAATCAAATGTAGAAATGATGGATGATAAATGACCTTGGCTCTGCTCTGAAAACATTTGGAGCTGGGAGAATGCTCGCTGCTGCACAAGCACGAAGACCTGAGTTCAGATCCCAGCACCCATGTAAAGCCAAGTAGGAGACAGGAGTGAGTTTCAGGTTCAATGAGAGACTCTGCCTCATAATGTGTGGGCTGAGGCCATAGCTCAGGGTAGTATGATTGACTAGCTGCTTGTTTGAGGCCCTGGGTTCCATCGTGAGTACTAGCCAAAAATAAGTTAAAAACAATGAGTGCTATAGAGGAACATTGACAGGAGCAAGCATGGTGGACACACCACACACACACACACACACACACACACACACACACAAGCACAGCTTAAAAGAAATAAAACATTCTGTATGTCAAGCAATTCAATGTGACACATTTTGTTCTCACTGTTTAAACAGGCCTCTGTGCCAGACAGAACCAGAGCATGGAACAGTTAAAACACCTCATGGTAAGAAGAGAACCAGAACAGGCAGGTGATTAGCGTGCCTCTATTCAAGGTCAAGAAGGTGCCTCCTCCAGCTGGGGATGCAGGCCAGCTTGAAAGGATGTAGTCAATGCACCTCCTCTTCTGTCTTAAGAACCCAAGGCACTATTTGGAGGCACCCCTGCCAGTGCTGTCCTTCTGAGCCTATTAAATCCTTATTGCTGTCTGAGCAAACAGCTGAGACCTCATGGAAAATTTAGTACTTGCTCATCCTATTCTATTCATCTTTGGCACTGAGCAGAAGCTCCCTAGAAAACTAGGTCTCTGTCACTAGCAGTTTCCTGTGTCGCTTCTGTTATAACCCACCTGGAGTTGGAATCCTGCCTCAGTGACAGAACAATTGGTTGCTATGGAAATGCCTACATCACCCAAGGCATGAGCCTGAGAGAAGCGATAGTGTGTACATGGGGGCAGGGCAGTGTGAGGTGGGGCTTCAGGGACCCTAAGCATGGCTTGGGGCCTGTTGCATACCCACCATCAGTGAGCTACCAATCACTGAACTATAGCCCCAGCCTGAGTGTGGCTTTTAGAAAGTATTTATTCTTACACACACACACACACACACACACACACACACACACACACACACACTGTATTTTGGCCATGTTCCTCCTATTTTCCTCTTTTACCTCTTCCCACTCACCCCAACCCCCTTCTTCCCGTCAAACACCCTCTCACGATTTCATGTGTTTGGGGCCTCTTGTTGGCTACATGTGCATGGGATGGGAGTGCATTTACTTGATCAAGGACAACACAACAATGGCTTCACCACTGAGGACTATGATTGGCCCTCCCCCAGCCACCATTAACTTGCCCATGTTCTTCAGGGATGGGGGTGGGGGGCTTACAAGCTCCTGCCATTCATAATGGGTCCATTGAATGTGGCTTTCTACACAAGTGAACAGTCCATCTTGGCATGCCTAGTTTGTATAACCACTTCCTACCTAAGGCTCAGTGTGTGTCCTGATGTGTACACACAGAGTTCACTGTGTCAGGGAGAAGCATCTATTTTGACACCATGGTTATTCTTGCTTGAGTTCTGACATGCACAACTAACCAGCACAGACATGATCCCAAGGGCCTGGCTGCTGCTGGGATGGAAATATAGGAGAACCCACAGGAGCAGGGCAACCTATCCCACAGCTGTCCGTTCATGCCAGGACTCCTCAGGATGTCACCAGATAAGCATTCCATCCAGCAAGCCAGAGAACTGAGGGGACAGAAGGCAGGACAGGGCATGGGGATAAGGTGTGGGTTTAGTGTGTCCATGAGGTCTGGTTAAGACAGCAACACATGATAGGTAGCTTTTGCCCACCCAAAGTGCTCTTTCAGTGAGGGAGAAGGTTAGACGTCTTACTGAAACCTGAAGGTGCCATCACCATGCAAAGACCTCAAAGCTCAAGCCTGGCCTAGCAACTGTGGAACACATGGGGTCTACTACGGCCTACTGTGGCTGGGAGGCCTCTGTTCAGGACAGGTCAAAATCAAGTTTCTCCCATCCTTTTCCTCTACCTTGTTACCAAGAGCCCTGATGAAGAGCTGTCCCGAGGCTCCCAGCCTACTCGGGAAGAGCAGGCAAAGCTGATGAAGCCCTTCCATGCATCTCTCCTAACTGGACTCTATAGCTCCAGTTCATGAAGTGGGTGTCAGAGTAGTGACTTTTAAGTTCTTATTAGCTTTCTCTCCTGAGTGTACAAGAGAAAGGAAACACATCCATAGCCTTCCAAAGGGCTTATGTTATGTCTGGTTAGCAATTTCATAAGAAGCTATAGACTCTCTCCTCAAAATTGCAAAGTCCAGCATTCAGTTCAGGATATGTAGCTCACCAAAAGACAGGTTCACCAGCTTAGAGACAGAGCCACAGGCTGGTGTTTGAAATGAAGGAAGAGCCTTTCCATGCCCAATAAGAGCCCAAGACAGGCAGGAGCCAATGTTTCGTCCCTCAACATCTGGGCCAGGGGCATCACCCTTTCCAAACCCAGCGGGTTTCTCCTGGGAGAGCCAGAACGAGATCCCAACACCAGAACCCCAGCTTCAACCCAAAGCTCACCAGCTCTGACAGGCTGCAGCCGTCTCTCACTGAAAGTCTCTATGCCAAATAAGAGGCGGCTGGGGACCCCAGAACATGCTGTATGTTCTTGGGGTTCTTCTATAGACAAGTGGTCTCTTTACAGCGTGCTGAGGAAAACCGAACAGATTGTGAGAAGGAAGGGGAGGCAGCAAGAGAAAAGTTCTAGATCTGCTGAAGCTTCTAAATCAGGTCCAGCTGGCCTCGGAGGTAACTGCATTACAGGAAAGACTGAAAGGTTAATATGAAGCCAGCTGATACCCAAAGAGAACAATTAAGAAGGTTAGGGGGCTTAATATTAGATTAGTCGCTGTGAGGATAAAGTTCACAGCTTCCAGGATAGAAGTCTGACTCAAATCATTTTAGTTGATAGCTCTGGCTCTGCTCTTGTTGATATGTCTCTCTTCCTGGTAACTAAGGGGGAAAAAAAACACATATTCATGTATAATACATGTTCCCTCCCTGCCCTTTCTCTACTGCTTGGAAATGTCTTGTTTTCCTCGGGTTTTAGACATGAGATCCTACCCATATTGGGTCCCCTTGGAAAGGTTCTCCCTCAGTGTGATCTGTGACGTCCTGCATCATCGTGGTAGATATATTCTTGGGATAGATCAAGACAACAAATGGTTTCTCACATCAATAGCTCAGTCCAGGAGAGATTTGGGAGTTAACACAAAGACAGGGAAGCAGCTCGGGCAGCCGAGGAGACAGGGAAAGATAAAGAAGTCCCCGTAGATCCCAAATGTAGCAGCTCTTTTGTTTTCCCTGTGAGATTTTTTCACTTGCAGATTCATAGGCCAACTAAGTTGGAATCTAGCCAGGAGCAGCATGGGAGTTTGCATACCCTGAAGCTCCTTGGATGATGTCATTGCCAGCCTGGTTTGGAGACCACTTGCTCAGGGCCGCAGGGGAAAAATGCAAGGCAAGGATGGACAGGGATGCCTCAGATATGGGGCGTGGCCATTGATGTGACTTCCTAGTTCTCATCCAGCAAGTGAGCTTCCCTGGCCTCACTTCATGCTGTGATTCCCCACATGGGGCGCCACATGCAGTTTGTGGGAGCAGAGTTAATGTTCAAAATCCATTCCCTCCTCAGACCCTGAAACCAGTCCAGGTTTCAGAGACCTGGCTAATGGAGGCCATGCCTGCTCCTCCTAATGAGTCAGCCCAAAGCAGTCCAAGCAGGCTCCTACCCACCTCCCGCAGGCTTCCTCTTCCTTCTGTCCAAAGTACTTGCCTCACATCCGTTAGGCAAGTGTTGTATCACTGAGCTAAGTTGCCCAGGCTGGTCTTGAACTCACTCTGTACTCAAGACAGACAAGCTTTGAACTTGTAATCTTCTTGACTTGGGTTCTCAAGTAGCTGAGATGATAAACACACAATACCAGGCACCGCTTTTTGTTTTTCTTATTGCCTTTTAGACAAAGAACCCACTCCAAGCTCACAGGCCTTTCCAAAACAGACAGTGAGAGTTGGCAAAACAAAACCCCTAGGCCAAAAACAGCTCACAACTTACTGCCCATTGAGTTGTCCGTTATACTAAAATAAAGTTTTATTGAAACACAGCCATACTAGTCTGTTTATATATTGTCAGATCACTCACTGTCTGGCTCCTTATAGAAAATGTTTGCCAAGCCCTGCTCCAAGTAATAACGTGACTAACTCGAAGTACTACTGTTTAAAGGTGTTTCTCGTTTGTGCTGGGTAGTTTCACGACAACTTGACACAAACTAGAATTATCAGAGCAGATGGAACCTCGATTGAGAAAATGTTGTAAGAGTGGGCTGTAGCCAAGCCTGTAGGGCATTTTCTTAATTATTGATCAAGTGGAGAAGGCCTAGCCCATTGGAGGTGGTGCCATTCCTGGGCTGCTGGTCCTGGGTTCTACAAGAGAGCAGGCTGAGCAAGCCATGGGGAGCAAGCCAGTAAACAGCATGGGCTCTGTATCTGCTCTGGCCTCCAGGTTCCTGCCTTGTTTGAGGTCCTACACTGAATTCTTCAATGATGAATAGTGAAATATAAGGAAATAAACCCTTTCTTCGCCAGCTTGCTTTTGGTCATGGAGTTTCATCACAGCAATAGTGACCCCGATTAAGACACCATTCATCCCCATTTCTACTGGAAGTCATTTTGAAATTAGTACCAACTGTTCTAACAGATGAGGAAACTGGGGCCCAGAAAGGAGACGTTTTGCCCAAGGTTACACAGCCAGCAAGGGGCAAAACTAGAAACCAAGCCCGGAGGTCGGCGCTCTAAAGAGAGCTTAGTGAACAAGCACAGCTGTTGCTGGAGCTGAATGTGCGTCTCATCCACCCAGCAGCAGCAGCAGCAGCTCTCTGTTGAATGTGAGAGAGACACATGTCTAAGAAGCAACTGTACATTATGTAGATGTCCATGAGTAATTTCATCTAGCAGAAAATGTCACCAGGAGCTCTCTGTGCATAGGAAAAAAGGCTAGCTGATAGGAGGCTGTTCACTGAAAGCCAAGTGTGGCTTCTGTAAATCTATAACAGTTAATCACACGACTGATGAAGCTGCAGCAGTCTTCCCACCCAGGCTTGGAAATGGCCTTTCTCAGCTTGCTAAAGGGCTGCTCTAGAACCTGAACTGCTGCCACATCACTTGTGTGAGAGGGCCCTCTAGTGTCCATTTCTGGTATTGCCTCCCTTACCTTCTGCTCTGTAGAGAGCAGGGATACTTCCTATGCTGTTTTTAAAGGGCTATGGTTTTTGAGGAACTTCCCTAGTAAGAAAGACTAAAAGGTGTTGCTCTCCTCAGAGCTCCCTGAAGAGGCTGTTACATGCATAGCCTAACAATACTACCATTGCACACAGCCCGTTTGTAAGGTTTCCCTTCAGTCCCAGCTCCATGGCCTTTCGTAGGCTTTGGAGTTCAGTCTGCAGACAAATTTGACCTTCCACAACAACTTGACATTTGGGAAGCTGTCTCCGTTGCCTTCAGCCAAGCTTTGTTTCAGAACGTATTTTGTGTTGTCAGCTTGGAATGGTTAATTTTTGTGGAGATTTTAAAATAATTTTATTGCCTTTTATGAATTTATTTTGTGTTGGGGAGTGTGCACACGTGCTACCATGCTTGTGTGGAGGACAGAGGACAACCTGAAGTAGCCAGTTCTCAATATGTGTCCCAGGGATCAAATTCGGCCTTGGTGCCAAGTGTCTTTAACTTGCTGACACGCCTTACTGTCCTCTATTCTGGGGAGGAGGATGTTTGTTTGAGATAGGGTCTTGCTATGTGCCTTCAACTGGTCTTGACCTCCCTATCTTTCTATCTCTACCTCCTTTGCACAGGGATAACTTGTGAAAACCACCACCCAAGCTGTCATTTTATTCTACTTTAATTGTTTATCAATATTATATACATTGGGATTGTCAGCGTGGCTGGAAGGAGTCCTTGTGCTCAAAAGTACTCAGAAGCAGTAGCCGAGGCTCAGGAGCTGCTGTCCCATCTGACAGGCAAGGATTCTCTAGAGGTAAATGTCCACAACTTCCTGTTGCTGATTGTGTCCCACTTAACCATAGAAAATCGTCCTTAGGAGGGCTGCTGACCTGGGGGCTGCTGAACCCCTGTGTGCTCTCATGTCACGGCTGAGGCAGGCACCGTGGTTCCCAATTTGCAGATGTGACTCAGAGTCTGAAGCTTCAAGTGGCTTGCCCAGGACCCAACAACAAGCATCAGATCTATGTGTCAAAGTGCTGTGGCCAGAGAGGCCTGGATTTAACCCAGAAAACAGCAGCAGTCAGACCACATCTTCCTCATGCCCAAGGTTGCTCTGAATTCCAGCTATGAACCTGAACATCTTCCCTGTTGAAGAATGGAGTCTGACTCAGGAAGAAGTTCCCAGTCACTAGGTTTCTCTTTGTCTCTGTATGTAATGAATTTGAGAATGGCTAACCTTTTTCACCTTGACCATGAAGGAAGGCAATGGCTTGTGGTAAACACACATGTTCTCTTTGCTTTCTGCTGAACATCTTCCTGAAGAGCTTTCTGATGCTGCGTGTCTGGTGCTCTGAGGTCCTTCAAAGGGCCCCAAGGGGCACAGCTTTGACATGAGGTCTAGCTCTGAACTCTGAGCGTTTCACCTGCCTTCCAGGTTTCCCTTTGTCTGCCACTGCTGTGCCCTATGGATTTAACAGCTTGCCTGATGAGCTATCTGAGGGTAAAATGTTAATGAACTCATTTGATCTCAACTGTCATTCACTGTTTTCCCCCTGTGGGAGTAACCATGTACTCTTAGGAGACTAAAGGCCCATCTCTTTAACAAAACCAAAAGGCTTCCAGGCCTTTTCCAGGACCTCCAGCCTTCTCCTACTCCACATTCTTCCAGTATTTGCCTGCCTGTCTTCTAGTTCTTGTGACACTCTTGTCCCCATCTACTGAGGCTTTATTAGTCCTGTCCTCGGCCAGGAAACCTCCCCTCCCCCACCTCCCACCCTCTTAGCCCCTAGCTGTTCTTCTGACCTGTGGCTCTGTTCAGCCACCACCTCACAGTTGTAGATGCCATGGGCCTCACAGCCCAGCTCAGTCCCCAGCTGCCACGCTGGCACTGCCAGCCTCTCCTCAGGCCTACAAGCCCGCACTCGTTTATTCAGTGACCATATTCCACCTTACCAGACCACTCGGTCCAAGATGTCCTCAGAGAGGAGCTGTATCTGCTTCTACTCACTCTTGTACCTCTAGTGCAGGGCATAATTCGGGTTTGTAGACAGGGAGAGGACAGGACAGGAGAGGGGAAGGAACTTCATTGACATGGCCCCTAGCTGACGATGATTCAGCCCAGGACTTTCCACTCACCGTGGTATGAACACTGTTACTGAGTGGAAGCTGGTCTCAGGAGGCTTGCTCCTTTCTGGGCTAGTGATACACGGTAGTCCAAAGTGCGCTGTAGAGTCACAGTCCCTGCCCACGATGGATGGAGTGTTGTTCAAGTGAGTACCCTGCTACACTTGGATAGCCCTGAGGTTAGACGCGTTCAGGGCTTTACCAGCTGATGTTGTTTGTTGTTATTGTTTAACACAATTCCAATGTCTGCTGGGGCATACATATTTCACCAGATGACATCGAGCCAACCTAAGAAATTTATTCATGGCTGCCAGCTGGTGTGTGACATAACAGAAGGCTGGGCCCAAGCTTCCAAGTATGGTTGTGGGTCCTGTGTCCACTCCACCACAAGGCATGGCCACTTAGAGAGGCGGGACACCGGAAGTACTTACCCCACACACTCAGGGTGGGAAAGTGCAGTCTGAGATGTGGGAAGGCTGGAGCTGGCTTGGGGATCCCCAGATTGTGAGCCATGGGGTTCTCAGACCTTTGGACACCAAGCACCGCTGGAAGTCACAGAAGAGCTGAGATCAGAGTCTGGGCCAGGGCTGGATCTAGCCAGGGGGTGGAGAGTGGGGAAGGGGAGCTCAGGCTGGTCCCTCTGGAGAGTGTTTGACTTGATAGACTTGGTGGTGATTGTGGCTGGGAACACAGAGAGGCCTTCTACTGAAGATCAGACAGTGGCTCTGTAGGCAAAGGCCTTCTCTATGGCCCCCCACAGTGGGTCCCAATGAAAAGAGACAGTCCATGGTTCTGAATCATTTATTGTCATGGTGGAAAGTAGATGCATAAAACCATAACCCCTTTCTCAGTGTGGGCCTGAGATTAAATACCTTTTGCAGGGAGGAATGTCTGGGAAGGAAAGCTTATTGGCTATGCCCTCCAGACCTCTAGGTAACTCATTAGCATGGAGATTTCTGTCTTGAGCCACAGGTCATGTCTCTTTTTCTATTGTCTTGGTCTGAGATGTTAGGGATGCCTCATCTACATGTAGAAGGGCTTGGGGTGTTGCTCTTATGTGACTGATGGCCACAAATCTACAGAGGGCTGGAGGGCTGTGGCTACATGACAGGGGCCTAGTGCCTAGGAGCAGGTGAGGCTCCTACCATCCCTTCAGGATCTCCAGGGCTTCTAGCCTTAGCTCAACCAAGGACCAGGCTACCTTTCACAGTCCACTGCCCCACTTCCAACCAGGTTGCCCAAGCTTCTAAGCAGGTCCATTTTTTTCCACCCTGAACTCATCTCTAACAGAGGCCCAGGCTGGCCTTTCTAAGCTGGGGTGAATGATTCTCTGATGATGCCTTCAGAGATTCACCCAGTCTGTTCCCCCTCCCACCACACATGGAGGTGCTCTGTAGAATGTTTGAGTGGCAGCAGGGAATTTTGCCACGAGCATACCAGGGAGGACTTTCCATGAAGAGAAGATGGCCCTGCCCTCCCTGGCAGTATTGTGGCTGGGTTTGCTAGCTGGGTAACCAGCCTGAAAGAAGGAGGAAGAGGAGAAGGAAGAAGGAAGTAAGAGAAAGAGGAGGAGGAGAAAGAAGAATAAGAGGAAGAGAAAGCGGAAGAGGAGGAGGAGGAAGAGGAAGAGGAAGAGGAGGAAAAAGTAAAGGAAAACCACTAAGAACACTACTATCTGGTAAATTCCCCATTTTACAGATAATAAAACTGAGTCCAAAGGCTGAGTTAGCCAGAGTCACATGGAAGTCAATAGAATAACTGGCTGCAGGTTCTGCACAATTTTCTTTCTTTTTCTTTACCTGGTCCCATATAGCTCAGGCTAGCCTTGAGCTTTACTATGTGGCCAAGGCTGGCTTTGAATTTATGATCCTTCTGCCTCTACCTCCCAAGTGCTAAGATTTCAGATGGCTTACCACCATGGCTGGTTCAGATTCTGAGAAAAGTCTTATTCCATGAGGCAATATAGCCTCATAACCAAAAATAATGCCCACATGCCTCCCCAGGAATGTGAGAACCAGAACAAGAAGAAAGAACCAGATAGAGCCAGAATGAGCTGGAAGTTCACAGGAAGCTGCTGACCCAGGGGCCTGAATGATACCAGATGGCCGAAGAGAAGAGGGGACAGACCAAAATCTAGGGTAAAAAAGGTTCCCATTAGCCAGACATGGTGCTGTATACCTGTGATCTCAGCACTGGGGAGGCTGAGTCAGGAGGATCATAAATTGAAGGCCAACCTGGAAAACAGTTAGTTGGGGGAGAAACAAAGGGCCTTCACACTACACAAGTTCAGTGTGCTGTCTTAATTCATATTCTTGTGATTTGTCTAACCCAAATCTTTCTGCCCTCAGTTGCTTTCTGTTGCTCTAATAAACACCATGACCAAGAGCATCTTGGGAGGGAAAAGTTTCTTTGGTTTACATTTCCAGTTCACAGCCCATCCCTGAGGGAAATCAGGGCAGAGATTCAAGCAGAGACTATGGAGGGGCATTGCACACTGGGTTGTTCTCCCTGGCTCTGCTTGGTTCTCTTTCTCATACAACCCAGAACCTCCAACTTAGACACAGCACGACACACAGTAAGCTGGGCCCTCCTGCACCAGTTAACAATTAATAAAATGGGCCAATCCGATGGAGGCAAGGCCTGGCGACAGACTCCCTAGTGTAACTCTGGCCTGTGTCAAGTTGACAGCTCAAAATAGTAAGAGACCTTCCTTCCTTCCTTCCTTCCTCCCTTCCTTCCTTCCTTCCTTCCTTCCTTCCTTCCTTCCTTCCTTCCTTCCTTCCTTCCTTAATTCTGTCTTAGCAAACCACCTTCTATGAAAACATGAGTTCTTCTGCAATCATATAGCCCAGGCTCAGTGAGAAGTTAGCGTGGCGGACAGCTGTACAGCTCAAAAGAAGATACAGTGTCACTCTGTTGGTCTGAGTGCTGTGGCTTTGTCACCTGGTACTGAAAGGAGACAGCGGAGTGGGGAGTGGAGAGTCTTGTCAGTGTTCTCTCCAAGAGAAAGCACCTGCCAGGGGCCTCTTTTAGGGTGGGTGACTTTGGCACTGAATGTCCTTAACCATAGAGGACCAGATCCATAATCTGTTTTTGCTCTGCTTTGTTCTGTGGCAAATTTTCATGTAGCCTAGCTGTTCTCAACCTGTGGGTCACAGTCCCTTTGGGGGTCGAATATCTGATCTCCTGCATATTAGATATTTACATTACGATTCATAACAGTAGCAAAATTACAGCTATGAAGTAGTAACAAAATAATTTTATGGCTGGGGGTCACCACAGCATGAGGAACCGTATTAAAGGGTCACAGCGTTAGGAAGCCTGAGGACTAATGTAGCCCGAGCTGGCATCTAACACACTATGTAGCCAAAGATGACCTTGAATTTTTAAATTCTCCAGCTTCCGCTTGCTGCTTGCTGGGACTGAAGTGTGTCACCACCTGGCAACCTGTAAATCATCTCCAGCACAAGCCTGGAAGTAGAGGCCCAGAGATTAAAAAAAAAAGATGGTTGGGTGCCACCTGAGAGAGAAACGGTAGAAGAGACAACCAAAGTGGAGGCTGTGGTGTCGCTGAGTCACACACGGATCAGGTGTGTGCTGGGTCTGTGGAGCACACACTTGTGATGTGCCCGGGGATTACCTCAACTCCTTCACATTTAATATCACATCCTCAGCGAGCACATGGAAGTGGGCACTAATGTTCTACTATATAGATGGCAAGACCAAAGCTCAGGGAAGGGTTGCATCCTTAGACATGGAATAATTAAGGTTTGAATCTTGGTCTGCTGATGCAACCCCATAGAGGCTTCTCACAGCCTCACAGTCACAAATCAGAAACTGTGAAGGCAGGGAAATGTCCTGCTTGGGGCTGCTCTGGGAAGCCCCGTTGCTTTTATGTAGTATACTTCACACACACACACACACACACACACACACACACACACACACTATGGTTTTTGTTGTTGTTTAGCTGATTATAATTAGCTCTTGTTCTTTAATGATTATTTATTTTATGTACATTGTTTTGCCTGTCTGTCTGTCTGTCTGTCTGCCTGCCTGTCTGTCTGTCTGTCTGAGTGTGTCAGAGCCCCTGGAACTGGAGTTACAGACAGTTATAAACTACCATGTGGGTGCTGGGAATTGAACTTGAGTCCTTTAGAAGAGCAGCCAGTGCTCATAACCACTGAGCCATCCCTCCAGCCACATTTAGTTCTTTAAGAGAGTCCTGCTATGGGGCATGGGCTTGTAACAAACTCGAATTCACAGCAATCTTCCTCAGCCTCCAGAGTGCTGGAATTACAGGTATGTGTTAGTCTACCTAACTCATCATCGTGTTCTTGGGAGAAGAGAAGTATGTGCCAGAATGGGGTAGCACCACCATCCTGCAGGGCAAGTGATATTCTCTGCTGCCCCCTTAGTCAGCAGGACTTTTAGCTTACTGTCACACTGTCCTCAGAGACATTTCTACTTACTAACTCCTCAAGGCTTTTTGGGATGTCCACTGGCCCCTGTGAGGCAGGTGGGGTTGGTGTGATGGCTTCAAGTGGCCTCCTGACTTGATGGCAGCAGGCATGTGGTCTGTGGGGCTGCTCCAGCTTCTGCACTCACGGCAGCTGCCACTGAAGAGGCCCTTTCCCTTTCATCTGTGGGTCACAGCCTGTGGCCATCCCAGATCTCTCGGCATTTTGTCCTAAGAGGTTCTTGTCGTGGGAAAGCTGATGGGGGCAGGGAGAGAATGTCAGCAGGAACAGAAGCATTGATTCCAAAACTCTGCCCTCTCTCTGGGGCCTGAGCCAATAATAGTGACAGTCTCTTAAGTACACCCACCCTTAAACTTGCTATGACAGCTACCTCCCTGTGATGACCAGCTGAGGCTGTGAGGCAACATCTCTTCAGCTGACCGGATGTCACTTGATACAGTGACCCTTGCTAACAGTATGCATTACCCTTCCCACCCCACCTCAGGCCCTGGGAAACCTTATATGGCTGAAACCAGCCCTCTAGTTCCCTGAGCAGCCTCAGGAAAGTGCCCACAGCCAATGTCAGCACTTCTGGTCCTTCCCATTTCCCTTGCAACTCCCACCCGGGCCCAGCTTGGAACCTAGCCTCAATCAGAGCTCTTATGGTGCCCGCTTAGTTCCCACCGGGAACAGCCCTTCTGGGTGGCTCTCAGGCTAAGGGCACGGAGTCAGGCACACTGCAGCTAAATGATGTTCCTACACTAGCTGAATCTGACCTTTGCCCTGCTGCCTCACATCTATAACTCTGCTTTCCCATCAGTACCAAGGACTTGCTATTCAGAAGGGCTGAGAGGCAACCAGTACACTCAGCATGGAACCCAGCACACAGCAAACTTTCAGGGAATGGCTGTGAGTCTCTCTCTCTCTCTCTCTCTCTCTCTCTCTCTCTCTCTCTCTCTGTGTGTGTGTGTGTGTGTCTGTCTGTCTGTCTGTCTGTCTAACACACAGTAAACTTGCAGTGAATGGCAGTGTGTGTGTGCACATATGTATCTGTCTGTCGTCTGTCTGTCTGTCTGTCACTTTTGGACTGTTTCACATTTTCATACCATACTAGTTTGTGTCCCATATGGCTCATAAGTTCTATCTTTGCCCATATTTTACACTTCTTTTACTCTCTAGCCTCTTCTACATTGCACACAGGCCTGTTAAGCCTTCGTTTTCTGTTTTCTGTTTGGTTTTAATGGTTTCTGACAGCAAAAGATTAATATTTATTACTACCTAAGTCTTACCCATCAGCACATAACTGAAAGTTATGATTTTGTGCGTATCAAGTTTTCCCTTTCTGCTTTATCTTCAGTGCTGGAGACAAAACCTAGGGTCCTATGCTAGGTAAGTGCTATTTAAAATACAAACTGCACGTGCCTCCTGACTAAGTATTTCCACAGAAGTAAAAAAGCCCATGGCTGCATGCACAGAGCGCATTCTGCCTTCTTGTTTATGGTGGGAGGCAAACTCTGGACAAAAGGTAAACGACCTTCAAGAGCAGAGTACTCAGGACTGTTCAGATATTTAAAAGGATAATTTGGCAATGTCATCAGATGATTTGAGGACTCCATGAATAATTGAGATCAGACCAAGTGCAGACAACTTGAATATAAATTTACTGCATTTATGAAGTCATGGTACCTTCCTCATGTGTGGCTGATCCATGGGTAGGGGAAGAATGTTGGGATCCAGGCCACATTGCTGTCATTAGCTCTGCTAGGGGACAGGCTTGGACAGAGGAGGGGAGAAGGAAAGGAGAAGACAGAGCACACTGAAACATGAGAAATGTGAGCTCTAATCTCATTTATGAATAACATAGAATGGCAGATATAGGAAGGTTCACATAACTGTCTATCTGTCTGTCTGTCTCTTTGTCCATTTTTTTGTTTGTTTTTCTAGACAGGAGTTTTTCTGTGTAGCCCTAGCTGTCCTGGAACTAACTCTGAAGACCAGGTTAGCCTCAGCTAAGATATTCCCCTGCCTCTGCCTCTCCAGTGCTGGGATTAAAGGTGTGCACCACCATGCTGGCTTTAGGTTCCTATTTCTTCACCAAGATCTCAACACAGACAGATCGTCACTGCAATCTAGTCTCTTTTGGGGCGCTTGCAGCATCTCTCCTTTCATATAATACCACGCCCTGTGCCTGTGTGCTATTTCTGATTTAGCTTCCGTAGAGGGGGTGAAAACGTGGAGGGTGCAGGACTTCAGCATGGGTGCGTTTGAAAGTGCGCTGGTTCCCTTCCCCTCTTCAGTCATCTTGCCCACACCCCATTCAACAACAATCTTCTTGGCATCTCTCCTCTAGTAAGCCTTTGTGAAGCTGTCAGCTCATTTTTTTGAAGAAACAATGCCTCCCTTTCTTTTGCAATCATATCTCGCCGGTTACCTGACACGGATGAAAATAGAGGTGGCACAAAAGAGGCTCGGCAGCACAGCAACAGGAAGATGCCTCAGCTGCCTGTGGTGCTGATGTGGGCTCATCTCCACCTGAACATCCAGTACACCCACAGCAGGCCGCAGGGAGTGTACAGCATAGAGAGGAAGTGCAAGATCATGTGACCTTGTGAGCTGACACTAGAAGCAGAACTTCACCTGGAAACCCTGTGTGCTAGAAGGTGAGTAACTCCTAGTCCTCCCATACTGTCATGACGTCATTGCCTCTGTAGTTGAAGTGCATGACCTCACACTGTTGCTGGATCTTGACTATCCATCCTCCAAAGGCCCATGGGTAGAAAGTATTGGGACAGAACAGCCTAGGGCACTGCACAAAACATCATGACCAAGAAGCAAGTTGGGGAGGAAAAGGTTTATTCAGCTTACATTTCCATATTGCTGTTCTTCACCAAAGGAAGTCAGGATTGGAACTCATACAGGGCAGGAACTTGGAAGCAGGAGCTGATGCAGAGGCCATAGAGAGGTGCTGCTTACTGGATTGCCTTCCTGGCTTGCTCAGTTTGCTTTCTTATACAACCCAGGACCACCAGCCCAGGGATGGCACCACCCACAATGGGCTGGCCCCTCCCCCCTCCCCTCACCCCCATCACTAATTGAAAAAACCCAGATGCAATTGCTGCTGTGGCATATCCGTTTAAGAACATTTGTCTCACCTGAGTCTCAGAACAACTTGGTGGGTCAGATAGAGTCATTCCATTCTTACAGCTGGATCTCATGGAGGCATTCCTCAAGGGAGGCTCCTTTCTCTGTGATAATTCTAGCTTGACACACAAAAACCAGCCAGTACAGGCACTATTAGAAATAATGGAACCCTTAGGAGGTAGTGCCTAGGGAAAGAAGTTGTGCCATTGGAGGTGTGCCCTTGAAGTAGATATTAGGACAGCCCTATATAGCCAAGGGTGGCTATGAGCTTCTTCCCTCCCCCTCATAAATGGTGGAATTACAGATGTATGCCTCCATGTTTGGTTTATGTGGTGCTGCCGATCAAACCAAAGGCCTTGCATGCTAGGCAAGCACGCACATAGCCATATCCCCAGTCCACCTGTCCTCTGTTTCATTTCATTTCTCTTAGGTATTTTGTCATAGTAGTGGATAGCTGTCAACCGAAGTGGGTGTGGGGCCTGGAAATTCCAGTCTTCTTTTTGCAACATACTGCATAGCACTTTGCTGATGAGGCACTTTTGGGGTAGGTGGCCTCGAGTGGCTAGGGCAGATGAACTGCTTGCCATCCTGTCTTGGGACAGGCAGTATACAGTTTAGAGATAAGACTCAGATCCCAGGTTAACACTGGGTGGCTTTGGATAGTTTTTCACACGTCATCCTATTTGTCCCCTTGTCTACAGGATGGAATGACTCTATCTGACTCACCAAGTTGTTCTGAGACTCAAGTGAGACAAATGTTCTTAAAGGGATATGCCACAGCAGTGATAGAATCTGGGTTATTTCATACCTGGATACATCTGTAGCAATGAGAGGGAACCAGGGACTCTATCCTGCCAAAAGGTGCCATACTCCTGGGGAAGAACCCACTGAATGCACAGGGACAAGTCTCTGTGTATTGCTTTCATCAGGGCTTCCTGTTTTAGGTCTACACACTAAGATCTAAATAAATCTGACACCCCTTAGTTTCCATGACTATTTCTGGACCCGAGTTCATATTTCTCTCAGCTGATAGAAAAATTGAAGCCCAGGCCTTTCTCCCCACTGACTCCTGTTCTGGCATACTGGATAAAGCTCTCACGATATAAAGGAGCTTCATGGTCTTTACTCTGCCCATATCTCCTGCCAGTCTCTATTGCCCCCAGGATATATTTGAAGAACACACATCTTCAATATTAGGAACCAAGAAGAAAATGAGCTCACGGACACAGAGCAGGCCTTGTTGGGCACTGCAGGGAGATGCCCACTGTATTAGATACTTTTCTCATTGCTGTAATCAAATGCCTGACCAAGACAACTTAAGGGAGGAAGGGTTTAGTTTCACTTACAGTTCAAAGGGATACGGTCCATCATGGTGGATGAGACGGCAGCAGGAACGAGAGGCCAGCGGGTTACACTGCACCCACAATCAAGAAGCAGAGAGGGAGGAATTGTTGTCCCCAGTTTAATTTCTACTTTTTTTTGTTCAGCAAGGATTCCAGCCCATGGAAGAGTACTACCCATGTTCAGGTTGTTTCTTCCTACCTCAGTGAACCTACTACAGGTAATCCCTCACAGGCACGATCAGAGGCTTGTCTCTTTGGTGAATGTAGAACCTGTCTGGTTGATAACAATTGCTATGAACCACCACTCTTGTCTAAAGACAAGTAATAAGAAATGCTTAGTACTGGGGAAGGTTGGGGGGACAAGCCCAATATGGTAGGCAGAGAGCCTCCTCTGTGCTCTGCGAACATGCCAGGACTGCGCCCTCTGCAGGTCTCTGCTGGGAGTGTTCATTCATTTCTTAAACTCTAGAGTTCCCTGCAGTCACCAGTAAGTCTTTCTCTGCTCCTCTAGCCCTCCTCACGGCTTCTCTAAGTCGTTCTTCCCTGTGGACCTTTACATTGTTGTTTCCTGTAATGTTTAGCTGTCCTCACCAAAGGCAGCTCCACAAGTCAGATTATTGTTGTTGTTGGACTGTTGGACTCTGGGTTGTTATATCCCAAGTATCTGTAAGAGTGCCTGACACAGGGTGGGCCCTCGGTGTGTATATTAGGCACAGGGATAGGTGAGTTCATCGTTGGACTAATGACTTGGATTCCTTCATTTCCTCCCTGTGATACTGGTGCTAACCTGAGCTCTCAGCAGAGCTAGGGCTGGGACAAAGAGTAACACATTTGTCTTGGACACAAGGTTTAATTAAGGAAGCATCAAAAACCCTATGGATTTTACTTGTAGACAGTGTCTCATGTTGCCCAGGCTTGCCTCAAACCCATTTTGTAGCTGAGGGTGACCTTGAATGTTTGATCCTCCTGCCTCCACCTCTGGAGTGCTGGGAGTATAGATGTGTGTCACCATGCCCAGTTTCTAAGGTGCTCAGGATGGAACCCAGGCCTTCATGCCTTGTAGGCAATTACAATCTGAACTCCATCCCCAGCCCAAATGAGTTACTCCCCAAATGAGTTACAACCGTTACTCATTTTGGGCTGGGGATGGAGCTCAGATAGCAATGCAAGCATTTTCCCAGCAGTGGGATTGAATTTACAGCTTCATACCCTAGGCAGGCACTTTACCAGTAAGCCAGATCCTCAGCCCTCTCCCTACTCTTTGGCTTGAGTCAGGGTCTCACTAACTTTTCCCAGCTGGCCTTGAACTCCCTCTGTAGCCCTGGCAGCTCTTGAATTTCTGATCCTCTTGACTCGGCCTCCTGGGTTGCTGACATTACAGACATGGCCACCCAGCTTCATGTATCAAGAATTTTCTCCCTAGGAAGGAACAAAGAAGCTCCTTCTTCCTGTGATTCTAGTGACAAACCCAAGTTGGATTCCCTGGGGAACCCAAGGGTCAACAGGTTTGGAATTTCTGGCAGGAATGTGAGTAATTTTAAAGCAGCCATACCAGAAGGTCTACACTTCCCTGTGGCTGTAGTGGTGGAGCCCCTTCCTTCAGCCTCTCCACTCCCCAACCTATATACTCTAGCCTCTCTCCAAGACCCCAAGAGCATGTGAAATTAGGGCAAAATCGAATAAAAACAGCTGGGAAATGTGGCTGGAAATTCAAGTAAGGGTCCAAGGACACTTCCTACTCACACTTTCTACGAGGGACCCTCAACCATCAACAAGCTGAGCTGTAATAGTCTTTTGTGAGCAGACACAGCTGAACTCATAAAGATGGCTGCTGTTTGGTTCAGAATGTAGGGCTGTACAATACTTGGTCATAATGCACCACTTTTTAAAAGGCCACTGTGATTGCAATGAAAGATGAAGAACAAAATAAAATATCATTCAGAAAACTTGCAGTGGAGCGAAAGTTAATTAAAGACCGTTAAACATCAGCACTCGGTCAGGAGAAATCCCCAAAGATGGCAATGTTCTTAATTGATTAAATTAATTAAAACAAGATAAGCAAAGAAGTAGATATTGAAGTTTTTATTAATGACTTTTCTTCCACTAATGCCAGGAAAGTAGTATTTTAATATATTCTGGTTTTGATTTTTTAATAAATAAAATATTTAAACTTAAAACAATGAAGAGTTTTAATATACTTACATTTCAATATTTTAAAGCTACCTTAATATTCTAAAACAATTAACTATTAATAAGAAGCACAAAGATATGCCAGTGAGGGCACGCATATTTTTCTTTTGCTCCAGGCACCAGGCGCCGTCTGTGACGCTTGGATGCCAGATCTCAGGAGGCATGGGCTGGTGAAGTGGTTTAATGAGCTGTCCCTCCCAGAAAGATGCCCAGGAAGTTCACCGTTACATCACAGACATAACACACAACCTGAGGAGAGTTGAGGGGACCCCAGAGGCTGGTGAAAGAGACCTTGGGGATTGGGGTGCTTTTCAGCAGTCTCTACATCCTGCTGTGAAGGCCAGCTCTGATGGGCTCTCTAGCCTTCCTCTGGCTTTCTGGTTAAGTGCTCTTGGCTGCTCTTTCAGAAGACCAAGGTTTAGTTCCCAGCACACACATGGTAGCTCAAATCTGCCTCTAACTCCAGTTCCAAGGGACCCAATGCCCTCTTTTGGCCTCTGCAGGCACTGCATGCATATGGCCTACTTATACATATGCAAGCTAAACACTCAAACACATAAAAAATAACACCTTAAAAAATACATTTAGAAATGTGTTCTCCCCCAAACATTTTACTCCTTGGGTAAAAACTTTTTCAACTGCCTTGTCTAAAATTGTTTAGTTGAGAGCCAACAGGCTGATATTGCATTGCCAAGGGGGCTCTTTGTGCTTTTTATAGCTTGTAATATGGAAACAGTACCTTGGGAAATTACATTCAAGTACTTGTGCCCCCAAATAGCCCCTGTTCAAACCGGCAAGCAGAGATTTCTGCACTGACGGACTGTACACCAGCCACCATGTACCTCCATGCACCAAGCACTTGAAATGTGTCTATCATGAGACCAAGGACTGAAATTTAACTTCAGGGGTGTGTGTGTGTGTGTGTATGTGTATGTGTGTGATTGTTGTTATTTTGTTCTTGAGGCAATATCTTACTACGTAGTCTTAGCTGGCCTAGAATTCACCATAAAAACCAGGCTGGCCTCAAACTCATAGAAATTCACCTGCCTCTGCCTCTCGAGTGCTAAGATTAAACAGCATGTGCCACCACTGCCAGTCTAATAAAAATGTAGACTTGAAATATAAAAACAGGATTGTATTAAGTCACCACATATGGCCACTATACAGAAACGGAACACTAGGGGAAGCTGAAATCTGGTTTGTAAATCTGATTGTAGGATCCCAAAGTGAAGTGACATGGGTCTTAGATGTCACTCACTACTTCATGGAGAATCTACTCTGCAGTGTTTCCTGTGGAGGAGAATTGGGCTGGCAACTTCTCTGGTGACAGCTGGTGTGAATCACCTGCCCCTCCCATTTTCATCCTGGTTGATGTCCTCTAAGACTTAGGGGGTTCCTGGCCAGCAGGGAAGGGCGGACTGAGAGCAGGTCACCAGTTGTTCCCAGTGCATGGCTGCATCTAGTGCTCCAAGGGGACGGAGATGCTGGGGAAGCAATACCAGCATAATTACCACATGCTTCAAGTCAGCATCCAATTCGGCACAACGCCCATCATCCCTGGACCTTCATCATCCTTCACCATAAGATGGAAGTGCAGCAAGTGGCAGGCAGGAGAGAGGGGTCCTTGGCAGAGTCTTGAAACAGACCACAGCCATAGGGAGGCATTGGAATTAGTCCCGGGATCACTAGGCTGTGTTCCCAAGCTTACCAAGTACTCTGTGACTCAAAGCACTGAGTGGAGGGACCTGGCAACTCCAGACAACAAAGACAAAAAGGCTTTTGTTTCTTTTCAACTGCCTGAAACGTCAAACTTTGAATTCCTCTTTGAGACGTTTATTTTCTAGTCTTTGAAAAGTCAAGTTCAGTTTGAAATTAATTTTCTTAAGAAGCGTTTGCACCTTTTAAAAACAGAAAAACACTGGTCACAATGACAAGTAACAGAGCTGTTGTGAACAGCAGCCTGTGCCCTGAATAAACAGCACAAAGAAAGAAATGGAATTAGCCAGAGTAGAATTACTCATCAGAATACAGACTGTCAAAACTGAGCATGCTGCTCTCCCAACACTGGAGAAACTGAGGCAGGGGCGATACTACTGAGAACAGACTGGGCTACACAGCAAGACCTTGTTGCAAAACAAAACAAACAAGCCACATATACTGAGGGCCAGAGAAATGGCTCAGCAGTTAAGAGCACAGTCTTCCAGAGGACCTGAGTTTGACTCCCAGTACCCATGTTGGCAGCTCACAACTGCTTGTTAACTCCAGCCCCAGGGGATCTGTTGCCCTCTTCTGTCCTATCCAAGTACCTGTATTCACATGTGTATACACACACACACACACACACACACACACTACCACCACCACCAGCAGCAGCAGCAGCAGGGTTCCTACTTGAAATTTGCCCCCTTGATAAGATTTGTGTGTGTCTGTGTGTGTTTTTAAGATTTATTTTATGTATATGAGTACACTATAGCTGAATTCAGACACACTAGAAGAGGGCATCAGATCCTATTACGGATGGTTGTGAGCCACCATGTGGTTTCTGGGAATTGAACTCAGGTCCTGGAACAGCAGTCAAATGTTCTTAACCACTCAGCCAGCCAGGAAGCAGGCAGAGATGCTTAACTAGCTCTCTCCTTTTAACTCATTCTGAGGCCCCCAGTCCTCAGGATGGTGCCATCTTCAGAGTAGATTATCTCATAAGCCTTTATGGATTACTGCCTTAGACATACCCAGCGTTTGTTTCCATGGTGACTGAATTCCCATCAAGTTGATAATCAAGATTATCCATGCTTCTTTAAACAGAAGCATGAAACAGCTGTTGGGATTCAGGGGGTGTGGCTAATGAATATGCTTTGATCAGAGGTTCCTGGGAATCTAACCCTTAGGAGCAGTAGTTCTGGGATCACTAATTCTGTGTTCATTTGGGACTTTATAGGACACAGCTGAGACAGAACAAACCTGTCTTAGTTAGGGTTACTATTGCTGTGATGAAACACCATGACCAAAAAAACCTGAGAAAAGGGGACCTGGGTGGCATGTAACTTTAATTTTTTCAAACCTTATTTTTAATGATGGTTCTTGTCTTAGTCAGGGTTTCTATTCCTGCACAAACATCATGACCAAGAAACAAGTTGAGGAGGAAAGCTTATAGTTTCATATTACTGTTCATCATCAAAGGAAGTCAGGACTGGAACTCAAGCAGGTCAGGAAACAGGAGCTGATGCAGAGGCCATGGAGAGGTGTTACTTACTGGCTTGCTTCCCCTGGCTTGCTCAGCTTGCTTTCTTACAGAACCAAAGACTACCAGCCCAGGGATTGCACCACCCACAATGGGCCCTCCCCCACTTGATCACTAATTGAGAAAATGCCTTACAGCTGGATCTCATGGAGGCATTTCCTCAAGGGAGGCTACTTTCTCTGTGATAACTCCAGCCTGTGTCAAGTTGACAGAAAACCAGCCAGTATAATTGACCCCTTGTCAACTTGACACACAAACACATCACTATTAAACCTCAACCCTTACTTTCTTATTCATCCCCAAAACCTAAATTACTTTAAAATTCTCACAGTTTTTGCAACTTCTTACATATTAAAATTTTAATCCCTTTAAAATATCCAATCTCTTTTAAAATGCAAAGTCTTTTTATAATTAAAAGTCTCTTAACTGTGGACTCCACTAAAATACTTTCTTCCTTCAAGAGGAAAAAAAGATCAGGGCACAGTCACAATCAAAAGCAAAATCAAACTCCAACTGTCCAATGTCTGGGATCCACTCAGGATCTTCTGGGCTCCTCCAAGGGCTTGGGTCACTTCTCCAGCTCTGCCCTTTGTAGCACACACCTTGTCTTTAGGCTCCAGCTGCCTGTACTCCACTGCTGCTGCTGTTCTTGGTGGTCATCTCGTGGTACTGATGTCTCCAAAACACTGCTGTCTTCTGCTATAACTAGGCTTCACAGTAGCCTCTCATAGGCTCTCTTCATGGTGCCAAGCCTCAACTACTTTGCATGACCCCTTCAGTCCTGGGCCATCAATTACAAATGAGGCTGCACCTTCACCAATGGCCTTCCACGGCCTCTCACAGTGGCAAGCCTCAGCTGTTCTTCATGACCCCTTCATGCCTTCAAAACCAGTACCACCTGGGTGACTCTTACACATTACCAAGTCCAGCCACAGTAGAAGGTACAACCTTGGCTATCTCGAACACACAGCCTCTGTGCTCTCAGAAAACATTTCCCAGATTTCACCTCAGTGATGTTGGTCTCTTTTTAATCACTGCTAATTTCTTAGTTCCAGCTAACCAGCACCAATTGTCCCAGTAATGCAAAGGTTTCATTTCAGTAGTTCTGGTATCTTGTTAATCACAGCTGATTCTTCAGCCCCAGCTAACCAAAACCACAGAATCTTCACAATCAAAACAGCAACAGCCCTGGTAAGAGACTTTAATCTTCCCTCTGAAATTTCACAAGCCAGGCCTCCATTGTTTGCACGGTTCTCAACATTATCTTTCAAGCTTCTATAGAACATCTCACAGAACTCTTAATACCAGATGGCTCTTCTAGCCCAAAGTCCTTCCACAGTCCTCCCCAAAACATGGTTAGGTTGTCACAGAAAATACCCCACTATGCTGGTACCAAAAGGTTTATTCAGCTTACACTTCCACATTGCTGTTCATCATCAAAGGAAGTCAGGACTGGAACTCACACAGGTCAGGAAACAGGAGCTGATGCAGAGGCCATGCATGGAGGGATGTTACTTACTGGCTTGCTTCTTTTGGCTTACTCAGCTTGCTTTCTTATAGAACCCAAGACTAGCAGCCCAGGGATGGCACCAGCCACAAGGGACCCTCCCTCCTTGATCACTAATTGAGAAAATGCCTTACAGCTGGATCTCATGGAGGCATTTCCTCAACTGAAGTTCTCTTCTCTGTGATAACTCCAGCTCGTGTCAAGTTGACACAAAACCAGCCAGTACAGTTCTTAAACATTTTAACCTCCCTTGTAACTCACCACCCACCAGAGGTAGTGGACTAGAAAAACTGCAGGGAAGTGGACCTGTTTAGAAAGGCTCTTTGGAGCAACTCCCATCTGTGTTGTCTGGAAATCCGTGGTTCAGTTCACAGGTCAGCAGGCAGCTCAATCCATTCACAAACACCTCATAGATACACTGGCAGTCCAGTTCCATAGAGTCGTGTTAACAACAGCAGTGACAAGACAGCAGAAATAGCCAGGCCTTAGCCTTGGCTTGAGTCAGCAGGAAGGACCAACAGGAATAATCAGAAGTTCTTGGCTGTGCCTCTCTCAGGGAAGCAAAGATCAGTGCAGATGTGAGACCAACCAGCATTGCACAGCTCGCTGTACCAACGAGCCAAGCTTTGTCTCCGTCACTCCATGGAGTCCTATTTACACCCTCCAAACATCGCATGTTGTCCATGTGCCTTGCCTTAGCACCTGTCTTGGCTCAGCTCTTGCATCCAATCAGCCCAAGTCCATGGAAGCAGCAACACCACCAGAAGTTATTTTGGTGTGTTTCTCTCTATGGAGTCCCGACAAATGGGGCTCAACTACGCAATGTAAGGTGAGCCAATACATGTGTGTTGTTAGCAAAGAATCCTTCATCACCTGTCCTTTTATATCCTTATTTTAGCAGAACATCCTCTCTCCTATGTCTGCTTCAGCGAAATGTTCCTTCACAAGTCTGCCTTAGCCTTTCACACCTGTGTTCACCTTAATGAAAAGTTCCTTCCCGTGCTTGCCCCAGCAAAACACCATCCAACCGACTTTCCAAAGAGCCTTAAGTTTCCACTTCAGTGGCAGCTGAGCTGATCAGCATGCCAGCTCTCTATTAGCCACACCACCAGGACAAGCTCTCCAGACCTGCTCCATCCAGGGAACCCAATGCTACCATAGGCAGGAGGCATGGTCAGCTCTCCTGCTCCCGTGTCCTCGTGCCTCCAGGGCCAGCTCCACTGTGCTGCCCAGACAAGATGTAGGGTCCACTCTCTAGTGCTACAGCCTGCGAGGGGTTGGGTCAGCTCTCCATATTCACACCCTTGGGACTGGCTTACCAGGGCCAGATTCACTTCGTTGTGCAGGTAAAGTGGAGGGCCAGTTCTCCCAAGTACTTCAGCCAGTGAGGGGGCAGCAATAGCTTTCCTATTCTCATGCCCTTGGGGACAGCTCTTCTGACTAGCACAGGTGCAGGGAGCAGGGCATCATTCCTCCACCCGAGCCACTTCATGGGAGATGAGTGGCAGGGCCAGCTCTACTGTGCTTATGCCCATGGGCCAGCTCACCTGTGCCCCTTCCATCAGGGCTCTACTGTGTGGAGGTGCAGGTGAGGTGCAGGCTCTGTTCTCGTGAGTGCTGCAGTCAGAGGATAGGGCCAGCTCTATCACCTGCTGTCATGACTCAGGGCCCGCTCTCCTGACTGCTGCAAGTGGTGAGGAGCGAGGTGGTGTATCTCTCTCTCTCTCTCTCTCTCTCTCTCTCTCTCTCTCTCTCTCTCT
>NW_021620763.1:2351354-2363219 GCF_004785775.1 Grammomys surdaster
TCTCTCTCTCTCTCTCTCTCTCTCTCTCTCTCTCTCTCTCTCTCTCTCTCTCTCCTCTCTCTCTCTCTCTCTCTCACACACACACCTTCACCACCTCACTGTGGACAAGTGGCAGGGCCAGCTCTTACCCTCAGGGTTGGCTCACTAGCGCCCCCTTGACCAAAGCCAGCACTACTGTGCTGTCCAGGTATCCTGTGTTTTCAAAGAAAAGGTCTCATTATGCAGCCCTAATTGTCCTGGAACTCACTATGTAGACCAGGCTAGCCTTGAACTCAAAGCATGCCGCCTGCCTTTGCCTCTTGAGTGCTACGGCTAAAGATACAAACCTGCATACTCTATTTTAATGAATAATGTTATGATTACTACTAAGCCAGTCAACCCCTCTAGCTATATAATCTTCTAAGGTATTCGTGGATCATAACTGATTGGCTTGCCTTGGTGAAATGCAACCCCCTCCCTTAATGTGTGTGTGTGTGTGTGTGTGTGTGTGTGTGTGTGTGTGTTTGCCTGTATGTGTGTCTGTGCACCACTTGTATACCTGGTTTCTGAGGACAGAAGAGGCATTGAGTCCTCCATGTGAGTGCTGAGAATTGAACCTGGGTGCTCTCCAAGAGCGCCCATGCTCTTCACCACTGAGCTGTCTCTCCAGCCTCTGAAATTGTCCTTTTGTCTCTGGCTTTGTTCACTGCAGTAACTCTGACATAACGTTCCTCACGTATGCTTGGATTCTGTATGTACAGGATGATGATCCAGGGGTGGGGCTAGGGTTGCTGAATCAAAGAGCAAATCAATGTTGTGTTTTAATAAAAGCTGCAAAAGAGATGCTGCAGTTCCATTTCCATTAGTGATGTCTGAGACATATTTTCCCTGTGCCCTTTGCTTTGCATCTCACACTTAGCTGCTGGCCACAGGCAGCCTTTCGTTGCTATTTGAAGATACGCTTCTCTGACCTTTGGGCTGGAAGCATTTTCCCTGGTGATGGCTTACATTACCTTTCCCCGAGATCAATCTCTTCACATCCTTTGCTGTCTTCTGTCAGATTGCTTGTCTTTTTCTCATCAACATTTAAGAGCTCCTGGAAGATTATGGTTTTTTTTTGTTATCAGTCTTAAAATGTTTTTAAATTCAGCTTTGCCAGATGACTTTGATAAATGGATGTCTTCTGCATAAAGTTTCTAAATAATCAAAATCCTCTCTGTTCTGTCTTGGTGTGGGAGATCGTGGGAGAAGCAGGGTGAGAGATCGAGAGGCCAGTCAGCAGGTCAGTTGGGATACATAGTAACACCCTGCCTCAGAGGAAAATGTCTCTACAACACCCCCATTGTGATAGTTCATCTTATACGGACTCATAGTACAACTGCAATTCAATTTTTAACCGTTTTGTTTAGAAAATATAATTGCTATGTTTTTATCTATGCAGTTGATGGGTGAGAACCCCTCAGCCCCAGCCACAGACTCCTCCGGCAGTTTTCACCTGGGTCTTGAGGTTGTACCGGATAGCTGTTTCCATTGCTTTAATCTGATACTGAACGGTACTTACTTAAGGGCAGGTTAATGGGTCTTACAGAATTTGGAGGGCAGGATTTCTTTTGAGTTTGTTCTTAGAAATAAATGATGTAAGTATTAAAACTTTATTTTCATGCTCCTTGTGGCCTATAGATTTAAGCAGTTGTGATGCTTAATTTTAACTGTCAATGTGACACAATCAAGAATCACCCAGGGGGGCTGGAGAGATGGCTCAGTGGTTAAGAGCACTGTCTGCTCTTCCAGAGGTCCTGAGTTCAATTCTCAGCAACCACATGGTGGCTCACAACCATCTATAATGGCATCTGGTGCCCTCATCTGGCACGCAGGTATTCATGCAGATGGAACATTCATATACATACATTTTTAAAAATGTTAAAAATAATAAAAAGAATCACCCAGGAACGGATTCTTAATGAGGATTGTGTTGTCCTGTGGAAGCTCCTATGAGGGGATGGGAGGTTCTTAATGTGGTTTTGGAAGTGCAAAGACTCTCCCTGAATGTGGGCTGCATCATTCACGGACTGGACGAATGAATGAAAAGGAGCAGGCGAGCTAGCACTGGTGCCCATGTGTGCATGTGTTATCTCTGCTCTTCATTACGGAGGACATCTGGGTAGTTGTTTTATGTTCCCCCTGACTTTTCTGCTACGGTGGTCTGTATACTTGAACTGTGAGCTAAAATAACCCTTCCTTTCCTGAGTTATTTCTTTAAAAAATCATCTGACAACAAGAAGTCTCCCCGAGTGTTGGCACTCAACTCTGTAGAACTTGCCATTCTCTTCTGGATATTGACATCACAGCCCTAAAGTCTTGTCCCAGCCCTGAGACAAAGGGGGCGCTTTGTTTGTCTGAGGACTTCTCCTCGCTGTGGCTTTGGGATCACACAGTGGCTCCTCCCCACTCTGCAGTCATCACAGCTCACTTCCATGAGAAGCTCTCTTGGACAAAGCAATGGCCACCTGGGAAGCAACATCTTCCTCCACGGATCTGCTCCTCCGAGCAACGTCCTCTCATCCACAATGGATCTGCTCATCCACAGAACGGCAACAGTCATTCTTCACATTTCTAGGCCTGCTTGGATTATCAAATAATTGGCCCTATTAAGTCCAGAAATTCTCAAGTGAGTCGTTCCCAGTTTGGGGGTAAGCATGCTCCCTGCGTATGTAGACAGTAAAGAATGTATGTAGACAGTGGCCACTGTCTTTATACTCATGCAAGTCTGAGTAGCCCGTTTCTTCCACCCAGCACTGATGAAATGTACTGTGGTGAGACTTAGGCTGAGTCCCTTCAGAAGGAATGTTTAACCGTGGAAGCTGCACAAACATTTGCAGAGAGCTCACTATGTGCCAAGTACTTGTTCTAAGAGATTTACTTAACCAACTAATTTAATCCTCAAAACTCTGAGAGTCAGCCTTATTCCTTTATTCATTATACAAATGTTTGTGGAGTCCCTCATATGTACAGGCACTAAAATAAGTGTCTGAGGCACACTAGTGAGCAAGGAGGACAAACCCCCTGTGCTCTTGGAGTCTGCGCTACAGGGGGTGCAGAACACAAGACCGGAACTCCTGTCATGGGTGGCATTAAGTACTGGTGAGGAACAAGGCCACACCTACTCCAACAAGGCCACACCTCCTAACAGTGCCACATTCCCTGGGCCAAGTATACAAACCATCATATTCCACTCCCTGGCCCCTATAGGCTTGTTCAAACACATGAATCTATGGGGGCCATACCTACTCACAGCATAATAAAAAATGCATGTATTCCAAATTCCAAAGCCCCCATAGTCTATAGCAGTCTCAACAATGTTAAAAGTCCAAAGTTCAAAGTGTCTTCTAACATTCATCCAGTCACTTCACTGTACTTCCCAAAGCAGACAGGAAACCAGCTGGGCTAACCCCAAACTCTGCATCTCCATGTCTGATGTCAAATCGGTCTTCAGATCTCCAACTCCTTTTTTTAATCTTCATTGACTGCAACAAACTTCTTTGTCTTGGGCTGGTTCCACTCTCTGTTAGCAGCTTTCCTCAGCAGATATCCCACGGCTCTGGCATCTTTAACATCTTGGGGTCTCCAAGGCAACTTCAGCTTCACTGCTTCTTGTTCCAATGTCTGGGATCCACACATGATCTTCTGGGCTCCTCCAAAAGCTTGTGTCACTTCTCCAGCTCTGCCCTCTGTAGCACTCGAGGCTCTGGTTGACTCCACCCACTGCTGCTGTTCTTCTTGGTGATATGGTCCTGGCATGTCCAGTACGCTGGGATCTTCTACTACACCTAGGCTTCACCAATAGCCTCTTCTAGACTCTCTTCCTGGTGCCAAACCTCAGCTTCTTTGCATGACTCCTTCAGTCCTGGGCTATCAACGGCAACTGAGGCTGTACCCTCACCAACGGCCTTCCGCAGCCTCTCACAGTGCCAAGCCTCAACTGCTCTCAATGACTCCTTCATGCCTTCAAAACCAATACCTAACCTGGGTGATTCCCATACATTACCAAGTCCAGCTGTAGCATGAAGTACAACCTTGGCTATCCAGAGGGAACACAGCTTCTTTGTGTTCTCAGAAAACATTACCCAGAAGATGTCACCTCAGTGATGCTGGTCTCTTCTCAATCACTGCTAATTTCTTAGCTCTAGCTAACCAGCATCAATTGTCCCAGCAGTCCCTTCTATTCTTGACTCTAAACCCAGAGCCGTAAGGCAGAAGCTGCCGAGTTCTGCTGCTTGCTGGGGTTGGAACATGACCCTGCCCCCTTTATTCTATTACCAGCTGTTTTGAAGGTCCTCACTGCCTAAGCTTGGCTGTTCTGGAACTTGCTCTGTGGATTGACCTCAAACTCAAGAGATCTGCATGGCTCTGTCTCCTGGGATTAAAGGTGTGCACCGCCATGCCTGGATTTAAGCTTTTCTTCACTTAGAACTTGTTCTGTCCCAGGATGACCTTGAACTCAAGAGATCTGTTGTCTTTGTCTCCTGGGATTAAAGGCTTGTTCTACCATGCCTGGACCTAAACTTACCTGGGTGGGATCTTGCCCCAGGGTCACCACTCCTTTAATTCAATTTAATATCCTTGAACACAGGACTCAGCTCCAATTCACTTCCTGCTGCCCCCTGAACCACAGAAGTTATATTTTTCCTTTCTAAGTTTGCTACACTTGTTCAAAATGTTCTTCATGAGACTTAACCAGAGAACAAAGTCTCTGCTGGGTTTTTTAGAGACGTCCTTTGTCAATGCAATTAATACAAATCTTTTTACCTTAGCCTCAGGCAGACTCTTCAGACAAGGGCAAAAAGCAGCCACATTCTTCACCAAAATACCACAGAAATCAGTCTCTATGCCACATACTGAAATTCCTCTCCTCTGAAACCTCTTGGGCCAGGTCTGCACAGCTGAAATCACTCACAGCAACAAAGTCGTCCACATTCCTCCTAGGATGGCCCATTAAGCCCCACTTAGAGCATTCTGCTGCTTTCCAAACCCAAAGTCCCCAAATCTACATTCTTCTAAACAAAAGCATGGTCAGGCCTATCACAGCAATAACCCAGTCCCTAGTTCCAACTTGTCTTAGGGTTTTACTGCTGTGAACAGACACCATGACCAAGGTAACTCTTATAAGGAAGGACAACATTTAATTGAGACAGGCTTACAGGTTCAGAGGTTCAGTCCAGTATCATTAAAGTAGGAGCATGGCAGCATCCAGGCAGACATGGTGCAGGAGGAGCTGAGAGTTCATCTTCATCTGAAGGCTGCTGGGAGCAGAATGGCTTCCAGGCAGCTAGGATGAGGGCCTAAAGCCCACGCCCACAATGACACACCTACTCCAGCAAGGCCACACCTCCTAATAGTTCCATTCCCTGGGCCAAACATATAAACCATCACAACTGAGCTTAAGTAAAATGCATCATTAAAATTAATTTTACCTGACCTATATTAGATCTATATTTGATCACTCTGTTCCAGCCTGGCCTTTCGAGATGCTCAATCCCATCATGCTTGAGGGTCACTCTGACTCTTCCTGTGTTGAGTGGGAGGGAGCAGAGCACTAACGCACGTTTGGGAGAAATGACTCTTACAGAGCTATTTAAAACCCCACAGGCTTTTAAACTCTATTCTCCAAAGTCTGATACATGGTATTTCAATACATTATTGATCATTCTATTAAAATCCTATAAAATCCCTGCTATTTTCTAGATACCTAGTGCCTAGTTGGGAAACTCTACTGCAACTCATCCACGGGGAACAGCATCATTACCTTCTTAATAATCTGAATGCTCTATTATTTTCTCACTTTATCTGCGGAACTTCTCGCTTTCTTCTCAGCTTTAATTGTTGCATAGGGAAATGTACACAGACCTACAGATCGGCCAGCTCAGAGGACAGTCAGGCATGGATTGGAGAACCCACAGCCATATTGGAGAACACTATGTGGTTTTGTTCGGTTTTGTAGTACTGGAGATTGAACCCGGGGCCTTGGGCATGACAGGCAAGAGCTCTTCCACTGAACTGCATCCCTGAGTTCTTGGTAATGTTATGAAAATAAAGCAAAAGCTCAGTAGGATCAAGATGTATCCATTTTCTGAGAACAAATCTATCTGGATGCCTCTGATGGACCTGGAGGGAGAACATAATCTTATACAGCTCCCACTTTGAAGCAGAGAACGGGCATGTGGTCATTTCAGTAGCCTTAGGCAAGAGATTATCTTATTTGCCCTGGTTTCAGTTTGATCCAAAGAGTGATGGACTCAGGAATCATCAGCACAAGCCCAAGCAAGAGCTGAGAAAGGAAAGAGGTCAAGGTGGCAGGATGTGTATGTACATGCATTTGTGTGTGTGTGTGTGTGTGTGTGTGTGTGTGTGTGTGTGTGTGTGTGTCTGTAAAGAATGAGGTCAGAGATAACCTGGGCACAAGTCACGTTCCTCCCAGGTTAGCAGCACAGGTTGGGTGACCACACACACACACCATACACACACACACACACACACACACCACACACCACACACACACACACACACACACACACACACACACACACACACGAGCTGCATGGCTCTCTCCTGATGTTTTCATGGCTACACATCACACACATGTCTGGATTTCACTCACAGGCTTGAGGTGGATGGGTTAATTTGTGACTATAAAATGTGAGAGGCTCCCTCAAATACAAGCTTCTGGTCACCCCACAGAAGAAGCTACGGTCAGTCTTCTGCACATGAGCAGAAATGACCTGGGAAGAAGCCCACGAGAGAAGTGTGTAAACGTGCTTTTCTTGTCCTATCTCTGTTGTGGATTTCTTGCTTTGGTAGTAAATAGACTCATAAAATGCATTTGATACTGAAAGTGTAAGGTTTAATAGAAGCTCCCCAGCTGCCATCAGAACACCAATTCTAACTGTACAGAAGTTGTATTAATGTTTAATTTTGGTGTGAAGTATTTTTTTTTGTTGTTGTTGTTTTCGAGACTGGGTTTCTCTGTGTAGCCCTGGCTGTCCTGGAACTCACTCTGTAGACCAGGCTAGTTTTGAACTCTCGAACTCAGAAATCCGCCTGCCTCTGCCTCCCAAGTGCTGGGATTAAAGGCGTGCGCCACCACTGCCCGGCTCAGGGTTTCTTTTCTAATAAAGTAAATCATCATCATCATCATCACCACCATCACCAGCAGCAGCAGCAGCAGCAGCAGCAATTGCTTACTGTTTTCTAACACTTGGGGCGTGGGGAGGTTAATCTTGTAACTTTTCAAACTTTCCTGACTTCCCTCTTTCCAGGAAGGGAAGTTTCAGTTCAGAGGAAACAGTTACTGAACACTCTAGCCCTTCTCTGCTCCCTGTCCCTCTTTCCACAGTGTTCTCGAAGGCTTGGAAAGGGTAATACAGAACCTGTGCAGCAGCAGCAGGCAGCAGACAGAACCAGCAATCAACGGGTGTGAACACAAATTACCAGAAGACAAACTGACAGGCATATCACATCTACTTAACAAAACAGTAATGGCCCTCCCCAATGGGGCCTACAACCTCCCAGACCGAGGGCTTTGCCTTGTTTTACTGTTCTAGACACGAGTTCCCTCCTGAGAAGCAGCCTTAAATCTGAGCAGGACACCATTAACTGCATCCTAACCATGCTGCCTCACACCGTGCGGGCATGTCTTTCCTGCCGCACGGCAGTACAGCAGCTAGGGTCCATAACAAGCAGGACTGCGGGTGACCACCCTCCCCCAGTAGCATGCCCAGCACCTTCTCTTACTACAGATGCCATCCATCAGGGAGGGAGGGAGCCATCAGCTCAGTCTCACCTTGATTTTCCGCAACCAAAACATGCAGTCTCTTCAACAGTGATCCTAGCATAAAAGCAATAACAGTAGCAATAACTTTTATGGTTTATGGGACTTCAGGGGGCCTCCACAGCTAAAACTTGTAGAGAGATTAACTAACCCCTGACATTGGGATTCCTGTCTAAATGTATGGGTTTTGAGTCTGCCTCTTTCCACCCACACGGGGTGCTTTCATTCAAACTCTAGCTTCTGTTTTTGCAGTTCTTTCGTCTGCTTTCCAAATCTGTAGTCCATTCTAGTGTTAGCGTTGTGGAATGGAAAACCTTCACAGAGTGCGGACAGGACCATGGAAGGCCACTGGTCTGCTCTGAGTAAGCGTCTGTTGGTCTTGCATGGCTAAAGGTCCAGGGCAGCGCTCACAGACCGCCCCTTGTTTCATCACAAGAACAATGGGTGACAGACACTGCCCCCATCTAGCCTTCTGAATCCAGTCTTTTCCCATGATGCATTCTGCTTCCTATGCCAGGTGCCATTGCTTTCTACTGTGCCTCCCTTTCAGCCCTACTGGTCTTGTTGGGACTGGCTTATGTTGCTTACTTAGCCTAGCCCACTGTGACAGCCACTGTGCTGACCCTGGATCTGACATGCTCCATCTCAATTCTGTGGCCCTTGCCTTTCCTCTGGCCCACACCTAGCTTGTGAAAGAGTCCTGATCTGGATGAACAGTCTCCAGGCCCACACTTCTGTACACTTACTTTTGGGGAAGAAATGTTTACCTCATATTTGCAGAGGACACTTGTCCACTCAGGCAAGCTGCAGGTGATTCCAATGGAGTATCCCCTCTCTCCCAGCAATCACTTTCTGAGTTTATAATCTTGGGAAGGGGCCTTAAAAACTTTGTGAGTTCCTTCACTTCATAAGTCTTGTAAGCTGTGAGAGTTCATTGAGTGTTATAACAGCTCCCCCCTCTAGGAATGGAGAGGGAAAAGCTACACACAGGCAGGCTCAGGCTACTGTGCCATTTGTATACTGTGTGAAGTTGGACGAGGTTCTTAACCTATCTGAGGTTTGTTCTCTTCACCCAATAAAATTGATGTTACATCCAAGTGCAAGGGCAAGCACTTACAGCCTCAGGTACTTGGGAGGCTGAGGCAGAAAGCCAGCTAAAGATCAAAAGTCCAAAGTTAGCCTGGACAACATGGTCAGACTTTGGAGAAAATGGGAGTAGAGGAGGGAAGGAAGAGAAATGCATGGGAAGTGAGAGAGAAGGATCGGTTGCTAAGAGCGTTGCTGGTCTTTCAGAGGACCTCAGCTCGGTTCCCAGCACCCACATGGCAATCCACAACCATCTGTAACTCTAATTACAGAGGATCTGATGCCCTCTTTTGACCTCCATGGGCACCAGGTATGCGTGTGGTGCACATATATACATACAGGTAAAACACTTGTACACACAAAATGAAATACACTTAAGACAGAAGATGATGGCTATATAACGCATATAACAATGTTTCACTGCTACAAAGCATCGCGTGCCCACCCCGCTATAACAGCTTTCACTTGAATTACTATTTCTAAAGAAAAACACAAGGCTGTCTGAATGTGGCCACAGCAAGCCATGTGGATGTGTGTCGTCGTATGAGAGTGAGAACTAACCACAGATGGAGAGACACTGACAAACGTTATCCTCTAACGCTCCCACTGAACACTCTAGAGTGTGGGAGAAAAAAAAACCAAAGCAAGTCCATGAGGGGAAACTTCTGAAAGAGGAATCAGTTCCTCAGTACAAGGAATTCAATTTCTGGACAGGGAGACAACTGGCAAGTCGGGGCTCAACCACAGCAGAGTAACTGGGGTCTGTGGAAAGAAAGGTGGTAGATTAATAAAACTGCTAATACTTGTCAAGGCCAGGCTAACTTGAGTAGAAGAGAATACACACTTTATAAGACATTTCAAAGGGTAAGGTTCAGTACATTTAAAAAGTAAAAATGGCCGGGCAGCAGTGGCACGTGCCTTCAATCCCAGTACTTGGGAGGTAGATGCAGAGGCAGAGGCAGGCAAATATCTGAGTTCCTGGACAGCTATACAGAGAAACCCTGTCTCAAAAATGAAAGGAAAGAATAGGAAAGGATGGGAAAGGAAAGGGAAGGGGAAGGGGAAGGGGAAGGGGAAGGGGAAGGGGAAGGGGAAGGGAAGGAAAGGAAAGATAAAAGGAAAAACACTCATGCAACAGATTTGTATGTCCTGTAAGGTATCATTTGGACTCCTACTGTCCTTTGTTTTAAACAAATTAAATATAATTCCATCTACTCCTTTCCTTTTCTCCTGGGGGCCCTTCCCATGTCCCCTCTTTTAGGCCCTCTCAAATCTGGGACTCCTTTTTCTTAATTATTAATGATATCATATATGCCTATTCATATATACATGCATAAATATATGAATCCCACCTGCCGAGTCTGTTTAGTGTTGCTTTTAGATACCTGATTTCAGGGATGACTACACTGGTTGGTTGGAACACCTGCTTGTCCCCACACAAGCTGAGAAACCCCATCGCTCATCTTTTCCCCAACTGTACTGGCTGGTTTTGTGTGTCAACTTGACACAAGCTGGAGTTATCACAGAAAAGGAGCCTCCCTTGAGGAAATGTCTCCATGAGATCCAGCTGTAAGGCATTTTCTCAATTAGTGATCAAGGGAGGAGGGCCTAGCCCATTATGGGTGGTGCCATCCCTGGGCTGGTGGTCCTGGGTTCTATAAGAAAGCAAGCTGAGCAAGCCAGAGGAAACAAGCCAGTAAGTAACACCTCTCCATGGCCTCTGCGTCAGCTCCTGCCTCCAAGTTCCTGCCCTGTGTGAGTTTCTGTCCTGACTTCCTTTGGTGATGAACAGCAATGTGGAAGTGTAAGCTGAATAAACCCTTTCCTCCTCAACTTGCTTCTTGGTCATGATGTTTGAGCAGGAATAGAAACCCTAAGACACCAGCCCCACCCTCACAAAGAAAACCCCAGGCCAGCATGTCGTCACTCCTTGTCTCTGCCTTTCCAGCAACCTACCCCAGCGCACCTGCCCAGGGACTTAGGTTTTTACCATTTTCGTGCACAACCATAGCTCCTCGTTTACAAGTCATCATCCCCCTGCCAAGACTTACAAAACACCGATGCTTCAGCCCAGGCTTGCAACTCTATTGACGTCCTCCTGTGAGATCAGTGAACTCACCCGAAGAGCTGCCTCTTGATAAACCTGCTTTTATACTCTTGATTAAGCTTGAATGGGCTTATTGCATCGGTGGAGAAACCCATTACACAAGGTATTGGAGAACCAACTAGAGGATTCACCTGTGGGAAGACTAGTTCACCCCTTTCTTTCCAGTTGTAAGTTGCCTATAGTTCTCTGTCTAGGGTGGGTCCCATGAGATCTCCCCTTGTCACATTAGGTTAGCATGTTTACTGGTATTGTACCTGTCTGTGTCTTATGTAAGTAGCCATATTGTTGCAACATCCTGAGTATAGCGTCCCTGTCATTTCTAGGAGACACCATTGTAAGCAGACTTCTCATTCCTCTGGACCTTATGATCTGTCCACCGCTCTTCCCTGAGCTTTAGGTGCAGGACTTGTGTTGTGGGTATTTCTATTGTGGCTGGGCACCCCAGGATGGGCTCTTCTCTGTACTCTGACCAACTATAGTTTTATGCGATGGTCTCTGTTGCAAAGAAAACATCTTTGATGAGTGGGGTGGGGGGAGCTACATTTATCAGGAAACCACACCCTCCCAACTTTTAAGCTCTTGTGTGTTGCCCAGCACAAGTTGAGTCCTGTCGGCACATCCCTGAAGTCAGCCAGTGCCAACCTGTGCCAGTTCTGCCTTCACAGCAAAGCCAGGCATTTCTTACTTCCTCTGATGCCAGTCCAAGTGTCCACTCATTTTGTACTTGCGCTGCTTCTGGGGCCCCTGCTCCTCTCCACAGGCCAGTGTCCACTCAGCAATAGAATTATAACACACACACACAAACACACACACACACACACAGAGAGAGAGAGAGAGAGAGAGAGAGAGAGAGAGAGAGAGAGAGAGA
>NW_021620763.1:2363229-2388908 GCF_004785775.1 Grammomys surdaster
AGAGAGAGAGAGAGAGAGAGAGAGAGAGAGAGAGAGAGAGAGAGAGAGACCTTAATACATATTATATTGATAAATCAACATGTGTTCCCTTGGCCTGTTGATAAAAAGACTCTAGGAACATGAAGAATGGGCCTGGGGGATCCTTTGTCTCTTTCCCAAAGAAACCCTGTTCCAGCTCAGGCTGGCCCCCTTGGCTGTGTAATGGGGTGAGAGAAAAACAGCAAGCAGCTAAGGTTATTAAAAAACATTGTGTCCTTGAGAACAGCTACAAAGGAAACCTTTTCCCACGGAGGTTACTGTTGCTTATTTCAGGATATAAAATGCCCACCTTGGGAATAGGAAGCTGGAAGCATGTCCACAAAATCTCCCAGGTGATTCCAAGTCCTCCATCCAAGCTTAGAATGAAGTTCAAACACCAAGGAAAATTACTACCTTGAGTGCATTTGTGTTCTCATTTTCTCTTGTTCTCTCTCTCTCTCTCTCTCTCTCTCTCTCTCTCTCTCTCTCTCTCTGTGTGTGTGTGTGTGTGTGTGGTGTGTGTTTATCAGAGGTGAAGATACTGAAGGACACAGAAGTTAGGTAACTTATTCAAGTTCATGACTAAGACTTATTGGGAACCAAGGTCCACAACTCCGTCCACTACAGAGGTCGGGCTGCCCAGCACTGTGCTTTCAGGCTTCTGGGGAGGCGGGCTAGGCCCCCAGGGGCACACCTCTAAAGGGACCACAGTGCTCAGCTGCAAACACTCCTCATTTATCGCTATGTAGAACAGATCCTATACACAGGTTTGCTGGCTGAGATGAACTGTGAATGAATTCATGAATTCAAGAAGACACCATTACAGAAGCTTTTAGAGTACAACATTGGATTCTGGAAATTCCAACAAACTGAGTTTCAGGCACCAATCCTAATATGCCAATGAAGAGGGCAGGAAGGAAGGAAGGAAGGAAGGAAGGAAGGAAGGAAGGAAGGAAGGAAATAAATTAATGAAAAGCGAAGGGAGACTAATTCAATGCAGTCACACTGGGAAGAGGAACAAATAAAGGAGTCCAGTGACACCCCCTCCCCTCGAAGTCCATTTTTGAGGGTCCTGATCTGAGGTTTAGTTTTAAATAGAAGGAACAACTAAATATCTTCAGCCTAGCACTCTCCTATTGTACTGAAACCTTCTCTAAGAGTCCTGTAAGCCCTTTCCTACCGTCCCATAGCCATTTCCCCAAATAGGAAACATCTCTTCTTGGCAGGAAAGAGGCTCAGTGCACATGGATGCAGCTTTCCTCCATCATCCTGCACGGTAGGGTAGGCTTTGTGGTGATGATGCACTTGCCTCCGAGTCCCCCATGCTCCAGGAAGCCCTCGTCTATGCTGGGTGTGACCCTAATAAATTCATTTGTTTACCAAGCTAGACTTGAGTGGAACTCTTTCTAATGGCCTACAGCAGGGGCCCTGACTTGAGTACATGTGGGGCCAGGAAAGCTGTGGAGCCGTGGGGAGCAGGCCTGGAGCAAGAGGAAGATGGAGGGATGTCCAAACCCTAGAAATCCATCTTGAGATCAGAGGTAGCCAGACTAATCTTCCTTTCCCCTTGTAAGCCCAAGTCCACCAGCACTTGAAATTCTCCTTATGCAAATGAGGCATTCCCAGCCCCTTAGCCCTGGCCAATGACATGCACTCATTGCCAAAAGCCTCTACTCATTACCCAAAGGTGGGACTAGCCCTGTGTCCCCCAGTTAAACCAACTTCACAGTGAACCTGAGTGGGAAGGACCAGTGCACTGGCATTTGCTCCCATCTCCCTGGGAAGCCTTGCAGATCCCCTCAGGACCCAGGGATCTTCCCTACATGCTCCCAGTAGAAGTCAGCTCTGAACAGCTGGTCCAACAAGAAACAAACAAACTCTCCTTCTAAGGCAGGTGGTGGTCGAGTTCATGTGGCTGGGTTTATAAAGCATGCCATGGAACCTGAACACAGAGCAATGCCTGGAGACTGGACAGCTGTCCAGTTCACTGGCTGTCCATTTATGTCCTGGAGGCGTGGTGGGGTCATTTGAGAGTCACTGCCTTGTGAACACCTGGTGGAGAGTTGAGGTACCCTTGGAAGGATCCCAAGATAGAGCAAGTCCCCAAACAGCACAGGAGCCCAGTCCCTCTCCATCCCTAACAGAATGAATGAGCCTGAAGTCAAGATGTTTCCTCTGCGATGAAATAGCTTCTCTGAAAACAGGCTCCTGCTCACTGACCTTCCCTAACTCTCCAGCAGGAATGGCCATCCAGACCAGAGCCCACCCAAATCCACCCACCCAGGGGCCTCTTCTACAAGGGTGGACTTCACTGCTCAGGATGAGAGGAAAATGATCACAAGGTGCCCACAAGTGTGGCCAAGGCCTAGGCCAGCTGCGACTTTCAAGTTCCTGCTCTGCTCACACCCTGTCCCATTCTGTCCCATTCCAAGTGGACAAATGTCCACTCCCCTGCCTCGGTGCCTTTCATCCTCAGCCACAGCTTTGTGATCAGGCCCCACAGCATGTACCCAGCAACCTATTTCTTTGAACCTGCAACTCCAGCATTTATCCTTGGCCAAATGAACCTAATAAACGCAACTAGACCTGGGGGTGGGGGTCAGGCTGGAACTGTTTCTCCTAGAAATCTGTGCCCGTGGGGCTGGGCTTGAACTGACTCTACGACAGGACAAAAGGCGTCATTCCATGAAGAGGTGTGTGCTCTCTTTTCCTGTTATTCAGTCTGTACAAGATAATCCCCTTCCTGCTTCTTCCTTGACTATTAAAAGGGGCCCTTTGAGACAACTGCTAGAATGTGGGGGTTACCTCTTACAAACTTCTTTTCCTTAATCCCCCAAGTACCACCTCTCTCTTCCATTCCCCTGTTGTTGGGTATGCGTTTGTATGAGTGTGTGTATACACCATGTGCATGCAGTAGCCCTAGGAGACCAGAAGAGGGCACTAGATCCCCTGGAACTGGAATCACAAGCCTTTGTGAACTACCATGCAGATGTAAGGAACTGATCTTCGTTCTCTGTAGGAATAGCAAGTATCTTAACTTTAGAAATTTCTCTAGCTCTTGGCTTTTTGTTTACAGACAGGGTCTTTGGTAGCCCATGCTAGCCAAGAACTTGACATGTCATGAAGGGCTTCCTTGAATTCCTGATCCTCCTGTTTTCACCTCCCAATTGTTGGGACTACAGACTGTTTTCTCTGTAACCCCATGGAATGCAGGGCAGCCAAGCATTCTGCCAGCTGAGCTACATCCCCAGCCCCTCTGTCTCCGTCTGTGCTCCCACTACCAGGTACAGTCTCTCCCTCGGGATCCCACCCCGTACTCCCTACAACCAGCTAGAAGCAGTCTTTGGATCCAGCTTTCACAGGCTTGGTCTCTTCCATCCCACTAGACCCCAGGCCAAATTACTGTTTTCAGACCTGCACCCTCAGACATTTCCTTCTTCCTGGCTGTCCCTGTTCCTGCGGAGAGAAGCATCATGCTTGACCCTGTGCAGCTAAGACAACAAGGGAACACTCATCACTCTGTGAGCAGGACTCTCTGCTGTCCAGACAGACACCAAAGCATGTTGTCAAGCTGTGAACATGAAGCATGTGTCTTGCTATCATCTTCCTTACCGTCAGGCAGGGACCCAAGTCACATAGACATGTGATCCAAGTGCCACATCTCAATTCAGCCTGGAAATCTTACAGGTCTTTCTGACGGTGTGTTCCTGGGAATTCACTGGAGCCCTGCCCCCATGAAGCCTACTTTACATCACCTATAGATCCTGGGAACCAGGCAGGTGCAGGGTGTGGCTCAGAAAGTGAGAAAATCAATTCTCTCCCCTTTCCTTGACAGTCAGAAAGGCAGATGAGACCACACTACGTGCACCAGGCAGCTGTGGGAACTTTGCCTCAGAGGCTAGAAAAGAACAATGACCGTGTTTGGGGTTAGGGGGTGCTTGGTATAAGCATGTTACCTGGCTGGATGTAACAGGATTGTTGCCTCTGACTTTACAATGAGCAAGCTGGCTTGAGAAGATAAATGGCTTACCTGAGACACAGTGAGGGGCCAAGTCTAAAGGCTCCCCTTTGGCTGGCCCACACAGGACTGGACTGAGATGAATGGGGTTCTGGGAATGAGCCGCAAGAGCTGTCAGCACAGGCAGAGGCAAGCTGCAGAAAGGACTGCCCCATCACCCGGTAGGGGGAAGTGCCTTGGGTCACGGTCTCCATGTACTACTGGCTGAGGGTGGATTTGTTAGACCTGTGACTGTACTCTCTGACCAGTGAGCAGAGCCAGCTCTTTCATTGGGAGAGGCCATGTTCCCATCACGCATCTCTAGATGGATGTGCCAATGGGCCCTGCCTAGCAGACTTCATGAATCCAAAGTGGTTTCCGATGTCCCATGAGCCGATGAGCTCCCTTCACATGCTGAGAACTGCCTCTACGTCCCTTTCTAAAAGGATTGCTGGCGTGCGTTCATCCTGTGACTGGCGTTGTGTCGTCCAGCTTTCCCTTCTCAGCACTGTGGCTAACTGTGGATGGAGGTTAAGAAACGATGGCCATGAAGCTTGGATGACACTTTGTGGCAGGCCACTTCCTGTTGCCCTGGGCTTTAGTTTTACCAAACACTTGGAACTATAAAGCATAGGGATCTGGAACACAGTGACAAGACACAGCCCTTAAACCCAAACACACAGACGGTCACTTTCATCCTACTCCTCATAGGCAGGTACATGGTCACTTAACCAAGGGCTTAATAGGGGTAACCTGACTCCAATACTCTACTTCCTTTTTAAAATGTAACTCCTGGTAGAAATAAGGCATTTGGGGTGGCGGGAATCATGCAAAAATAACGCGTAAGACTTAACAGGGAGCCATTCTGTTAAGTACCTAAGCCATTTTGTGGGTACCATGAAATAAACAGCCTCATAAGCAAAAATGACGCATTTAAGACTTATCACGGAACCACTGTGGGCACCTAGGGGATAAGCAGCTGCAGTTTAACTTGTGGCCGAGTGAGCAGGTGCAGGAAGGTGATAAGGAGAACACAGCAAACAGGGCTGGGACCCGGGGAAAGCGGACGGGCTGAGCCTGGGGGAGGCAGGCTGGAAATGATTGGTGGAAGGGAGGGGAGGGGAGGAAAGGGAGGAGACAAAGGGGAGGAGCAGGGAGGGGTGACCTCCTCTGCATGTCTATGAACTGCGAAGACCCAACTAAGTGTGCGCACTTCTGGGGCCTGCAATACTCCAATGCTTCTCAGCTGGCATCTGGCAGCCACTAACAGCAGTAACTGGTGTCCAAGTCTCACTGCCTGGGGCTGTCCAGCTCCTATCCTTATGCCTAGCCAGGGAGGCCTGTGGTCCACTTCCACTCGTGAACATTGATGGGGCTGGGGAAGGACGGTCAGGTCTCGCTGCAGAGGCCCTAGTGAGCTGGAAGGCTGTTCTCACTGGGGTCCTCTAATCCTACATTTCCCACCAAAGAAACAATAGTCACATAACCCACCGTAATGTCAGCTTCCCAGTCTGCCTAGTGGGACCCCAGGGGCGCCTGTGTCACAGCTCCAGGGCTGCCCTCTTAACCGGGTAGGTGTAGAGTTGGGATACATTTCAGCATGTGGCAAAAGTGTCTTGAGAAAGTTTTTTTTTTATCATTTGTACAAAAAAAAACATAATTTAGGCTGGGTGAGGGCATGCATAGAAAAACTACAGCTTGTAAAACTCAACTCTGGTACATCAGTGCCAAGAGCAGAACTCCAGCCCACCCACCGAGCACCCGCTGTCCTGCAGCAGGAGGCAGCTGGCTCAGTGAGGGGCAGGAGGACATCAGACTCCAGAAAATGTAAACAGTGTATTGTCAACATAATTTACTACAGGTCTCTGCAGTGTATATAAAATGTCTTTGTGCAGCGGCTTACAAATAGCTTCTCCTTTTAAAAAAACGAACCCACCCAACGGTTCTCTACTTCATGCACGGATAGTCTTCTTATCCCATCTGTCTTCAACATGAACGCAGAGACACCATTGTTTGAAACAAATATGAAAACTTGCTACAGAAACACCCCGATGAGAGAGGCTGTGGTCATACAGTGTCCTGGGACGTGCCTAGCACAGTGGAGAGTCTCATTAAATGTGACACTGGAGAGGACAGATGTCAGGAGTCTCTACTGAACACTCTGAACTCAGAGGACCAAAGAAAGCCCCAACAGACAATATGCAGTGAAGCCTTCTAGCCACTGGAGGGCGCCATCACCATTTATCTGCTAACACATGTCCATAGAACCAGCCACAGAGGGTCCTGAGGGTTTTGGGTTTTTCTTTCTCTTTTTTTTTTTTTTTGTTTTTTTTTTTGTTGTTGTTGTTGTTTTTGTTTTTTGGGTTTTTTTGTTTTGTTTTCATAGAAAGCTCAGAGTTTAACCTTTGATTGCATACCCCAGCCCCACAGAAAATAAACGCAAAAATCGGTTGTTAAAATACTTAGATTTTTTTTGCTCCTTGCAAACGTCCTGCGGTTGCTTCGCATATTAACTTGCGTTTTCTGCTGCTACAGAGCCAATCTGAAATCTTAATCCAGGCCAGCCGTCTGGTGTCAATCTTCCCTCCCTGACTCAGCCTAAAACTCAGGAGTCAGCAATTACCCACCAGGAGCCCACACCCATGAAACGAAGGAACAGAACAAAAGACATTCTTTCTTCGTGACTGAGCCAATTTGGTCCCTCTGATGTGTTCGTGCAGCAAAGCTGAGAGTCAGCAGGGCAGCCACAGGAGGGATTAAGGTGGCGCTGCCTGGACACTTCTCAGAGAACAGAGGGCCAGGAGGAGGAAGGATTGTCGGGCTGCAGGGCGCATCTTGCCTCTGCTCAGCACACGGCCCACACCTAGCAGACCACTTGGAAGGATCCATAATGATCTGGCCCAATGGCCTGGGAGTCCTGCAGCCTCTGCGTTGTCTGTTTATTCTTGGGACCAGACATGGCAGAAAGCACTCACTAGATTTACTTCTACTATCTTGGGTTGCTTTTTCCCAGGGGCTCTATCTTGGGACTCAGGATGCCAATTCCCCAGAGAAGGTGTGGCTGCTGAAGGAGAGGGGAAAGAGGGTTCACAAGATGAGCAGAGTGAGCAAAAGGCAAATGGGAGGATTTGCAATTGATGAGGCTCCGAGGCAACGAAGCATCTGGCTTAACAGAGTGGAGGCAGTGGAGTCTGGATTTGTGGGCTGAAAATTAAAAGCCCCCAGTATAACCAAACAACCTAAACACACACTCTCTCTGTCTCTCTGTCTCTCTGCCTCTGTCTCTCGTGTGTACACACACACGCACACACACGTACACACACACACACGTGTGCACGCTCATGCACAGGAAGGTGACAACTCCTGTTCTCAGTTGTCTGTTGAAAGTAGGGGGACAACAAGAATTGCAAAGGGCTGTGCCTGGTCCTATCCTAGGACAATATCCCTACAGCACTGAGATTCAGGAAGAGCAGTCAGTGATGGATAAGGAAGCCCGCACCGAGGAAAGGCTCACTGGAAGGAAGACAGAGGGTAAGTATTCCTCCAGCCTCTCAACGTCAGGCTCTAAGACCCCCTCCTACTCCTCCACTCTGCTAAGCTCAGTGTGACAGCTCGGCACGCTCCACTGGGCCTGTGCTCGAGGGCCACTTCGGTCATACAGTTCCCTCCACTCAGGGCCTTTCCGGCCTCACTAGACATTTCCCCTTGATAATTTGGCAAAGCACCTACAGAAAAAAGCTACCTGCTCAGGGGTAAGTCAAGAGACTGAGGTTGTCAAAGTCAAGCCAACACCCCCCCCCACCCCCAATCATTGCCTTTGATCAATACAGAGGTTGGTAATGCTCAGGGCAACCCTAGGAACCGGTGCCATCTGGAGCCCTTGACCCATCCTCCAAGTTGGCTTGTCTATTTTTTTGGCAAGGATGAAACTGAGGCCTTTTTTGCCTCCCTGACAGACTGGCTGGCTGGACACCATCTACTCCTAATGGGGTTCTGCAGGGTTTCTTCTGCACATGTGCAGTCCTTTGAAGCGAAATTCAATGCTTTCATCTTGACTATAAAGTGGTTCCAACGACTACGGCTGAGGGAAGAGATAAGATACAAATTGGGCCCACGCTATACATATTTTTCAAGTCTTGCTAAGAAAGTAAAAAAAAAAAAATGTTTGGGTGTATTTTGATCCACGGGTGGCATTTTCAAATGTGCAAAAACAAAAATGTCTTGGAAGAGATTCCTTGTTACTATGAAGGCGTCTTCCTCTTGCTTATCAGTTGTGAGAGAAACTCTTCCACAACATTATGGGATCCAAATGGAGAGGACCAAAGGGACTTAAAAGAGTACATCACACAGAACAGGAAACCCCGTAGCACCGATCTGAGACCATGAGATAGACTGGCGAGTAGATGCGGCACCTGGAGCTACGCACTAAGTTACCAAAACCAAAAACTAGGAACCTAGGACGTTGGCATCACGACACCTCGGTGTGAATAGCTAACCAGGACCGCTGCCCGAAGGCAGTCATCTCCGTGACCGGAAGCTTCCAACACGTTTCAGGTCTGACTGGTTCCTGCACGGAAACTGCAGAGTTCGGGTGCTGTCGCCTGTCCAATCACAGAGCACGAAGCAATGAGGAAAAGCCCACAGGGCTCCCCTGACCCGACCCTGCCATGGGCAACGTCTGCTGGGGTGCCGGCAGCCTCCTTAGTCTATGGCTCCTGGGTGGATGCTGAGCACAGGAGGCTCCAGGCAAGTCGGGGAGTAGTTGAGGTGCGGCTCCTTGATCCACAACAGGGGCACCCCGTTCTTCCCCTCTGAGTTCTTGCTGGAGTTCCGGCTTTTGAAGCGCACCAGCAGAATGGTGATGATGAGGATGCCAAAGATGGGGAAAGGGTAGAAGAAGACAAAGTAGAAGAGGGCATCGTTGGAGCAGATGAGCGACTGCAGGGTGGAACCTGGAAGGCAGCAAGGAACGGTGAAGGTGGAGCCTGGACTCTGCGCCTGCTCCCTGCTCCCCAGAGCTCACCTGCCCTGAGCAAGCTACCGCAGACACTCTCCTAGCTCTCCCCTGCCACCAGTGACTGGGAGATTTTGCCTTGTTCTTTTTCTCACAGCACTCCAACCCTCATGACTCTTAAGTTCAAATGATGCAGTGCCTCCATTCCCACCGAGATCCATAACGTCTGCTGGGAAAGCCATACATTCAAGTTGAGCTTATTGACTGTGAACGTGACGGTGTCTAGGGTGGTGAAGAAGCTCACTCCGATTCCTTCTTACCCTCCTACATGGTAAGCGGGTAGCTGACATGTCCTTCTGTGCCTAGTTCTACTTAGACTTCCATCTCAGGGGATCTAGCACATTCCTTTCCTGCCTGCTTCAGGGAGTGGTTGTCCTAGAAAAGACACTTGCTGAACATTAGCAACTCACCTTCTTTTGCGGACCACTGACAGTATCCAGTGTCTGTGGCTCCACAGGGTGAACTTAAAGGTATGGCTCCACAGGGTGAACTTACAGGTATGGAAGAGAATTAAGCCTGGGGCCCTGACAGCAGGTCAGCGCTGCTTGCTCATGTATTAGCCTTCGCCTCTCAGTGATCCCTGTGTCCGTGAAGCTTAGTTAACTACGGATGTCTACAGTGTGGGTCCACAGGTCATGTGTGGCCTCACCACTCTCCCTCTCATTTCTGACACTGAATGCAGATTCCATTCAGTCTTTCTCCACTCTCCCTTCCAGTGTATAGTGGCACACCATCAGAATGACGAAAAGTCAGCACACAGTTTACGCTTACAGTTTGCTAACGTATATTAAATTACTGATGGTAAACCACTTTCAACCCATAAAAATTTCAATTTCACTTAACATGGTAGTGAGGCGGTAGTCCGGGCAGAAAGAGAGCTGAGCAGCCCAACCCTCACGGCAGATGATGAGGTAGTGTGCCTCGATTGGAAAGAGGTTGAACACTTGAGATTTCTTTGGTGCCTGCATTCTGAGCCAATTCTACTAGAGCAAACACCATTTTTTGCCTGATCTACTCTGCATTTTGACAGATGGCCAATCAAAAGAGACCCAGTCTCTGTTCAGAGTGAAGTTCCTCACAGGATAGAAACTGAATTCGGGACCATTCGGAGGGGACAGCTTACTCTTATTGCCTCTAAACTCCTCCAGCTCTGTCCTCCTAGGCTGGTCCCAGTAACCAGGCAGATTCTACTGCAGTCGCCCCCTAAGTCAGCATCCAAAATAAAAGTGACTCAGAGACATGAGGGAAAGCATGAATAACAGGCTTTACCCCTTTTCTCCCTCCTGCAAGTCCAGAAACACTTACTAATTCCCAGCAGACTGACCTGGCACTCTAATGTATAACAAAGGCATACTAAGTGAGAAACTTGCACAGTGAAATCTTACTGAAATGGACTCAGGCAGATCACAAGAGCCATGTGGCATCTTTAACTCCTAGCCCTATTTTTTAGGCAAGGGTAACTGAGGTCAACTATGTGGGTTAGTGTGTCAAATTCTACGTCTCAACCCCTGCTAACAAATGCCTATTGAAGTTAGGAAGACTATATTAGCCCACAACCAAGCTCTGCATTTACGTTATAGACACCCCAGGGACAAAGGTGACACCCCTCTTCTGTAACTGGGGAAACTCACTTGTGTCCAGAACCCGGATGCCAATGGGAGCAGACTCCTCCTCCGTCAGCCGGTACCATTCCTTCTGAGGGCTGGGCAGCCATTCCTCTACATGGCAGGAATAGTTGCCTGTGTCCTGGGGGCTTGCCTCAAGCACTGTGAGCCGGTACAGCAGGGGCGAGAGCCTCTGGAAGCGCAGCCTGCCCTCCCAAGGGCTGCCTTCGGGACCAAAGACAGCATCAGGTCCCACGCTCAGCAGGACTGTCCTCTCTGTTGGATCTTCAGAGTCCTCCTCTTCCAATACCACCTCCTCCTCCTCTTGCTCATCAATGCCAAGGCTGCCTCTTTTCCCTCCACCTTTAGTCCTTAGAGAGTACCAGGCCACAGCAAAGCGGGAGTCCTGGCTTGATCGAGACAAGATGCTGCAGTCTAGTTGGAAAGCTGCCTTCTCGGTCACGGTGGCATTGGGGACCACTGTGTCTACCTGGAGGGCAGCGTCTGGGGAGAGACAAGGAACAGAGAAGGGAGAAAGAGTGCATTCATTTCCTCAGAACAAACAAAACAAGATAGAAAGGTGGCTCCACAGGTAAAAGTGCTTGTCACACTGAACTGACAGCCTGAGTTTAAGCTGTCCCAGAACCCATGTCAATAAGCCAGACATCCTGGGTTCGCAGGAGGAAGGAATGTGCTGGAGAAATGGCTCCAAACTTAGGAACACTTAATCTTGCAGAGGACTGGTTCCATTTCCAGCACCTAAATAGTAGCCTGCCACCACCCTTAACTCCATTTCCAGGTGATTCAATAACTTCTGCTGACCTCTGTAGGTACCAGGCATGTGGTAAACACACACACACACACACCCCTCACCTACATAAAATTTAAAAATTTAAATACACCTTTAGTCCCAGCACTTGGGAAGCAAAGGGAAGTAGATCTCTGTAAGTTCAAGGCCAGCCTGATCTAAGAATTCCAGGACAACCAGGGCTACATAGTGAGCCCTTGTCTCACCACCCCCACAAATAAATTAAATTAGTGTATAAACACGAGAGGGAGGCTGGGAGGGAGGAAAGATGGAGGGTGGATCTAGACTATGTACAGGGTCTCAAGCTTGGGGCCACATCAGGATCACACAGGTGGCAAGATGGCAGAAACTTGCGCCCACCCAGTTTCCTTTCATCAGCTGTGTAGACATTCCCTCCAGGATTCATTTCCCTTTTTAGAGAAATCGACTACTGGGGTGTTTTAGGAAGACTAAACATCAGTTTAACTGGCAGGGACCTAGCTGGTTCCCCATAAATGTCTTTCTCCTCCCAGACCATGGAAGGTGGGGTGTTAGGGAAGTTCCCCCCATAATCTACCAAATGGGTGGGAGTTGTGGCAAGCGTGTTCATCTGCCTTTCTCTGCACTTCCACAGAATGGCAGTCTCCTGGCAAGCTTTAGAGCAGCAGCAGCAAGACAGCCAACTATATACACAGAAAACAACTCGGGGGAGAGGTTCTCCTCCATTATGGGTAAGTACAGGTGAAGGCAATCGACCCAAGACAGAGGTGGATGAATGGGACACAGCACAGCTGTGACTACAACGAGTCATCAAGGACAAGAGCAGCTCAAGTCAGACTCGGTGACATAGGAGAAGAACTTGCAACAGTACAAGAACTGTGAGAGTGAATAGGCAATGCATTCACACCGACAGGTCACAAGTTCAATTCCGCTCCCTGTCCTGTCTGCTGTGATAAGAATCAATGGTACCGTGATGCTGCAGGAGACACGGGACTCTGCTCATCTTAGCCCTAATTATATGTTAAATGTAACAATAATTGCACCCAGTAATTATCTGCATTTGCACACTTTAGAAACAGCAATAGAGACAAGAGGAACAAAAGGCCGCATGGAAAAGTCATTAGTGCCATCGGAACTACCGGGAGCAGAGTGGAGGCTAAAGGTACTGCCACTGTCTACTTAAACAATTGCTTCCTTTCCACTGAAAAGCCAGCGGCATAACTTCTCAACACACAGCTACTGCTTCAAGACTTCTGTCACAGGAGCCACCTGCTCCGACCAGAATGCATGCTTTAAAAAGAAAATATTCTTGGGACCTAGAATAACTAATTGCTGGCTTTTATTCTAATTAAGAAATCTAATCACCTGAGGACAAAGCCAGATGTATAATTTTCCATTCATAGGCCAAACAAGTTGAGAGAATTTAGAATACAAATGTGTAATATAAATGTTCATATGCTTAATTGCAAATAATTTCTTAAATAAACTCATTATATTCAGGACCGTGATAGTTAAACCTTATTCTTGACTATATTTGGAATCACCTAGGAACCACACTGTTGAACATGTCAGAGAAGAATCCAGAGACGGCCCACTTACCTGGGATGTGAGCAGCACCACCCTATGGGCTGGGGTCTTAGACTGAGCAGAAGGCAGAGAAGGAGAAAGCCACTAAGCACCAGCGTACACGTCCCTCTGCTTCTTACTGGATGTAGCGCAGCCCTGCTGCCTCACACTCTGTCAAGTCAACACTTCTTCCCATAAGCTGCATGTTAGGTCTCTGGTCACTGTGATGAGATAGTGCCTAATAGAGGCGTCCAAAACATTCTTAGCGTGGAAACACCAAAGGCTAGGGGTCTTACCAGGTCGCATGACTGTGACGGCCGTCTGTCCAGCTGTGTCCTCAGCCCGTTTATACCACACTCCACTGGGGCTGGGCAGCCACTCCTCCACTCGGCAGCTGTAGGTCCCGCTGTCCTGCACTGCCACATTCTGGATGAAGAGCCTGTACACGCCAGAAGATGGGCTCTCCAAGTGCAGCCGTCCCTTCAGGTTGTTTTTGGCAGCCTGCTCACCATAGTGGAAGGTAGCATCTCGGCTGAGGTGGGCCACTACTTCCCGCTCTGGGTGGTTGGGCTTCCATACGAACCACTCCACCAGCAGCTGGGAGGCCATGCTGGTGCGGTTCAGGACCACACACTCCAGCTGGATCTGCCGTGTCTCCAGAATAGACAGGCTCCCCTGGGCTTGGCTGAGCTTCAGGCGGCTGTCTGAACAGGGAGGAAAGAAACAGTGTGGCAAGACAGCAAACAGTGAGCAGCACCCTAGAGAGGGGAGCCGAACAGGCGCCCCTGGAGCACAGCAGAATGCCTCAGACATGCTTCTCAAATAGGATACTCTGAGTGTGATGAATCCCTGGCCATGTGGGAGCCTTGTGTTCAGCAGCAGCTGTCTCTGGTTCGGAATTCTTGGGGGCTGAGATGTTTGGGGGAGGAAAAACATGAGCAACGAAAGACTAATGACACAGTCTCCGCAGTGTGTGTCTGATGGATGGGGTAGCTAGCAGGAGAAGGGGCGGGCGAGGACAGAGTGCCAGCCCCTCTCCCAGCATGAGTAAAGCCGAGGTCTTGCAAATGCCAGGCATGCATTATACTACTGACTATCACTGTGGTGATTTGAATGAGAAAGGCCCTCACAGGCTCATATATTGAATGCTTGGGTCCCAGTTGGTGGAACTATCTGAGAAGGATTAGGAGGTGTGGCCTTGCTGGAGGAGCTGTGTCACTGGGGGTAGGCTTTGGGGTTTCAAAAGCCTATACCATTCTCTGTCTGTCTGTCTCTGTGTCTCTGTCTCTCTCTCCCTCCCTACTTCCTGGGGTTTGTGGATCAGATGTGAACTCTCAGCTACTGCTCCAGCACCCTGCCTGCCTGCTGCCATGCTCCCCACCTTGATGGTCATGGATTCACCCTCTGAACCTGGAAGCAAGCCCCTAATCAAATGCTTTCTTGTACAAATTGCCTTGGTCACAGTGACTGTTCATAGCAGTAGAACAGTAAGTAGTACAATCACCAACCTTTTTAAAATTGTGTTTTGAGATAAGGTTAGTGAAACCTTGCCCAGGCTAGCCTTGAGCTTCTGTAGCCTGGCAAGCCTTGAACTTATGATCCCCTTCCTCAGCTCTCTGAGGACCAAGGATTACGGCCCTCACCACCAGACCTGGGCTAAGATAAACTTTTAAGTCTGACCATATGATTAACTGGACTGTGCAGACCAGAATCACAGAAGAACTACCAAGGAAAAACACAGTTTAGTATGTGTAAGCACTGTGCCTCTGAATGGCTTCCTTTTTGAGGTGGAGAGGGAACACTGTGACATCAGCAAAGACAAGACAGAACTGATGGGGTTGGAAGAGCTAAACAGCCATGGACAAGGTTTCCCTCTGTGGAACAAGCATCATGAACCATAGCTCCTGCTGACAGCATGCCTGTGACTTCAAGGAGTCCCTGTGAACCTCTCTGGACCAGTAGATACTAACACTGTAGCCATGACACTGCTAACACAGTATCATGTTAAAGTAAGTGTTAAAGAGCACTGGGCCAACATCCCTGAGTGACTTGTGGGACATACTTGCTCTTGCTACACTCCAGTGCTGTCTGAATGTTTCATACCGTATCGATGATCACTTGCAAATAAAAAGCCAAAAACAAAATGAAGAGAGAAACCTATTTTTCAACAGTTTGGCCAAACAATACATGTAAGATGTTAACTCTGGCACTATCTCTGAAGGGGTTTCATTGTGGACCCCTCCCCACTGCCTGCAAAGGTTCAGTAATATGTGCTTTCTCATCAGGAAAAAGGGGGAGGGGGACAAGGAACAGAAGAAAAACGAGATGCAAAACATAAAATCAACTGAAAAAGCCAAAGCCGTCACAGTGAGCATCTTGTGAGTTTTCTGTGCTAAAATTCACTACAGGAGAGATGCCACCACGCTCGAGACTGGGATCCTATGGCCTTTTGCACTGTCTCACTTAAGTCCACAGCACCCTCAGAGGGGAAAACCCCTCCAAGAAAAAGCTACCTGGCATCAAACCAAAGGCAGAATGGAAGAAGACTGGAGGGCAGGGAAGAGACCTTGGAGGGGGGATCAGAGAACCAAGAACAGCATTATCCTAATGGAGACAAACTGGGGTGGAAGGCAGAGTCAGAGCAAGGCAGAGAGCATGGGCGGGCCAGACCACAGCCCTCAGCAATCAGAAGCCCTGAGGCAGCACAGATGGCAACCTCACCTACTTGGGGGCTGAGGCAGGGGGATCTCAAGGTCAAGGCCTGCCTGGATCACGTGGTGAGTTGAGAGCAGCTTGAGGTTCATAATGTGGCCTGGTAGGCAGTCAGGACCCCGGTCACGGTGACAGCCATAGGAAACCCCTCAGAGGTGGACCTTCTGCTCTATGCAGGAGGAACGGTTATCAGAAAATGTCACTGTGTGGCCGGGGGGATCCTAGAACACACAGTCAATTGAAGGGAATGGTGCCCTTGCATCCAGCCTGGGTCCGGCCACATCTAGATTTCTGTCCCCAGTCCCATGGCTTTGCTGGGAGTCTGGCAAAGAAATGAAGTCTCTGTACTCACTGAAGGAGCTTCATCTAGTGTAAGAGATAGGCAACAAATATACCTCTGTGTGTGTGTGTGTCTGTGTGTCTGTGTGTCTGTGTGTGTGTGAGTGTGTGTGTGTGTATGTGTGCATGTGAGTGTGTGTATGCATGTGTGCATGTGTGAGTGTGTGTGATTGTGAGTGTGTTTGTGTTTGAATATATAAATAACACACGGCAGCTGATAAGTGGGTTGTAAGTATAAACATGAAAAGTGATTCATAATTATTTACATATGAATAGGTAAATGGACAGGATGTGGGGGCGGGGCTATGTTTTGTAAAGGCAATGGAATAACCAGTGACAGGATGTTATTTAAGTCAGAATGACATGGGAATGCCTCTCTGAGAAGATGGAGATAAAGGAGTTTCTTTGTATGTTCCACGATGACATAAGCAGGGCATAGGCCCTGTGTTGGTTTAAAAAAGTCACCATGAATTACTTCAGCACCCAGTACTTACTAAGGATGCCATGCCAGCGGCTGATGACATAAAGACACAGCTCTAACCATAGAGACCATGCTTATAAGTACTGTAGAAGACATGAAAATAGCTACCATACTGAGTTTATAAGGGTCTCTCCCTACAAGGATATGGAAGAAATAGAACAGGCTTCCTGGAAGTGGTGCTGAGTGAAGTCTTGGGGATGGGATGTGGACAGGAGAATGGGAGGAGGGGCTCATCACAGGTGCAGGGGACCACATGCAGATAGGACTGTGCTGTTGGCCCTTGAGGAAGCACAGATGGTTACAATACACACAGGACACATGAGGGAAGGTGGGTGGACAGTGCAGTGAAGGCCACTCTACAAGAATTCAGAAGCCATGTTAACTTAAAAGCAGAGGCTGTGAGGGGCTCAGCCTTTCCATACTAGAATCAAATAGCAGGTCTGTCATGCATTGTTCTGGGGGCTGGCATTCCAGGGAGAAAGCTAGCCAGGGCTGCCAACAGCAGAACTGATGCTCGCAGAGCAGCTCAGTGTCCTAGATGTCACCTGCACTTTGGAGACCTCAGCTGCCCTCAGAAGCTCACTGGAGAGGCTCCCACGAGAGACGTGAGGACGCTCCTGAGCCTATCAGCATTAGGACCATAGCAGGTCCAGTAGAAGGTCTGTAGGGCACCAGAGTTGACAGCTCATGCACCTACAATCATACCCACAGTATGATGCGCGCGTGCACATGCATGTGGTGGGTACGGCTACAGAGCTCCCCAAGCCATAGTTTGCAGGAAACCCACAGGCCAATGGTGGCCACACCTTCCATTCTTACCTGGCTGCTTCACAGTGACCTCTGTGCGCCCTGAAACCTCCTCAGCCAGCTTGTACCAGGCATAGTTGGGACTCAGCAGCCACTCCTCCACATGGCAGTAGTAGCTACCACTGTCGCTGACCTCAGCTCTCTGCACAGTGAGGCTGAACAGGCCCCCTGACACATGCCTCTCGAACTGCAGCCGGCCTCTCAGGCCCTCCTCCTCGGCGTAGGTTCCATACTCAAAGGCTGAACTGTGCGTGGTTTTGAGAATGAGCTTGCCGTCCGCATCTGAGGGTTTGTGAACATACCACAGCACGGCAAAGTGCGAGTTTGGGCTGGTCTGGGACTTGACGGAGCAGTTCAGCTGAATTGGCCGGTTCTCCACCAGTGTGAGGGTTCTCTTTGATTTGCTCACCTGAAGCTTTGTCACTGTGAAGGGAAGAGGGCAACTGAGAAGGAGTAACAGAGTCTGGGCCTGTCTCAAGCTCACTTCTAGGCTGGGAGACTGGTTCTGCCCATCAGGGAACAGAGCAGGAATGAGATCCCCCCAAACCTCCCTCAGTGTCAGCCGCCCATCTACTGGCCTGCTGTCACATCCTGTGCCCTGTCCACTCTCCCTGTGCCACTGTCCGTACCCAGCCAAGACACCAATCTGCCCAGAGCTTGACCTTGCTTAAAATGCTTAATGGCTCCCAACTGTCTGTACAATCTAAAGAAACTTCATTTGGCCAGCACAAGCCCTTCAGAGCCTGGCCCTTGCTCAACTGACTTGACTCGCCTCCTAGGACTTCCCCTCAGCTCCTCCAGCTCCCCTGACCCACAAACTTTACCCTGAACCTTGGCCACTGTCCCCATTGTTCTGTCTTCTCTTTCATGTCCCTGCCAGACCCCGCTTTCTACTCAATCTCTGTCTGTCTCCCATTCCCTGTTTGGTGCCCTCTGACACCCAGCTGCCTTCCTGCCTCTCCTCTTCCCTAGACCCCCAAGCTCCCAGGAACAGAGATGACACTTTTCCATTCAGTCAGCTGCTATTTCTCATCATCCCCTTCTCAGGGGACACCCTGAGAGTGGGACAGCCCCAGCCTCACAGTGCTCACTGCCAGTGTCCTTTCTCACTCCTGTACTGCATAGCCTAGCACAGTACCTGGGCTTTGGAAAGCAGAACAGGTCTCCCTCCGTGTTTTCTCAGAGACTGAGATGTGACAACAGGCAGTATAGCAGAGGCCAGTGCAGGTCCTGAAGCAGTGAGGACAGCAAGGGACACAGCAGAGCCAGCACCAGCTCCTTCCCTTACCACTGCAGCGCAGAAGCCACAGGATGGCCAACGGCAGACAATGATAATGGGGAGAGCCAACTCCATATGCTGCCCTGCTCATAGCAGAGCAAATGTTCATCTTTAAGTTGCCAAGAAGCCAAACCCTCGTGAAATGTATGGTGTTGGAGATTATTGGAGAATATTCCCCTATGTATCATTATACTTACCCGTGTTCCCTACTAACCTGAGAGGAAAGGAGAAGGCAATTCTCTAAATGAGCTGGTAGTGAGAGCAGCTGCCCACCCACCCCCCTCTTCACATCTTAATTCTGGGTCACTCTGCCAGCTGAGGAAAACCCAGGGTATGGTACAGGTCCCACAGCGAGAGAACAGCCAGGGCTTCAGCCAACTGGCCAGACCCATCTCCAGGCCCGCTGAGGAGCCCTTGCTTCCTTAAGACTGGAGTCTGCCGCTGGAATGTGCAGAAACTATTCAGGTGTGCAGCTGGGCCCTAGCTGGGCCCTGGGATTCTGGCCACTTAGCTGGCCTGCTTTGTTTAGAGGCTTCAAGGGGCTGAGTCTCATGTGTAAGGAAAGAGAGTGTTTGACAGCCATAGACTGCTCCTCTGTGTGCCCAGTAGCACCCAGACAAACGCTTACGATGGACTTAAAACTTTAGTGAGAAGGCACAGCAGGGTCCCACAGCCAGCACCATTACTACAAAAGCATCTCTGAGGACCTGCCTCCTGCTGCTGAGGCAGACTGTCCCCTCGTGGAGGACCTTTGAATTTACACACAGACGTCGAGCCATGGAGAACACATCAGGACGAGCTGTGGCCCATGCTCCAGTTTCATCTGTTTGTACCAGCCAGTCTCTCCACTTTCCCTTTTCTTCAAACACAAGGTCCTTCGGGCACACTGGTAATCCTAGAGGCTCCACTGGCCCTGGCCTGCTGGTCACCTTTCCTGAGTGGACTCCTGTGAGGCCCGAAGCAACCTGCTTGCTCTCTTCTCATCCCTTTCCAACCCAACTCACCACCTGCAAATGGATCTCAATCAGTCCAGACGGCACCACCTGAATCATCTGGTGTTTGGCCAGATGAACTGGGTTGTTCAGTGTAGAGTAGAAAGAGCTTTAAAATGTATTATTAATTGGGGCCAGATTATTTTTGCAACTGTTACTAAGGAAACCTCAATTGCTATAGTAACTGCATATGTTAAACTGGGATGCTATGACTCAAGTTCTACTCAGTCACATGGTCAAAGAACCACAAGCCAAGGAAGAGAAATATTTCAAAGCATTTCCAGTTTCTTCTTCTTCTTCTTCTACTACTTCTTCTTCTTCTTCTTCTTCTTCTTCTTCTTCTTTTTCTTCTTGTTTATCTCTATCTCTCTCTCTCTCTCTCACCCTCTCTCTCTCTCTCACTCTCTAACTCTCTCTCTCTCTCTCTCTCAGCATCCCATGTCAAAATATTATGAAGTGTCCGGGAGCTTAAGAGAGAGGTACTTTGAAATTTTGTGAATGCTTGGCAGATGGGCAGGGGGTCAGTTCTTAGATAAGCTCTGCATTTCCTCTCGTATCTCAGGTGTAGGGAGGACACCTCCTGAAGCCTGGAGGAGTCAGGGGGCTCCACAGCTCATTAGGAAGCATTCACAAGCCCGCCTCAGCATCGCCCTGGGCAAGGTGCATCTGCAGGCCTCCCTCCCTCCCTCCCTCCCGCTTAGGAGAGCCCCGACTTTCCTAAGGACCAGTGTTTTCATCTGCAAACAAGAGCAGCAAAAGTGTGGATCTAATTCACCCAGAGTGCCCTGCAGATGAAATGCATTAGCTACGGAGGGGTTTAGTATGAGGCTGAGCGGACCCTGAACAATAGTTAAGCTTTAGTTAGCGCTCCTCATCCCCTCTTGGTTTGTACTTGTGGTCCCAAGCTCAAAGCTTAGGTGAGACACTGACAAACAGTGGCAATTGAACTTTTTTTTTCTTTTTTGTTTTTTTTTAAGACAGGTTTTCTCTGTGTAACAATCCCTGGACTTGCTTTGTAGACCAAGCTGGCCTTGAACTCACAGAGACCTGTCTGCCTCTGCTTCCCAAGGGCTCACACCCAACAAAACTAATTTAAAATTAATTTTTAAATTTACTTTATATCCCAAACAGAGACCCCCCCACACACACACTTCTTAAAGTATTGTAGACAGGGCCATCAGGATGGCTCAGAGGATAAGATGCCTGCTGGCACTCCTGGAGACCTGAGTTCAAACCCAAGGACCCAAGGAAGGTGAGAACTGACTCCCAACAGTTGTCCACTAACCTCTACATGTATGTGACGTCACGTGTGTCACGTGCCTACTTCCTCCACACCATACACAGACATTAAATAAATCAAATAGAATAAAATAAATTCTAGGTCAGCAGGAGTGGCTCAGTGGTTAAGAGCACTGTCTGTTCTTCCAGAGAACCTAGGTTCAATTGCCAGCACCCCCATGGAGGCTCACAACTGTTTGTAACTCCAGGTCCAGAGTATCCAGTACCCTCTTCTGGCACCAGGCACATAAAAGTATACAGACATACACACAGGCAAAACACCCATATACATAAAGTATTAGTACACAAAAACCAAAATATCCTAAGCACTATGGATCAGCAGCATCAGATCCACTGGGTGGATTTCTTAGAGACAGACTCTCAGACCTACTGCATCACAGTCTCCATTAGAACAAGGTCTGTAGAGATCCAGACTTGCTTGCCTTCAGCCAGGGAACCCCTGGGTGTGACTGTTCAGCAGTGAGCACTGGGAGAGCCAATGAATGCAGAGGTGAAAGTAAGTAAAGATACGCAAAGGTAGGCTTGGTCAATCCCTTCACTCACATAGCAGAAGAGAGAATGCAGCAGGAGGCAGGAGGAGGGCCAGGCAGGCTGGGGCATGGTATATCGCAGCATCTGCCTTCCCAGCAGCCCCCATCATTCGAGGGAATGCCCTTCCTTGGATCAAAGCTAAGAGAATCTGTCAGTCCGGTAAAGGCTGCTTTGCTATGAGGCAGGACAGTGAACCGAGGGACTCAGCAGCAGAGAGCAGCAGTTGCTTCCCTCCCCATCCTTTGGCTCGGGCTTATGTGTGCACTGCTCATGCAGAAGGCACTTGCTCCTTTAGTAAATGATTCTCCTTAAACTCAACCATAACTGCCTTACATCAAGGGTCATTTTTAAAAGGACTCCTCCTTTTGCAAATGTCTGGGCAAAAGAACTATGACCCAATCATTGCTAATCATATTAACTAATAGGTGATTGAATTAAAAACCCAATTAATCTTTTAAAGGAGGGGTCATTAATTCTGACTGTGATAAAAGAGAGAGAGAACCTTGCAAAGAGCTGTGATCCCTGAGCCGGACTCTGAGAAATGAATGAGCTGGGGTCCAACAGGTGAAGAACTACAAGGCCAGACTCCCTGTACTGATCCGGCAAAAGCCAGTGGTTGGGTGTGGCAGATGATGTCAGAAGGGGGTATGGCCAAGACTGGGGAGGGGCCAGTTCTTGACCCTGCCCACTGTGGCTCTCAGGGAGGATTTGGTGGGTGGCACAGCTACTTGGCAAGTTAGAATTGTACTGGGTCAGAAATGGGGATAAGAGTGACTCCCAGAGACCTGTGGGTTTGTGAGCCTGCAGGATCTTGTGCGTGGCAGATTCTGTGCAAGACAGCAAGGGAGGAGCAAAGAGGAAAGAATGAAGATAAGGAAGGGAGACTCCGCTCTTTCTAAAACGTCTGACGGGAATGTCAGGGACAGAGGAAGCCAGTGGCTGGGGTGGATAAGATCCTTCAAGTGGAGTTGAGAGTGGTTAAGAGCACTGTCTGCTCTTCCAGAGGTCCTGAGTTCAATTCCCAGCAACCACATGGTGGCTCACGACCATCTGTAATGAGATCTGATGCCCTCTTCTGGTGTGTCTGAAGACATCAACAGTGTACTCACATACATAAAATAAATAAATCTTAAAAAAAAAAAGAAAGATCCTTCAAGGGCAAGGAATCAGGTCAACCAAGAGACTGGGGAAGAATGGGGAGCTCTGGGGACACCTCTCCCTCAAAATGTACACATACATGCATGCACACTCTGGGAAGCAAGTGGAAAAAGCACCTGTCACTCACGAAGTCACTGAACTTGAACTCGAAGTGTCTATGTCCCTGTCATGTCTCAGTTCCTGTCCTTCTCCCTCTGGATGGCCATGGCCTCCCTACCCAGTCCCTGATACGCTCTTTCTCAGACCTCAGCCTGAAGACAAGTCTCCCAGCCTCCGTCTCAGCCAGGGAGATCTTTCTAAAGGGCAAGCAGGAGAGTGGTCATTTCCAAGCTGAGCGCCTGTCCCTGGGACATCAGTTCTCCACAAGGCAATGCCACCACCACCCATACAATCCCACATCATCACAGGGATCTGGAGGCAGAAGGTCTTTTGATTTGATTACATTGGTTTAGGGAGTGGGAGATATTTACTATCTCAAATTCTCTCTCTGTCCTGTGTCCCGTGTGACTTTCAAATGACATTCATGAGAATTCTGCCTTTGAGACTAGAGCCTACTTTACTTTTCCAGTAAACAGAGTATCCCTCTTTTTTCTTCTTCATGTTTTTAATATATAGGGCCAACCAGGAGAGACCCTCTCCTTATCCTCTTCAGTCACTCTTTGTAATGGCCATCACTCTGCAGTTAGGGGCAGCAGTCACAGCCCCTCTGGCCATGACTGAGCTCTTTGTCACTGTCCTAGCCAGGTGGTGTCACATGCCTCTAATTCCAGTACAAACAAAAAAGTGCTATAGGGGGTTGAGGGAAGCTGATGGCATTTAAAGATTATGTGACTAGAAATGTTGCATTGGATTTAATTTAATTTCAGTGAAGATACACTGTCGTTTAATCTGCCACTTAAAAGGAGTCCATGAGGCTGGAGAGGCAGCTCAGCAGTTCAGACTGTAAACAGCTCATGCAGAGACGGTCAGTTCCCAGCACAGGTCAGGCGGCTCACAACCACACGGAACTCCAGTTCCAGGAGGTCTGACACCATCCTCTGTCTCTCCAAGTACCTGTATTCCTATGTGCACACACACAGACATACACACATGGTTAAAAATAGAAAGAAATTCTTTCAAAAGAGCTACACATGACCAAAGCCCCAATTCCACAGGTTAGGGTGCTTTCGTCTTAGAAACGTTCATCTCAGGCTATCTTCTACCATAAGGTCGTCACGCATACTAAGTATGTGTTCCTCAGTAGTCCTAGCAAGTAAATATTATTCCCAGTTTTACAAAGATTCTTTCTCAGTCACACAGCCCGCGATCTGGTAGACGTGGGACACCCCCCCAGGCCATATGCTAAAGGCCCTCATCTTTAACAAGAATGAACCAGGGTTCCCGGTGCTGGCTCAATCTCCATTCTGGAAGGTCTAACCCTATTCTCATCCACAGTCTACAGTGAAGTCCTGTGTGCCACACCCACACCTGCAGTGCCACACCTGCAGAGCCAGCAGGCGCTCAAACATGCCCAAAGGGGCATAGGCAGGTGGGCAAAGGAAAAGCAGCAAGGGTTGAAAGGTAAAAGAGTGAACTGGGAGAAGCCCAGCCACACCCGACCCTGTCCAACCTGCCTACAGGCAGAGCAGTGGCCCTAGCTGACCGTCACCAGTAACTGACATTAGGCAGACACCTGCTGCCACCATGGCAACAAGGCTTAAGCATGAATGGAGGGCTGAGATGTTCTCTCAGGACTCTTAGCCTTGGGCTTGCTCTGTCCTGCATAGACAACAGGCAGGCAGAAGCTGAATGGGTTAGAAGGAGGAGAACTCAGGCTGCCCAGGGAGGATGCAGGGCCACTTCTCTGGTAAGGATAGCCCATGCTCACATACCTCAGACTCTCGGCTAGCCCAATCTGCCAGGTCAGCAGAGAACATGAAGAACACAGATTTGGCAACATGCAGAGGGCATTAAATATTCATCCTGACTGTCCATCAGTCTGCTCCCAGAAGAATATACCCACTGACAAGCAGCCTTCTACCACCGGATGCTGTCCGCCTGGAGGCTTGTTTATTGCTTTGTCAATTTTAATGCACAATATTTAATAGCTAGACCGAGGGATAGTCATAAACATTTGCAAAGTGAGTGCTGACATTTCCCTTATTGCTTCTGTATTTAGCCACGTGAAATTGGAGGGTGTTTTTGGAACTGAAGAAAATCAGAAGGAAGGAAGATGATGCTTCACAACTAAAAAGGGGGGGGGGACTGAACGAGAATGGAGCACATTGGACTGGCCAAGTATTGCCTCAGTGCCCCATGGGGTCACAGTATGGGATCAAACAGATAAGACTAGTCTAAATCAAGGACAGAAAGGGAAGCTATCGATCGATCAATTGCCTTGGGGATCATAGGATCCGTAGCATGCCGATGGATTGGAAGTAGCCAATGATAAATCCTTGGCAAGTCACTTCTGACAGCAAGGCATCCATGCCAGCTAACCAGAGAGCTGGATGAAGTGAACAGCAGCACTGCAGTCCCCACCAGTGGCTCTGGCAGGAAGTAATCTGGGTACAGACCGCACAGAAGGTGGCAGGGAGAAAGACTTTCTTTGCAGCAGTGGAAGCCGATGATAAATGGACTGAGTTAGTCACCGGGTGCCTGGGCTTCTTGTTGATTATCCTCAGATAAGAACATTCACTAAGATACTCGTTAGTGGCAGGGGCATCTCTTTGGAAGATGCTAAGCCAGGCTTGGAAAGGCAGGCTGCACAGCGAAGGTGGGATGAAGGAGGCTGGCCCTGGTTTCCCCTGGCCCTAGAGCCACCTTGTGGCAGCAGTTAAAAGAATAAAGGAACCTGAAAGGTAGTAGATATTTGGTTTCATCTTTAACTGTCTCAATGAAGCTCCAAATGCTTTGTGGCCTTAATACTACAAAACAAAGACCCAGGGAACCCAGACGACAAAACAGAGAGGAGACTCAAGGAAAATACCTGGGGCTTGGCACCCCAGGAGTAGAATGCTTGCTTGCATACACAAAGCTCTGTGTTCCAACACACACACAACACACACACACACACACACACACACACACACACACACACACACACACACACACAC
>NW_021620763.1:2388918-2433595 GCF_004785775.1 Grammomys surdaster
CACACACACACACACACACACACACACACACACACACACACACACACTGTACCATAGGTTGCCAGGGGGAGAAGAAAGCACAAGTCAGTAAAACTTTGGCTTATTGTCTACAAAGCATATAATAAAATTAAAAATTTAGCTCTGGGGCCAGACTGCCTGTTTAGACTTGAATCTTGGCTCTGCCACTCATCATGAATCACCAGACGACTTATTCACCCTGGGTGGCAGAGCCCTCATCTGTAAGCTGTGTCAGGCACCCACACACCCATTGACCTTGCATGGATTAAGGAAGAATCAAGTTATCAGAAGTAGGGCGTTCACAATGCAGACAGTCACCCATTGCTACCGTTATTTTAAATCTGACCACAGCCAAGGTTCTGGCACACCAGAGATCTGCAAGGAAAAATATGTTCCATAAAGGATGTCATGGGTCGAATGCAGAAGGAATCAGATGAGATTACATGGTTTCAAAAAAAAAAAAATGGGCAAAGTCTCTCCACTACCAGCACTTTTCCTTAAAGCATGCCTGGGTTCGAATTCTAGTGTCCCACTCAGTGCTGAGGGGGGTAGAGTTGGGGGGCACTGTTTGACTATTCACAGATGGAAGCTACATTCCTTCTTCTACTTGGGGTTACTGCAAAGACCCAGGGAAATAACACAGGCCAAGAACCCATACTGCCTCCAGCACTCAGTCTCTCTTCCCCCAGACAAAAACACCTATACTAGCCCGTGCATTTTAGAGAAAGCTTTTTGGAAAATATTCAGTTATCAGTGCATAAATAATTAGTACAAGACAGTAACACTTAGGGAGTGTGCTCTCCCTCGTACCTCAGCCGTGCTGGGAGTCATACAGCTTTTACTTTGCTCTTCCCAGTTTCTAAGGGGCCAGGTCATGTGTTACTGGCCATCTATAAGAGCAGGCTGTGTTGCGGCTACTGCCAGGACTCTTCCCATAGGAAGTACAATGTAACATCTCACTTCCTTAAGGTCCCAATAACAAACCATAATTCAGTTCTACCGAAGTTTGCCTGGGAGAACCAATGAATTTATTCAGCTTACTGACAGAACAATCAGCAAGGGGTCAATAGCAGGAGCATGACTTTAGAGCAGCCACACGGGAAGATATGCTGCTAGCAGGGATGGTGGGTTTACCACAGCTGTGTAAATGGAGTCCACTCTCCTAAGTCTTTTGGCCACATATACTCTACCCTGTCCATGGACCACTTATAATTAATGCACAACTGCAATACAACTAGTTGGGGGGGGGGGGTGTCGGGATACTCAGGTAAGGGGGTCAGGACCCTTCCTGATCCCTCCCCTCCTTCAGTGAGAGACAGTCAACAACCAACAAGCTCCGGTGTGATGATCATTTGCAAGCAGGCCCAGCAGCCTCCTGAAGACAGTGGCAGATGCTCAAAAGTCCCCAGTGCTAACCACTACTTGCACTCACTTCCCAGTGAAACCCCAAATAGTCTCAGAGCCAGGGTACGCTCAGGCAGATGCTGTTTTGCTGGATTCAGCCTTCTCAATGGCAGTCCAAGTTTGCAAAGTGGGACCTGCCTCTCCCCAGACCCCTTCATCCCATGAGCATGAGACAGGAAGATGGTCCTAACTCTGCAGTATGAAAGCCAATTAGATGAGGGCAAGGGCAGAGGTGGAATCAAAGGAATCTGGGCTCTAACCTCGGGCTGGGCTCTGCCACTTAACTAACCTTTGTCAAGGCTCACAGTGCCCAAAAGTGTCATCATAAATCTGAATCAGAATCCAAACAAGGAGCACCTTAATGAACTAGCTGTGCTTCAGGGCTTCAATCTTAGATTCCAAGTAGTAACAGAAACAAGCAAGCAGTAGGAGCTTACTCAGCAGGGCAATGACAAGCAAGGTCTAGGGGTCACGGTCTCTGCTACCTTTTCCAGCTGTAAAACCATGTGACAGGTACTGCTGCTCAGAACCTTCAGTGACAGACAAGACAATAGAAATGCACAGTTACCATCCTGAGGATCGACTCCATAAGGCAGCCAGCAGGAGCCGCATCGTCCCCAAGTGCTGACATCAACTGGGGTCTCCGCTTAACCCCCCATTAACCCGAACACCCACTTAAGAACAGCCTCTTCTCCAGTATCCTGTTGGCCCAATTCAGCTCTAATTGGCCAGATAAGAGTCTCAACATTTATAAATCCCATTTGTTCCAAATGTGGTACAGAAGAGGCCTCTGTGACAAGGTCAGCCAAAGGGAAGGATGAACTCAGACACTGCTGGAAACTTCCCTGTCTGTGGCCCTCAGAAGTGACCAGGCTGGGCACTAATCATAGCAGTTAGTACGGGAGAAGGGTGCTCAAAGCATCTTTGCAAAGTGGATGGGTCAGAAACAAGAACAAAAACAAAACAAAAACATTCCCTGTAAGGTTTAATCACCACCACTGGCTGTGTAGGTGCTTTTTCTATACTGGGCATGGCCTGAGCAACCAAAGGGGTGCAGGACCCAAGGCTGGGCTCTCTGCTCCATCAGCTTCCAACATAGCCAGCCACTAGGACAGACAGAAAAATCCAAGTTACTCCTCAAGCCAGTAGAAAACCCTGATGAAGGTGTCTGAAGGAACGTCTGCTGCAGACGATTCCCCAAATTAGCACCTTCTTGGCCACTGGGCTTCCACAGGAGAAAGGAATTCAAACTCAGCCCGTATGATAGGATCTGAGGAAAGAAAAGACTGACCCCATGGATCCTCCAAAGACCAGCCTCATGACCTAAGGCTATCCTTTAATTCTTCCAGGGAATGTGAATTCTAATCAAATGGCTGATCTTGCCCATGGGGGCCAAAGAAGCTTCAACAAACAGCACTGTTTGTCCTTCCTTCTCTGAGTTCCTTTATCTAAACAAGGAAACCTCGTTACTGCCAGGATTAAGAGACGGTTTAAAGGTTGGAGTGGCCCACTCATGTTTTCATATCAATGTGTTCACACACACACCACACATACACACACACACACATACGCACACACACACACACACACACACAGGGGGGCGGCTAGGGACTGTTCTAGATTAAAAGGGTATAAAGGGACGGTACAACTCAAAGTGCTGTGTGATCTCTAACTGAAGTCTTTCCTTGGAGTTGCTGATGGTGTGTGGGGGTGCACACTGGAGTCGAAAACTGCTAGGACAAATGAGGGATTGTGGGTAATGAGACTATCGGTAGATGCTGAATTTCCAGGCGTGACAACAGTGTTGTGGTTGGGTAGGACAGTGTCCTGTTCTTAGGGGGTCATATGCTAGAGTGTTTATGAATGTCCCCCGCCTAGTGTCCTCCATCTACTCTGGAATGCAAAATAAGGATAGGAGAATATCCAAGCAGGGAGAAAACACAGGCAGTAAGACATGAACTGTCTACCAAGCAAAGGGGTTGCAGGGGATTTGAATTTCTCTGAGTTGGGAAACAGTGGCTGGGTCAGGGCTCAGAATCTATTTTTCTTTCTCTCCTTACATCTTCCAGTCATGCAAGCATATACCCTTCATGTCTTACCACGCTCCATAAGCAGACACGGAAGAACATGCCCTCATATTATACTGTGTCAGTAAGAACAAGCACTTGTATCTCGTGTCACATGGACACACATCTTCATGTCTCATATCACATAAGCATGTGTCCTTGTATGCTTCACTGTGTCATATGAACACGCATCCCTGGGTCTGATTAGATCACATAAGCAGACATCTTTGTGTCTCTCTCTGTGTCATTTAAGAACACACCCTGTCTCCCATTACATAAGCATGCATGCTCACAGGCCTACCATATCACATAAGCACACACCCGTGTGTCTCACCGCGCTGTGCAGACACACATGGGCCCTACAGTAGAGAGGCCCTGGAGTCTGAGCACCCACCTGGCTGCAGCACCCGGATCTCCAGCAGGTTGGAGGTCCTCTCCGCCAGCCGTGTCCAGGTATTGTTGTAGTTCCTCCGCCACAGCTCCGCCACACACTGGTACTTGCCTGCCTCCGTGTCACTGGCCCGGCTGATGCTCAGGCGGACATTGTTGCTGGACTCGGCCTTCTCAATGGCTGTCCGAGTTCGGAAGGTAGATGACCTGTCCCCCCACTGAACCCCTCCGTCCCGTGTGAAGGTCACCAGGTCATGGAACTCCACTGTGCCCACTGGCTGGAACCTCCATGTTACAGACACGGGGACTCTGGCTGGGTAGTGGGGTTTGATGATGCACTGCAAGTCAAAGGAGTCACTGTAGGTAACCCCTGGTGTCCGGGAGATAGCTGTGACCGCAAAGCCCGTTTCTGTAGGGAGAGCAGAGACATGAACCAGAGACCGCATCTGGCTTTTCCGGGGCAGTGTGCTATCAAATATGGGTCTACTGGCAAACCCAGCAGTCAGAGGTTGGCAAGTTCTTAAGCCTGCTTGTCACAAATAAGCTATTACTTTGGATAGTGTGTTGGGGCCCAACTCAACAGTTCCTAAGACTTCACACAAACTGGGTCCAGGCTGTCCCTCTGAATAACCCAGCCCCACCCCTTCCCAGTGTGACCTGAGATAGGGTAAGACACCAGAACCCTCTCTCTCAATGACTCATACCACATAGCCAGAATCTTTCCTAACAATCTCAGAATTCTGTGCAAAAGAGAGAGAGAGAGAAAGAGAGAGAGAGAGAGAGAGAGAGAGAGAGAGAGAGAGAGAGAGAGAGAGAAAGTTTCAAAGTCAATTACCTTCACTGCATGTACCCAACACTCAAATACCTGTCCCTGGTCTTCTAGGGCATGGCATCCTGAAATAGGCAGGTGAGGAACGCTGTCAGCCTCTCCTCTAATTCCCCAATGAAATTTAGGTTCAGATAGGTTTTAAGGTACATACAGCAGGGAAGTCTAGTCTTTAGTGGATGGATACCTGAGGTGGGGTGTGGCATTACCCCTAAATTCAAAGCCCTGAAGTCTCAGTGAGAATATTCCTTCCAGGCTGGGAAGCATCCTGACCTCTGTTCATAGCTCCTTCAGTGTGGATGAGCACATTGGCTATGATCATAAAAGTAATGGTGGCCAGTACATACGAATGCTACATGTCAAACCTAGTGTTAGAGGCTCCGCTTTCATCCCCTCTTACCAAATCAACGCTTGTAGGTCAGGAGGCTTGTTATCCCTTTTGCAGGGTACAGAGAAGACAGGTAAACTGCCTGGTATTAAGTATAGCAAATGGTAGAGTCAGGCTTCAGACCTATCTATGTGCACCCTACTCTAGGACCCGCCTGGGGCTGCTTTTCCCAGGGGAACCATCAGTCTGGTTAAAGGCATCAACTCCACAGCTGTCACCTTCTTCTCAAGACACCTTCTCGCTCTGTGACACTAAGCCAGTGGTTCTCAACCTTCTTAATGTGGCAACCCCTTAATACAGTTCCTCATGTTGTGGTGTTCCCAACCATAAAATTATTTTGTTGCTACTTCATAACTGTAATTTTGCTACTGTTATAAAACACAATGTAACTATCTGACACCCAGGATATCTGATATGTGACCCCTGTGGGAGTCGTGATTCACAGGTTGAAAAACACTGTATTAAATAAGCAAATGTTCTACGTCCACTCTGCCTATGTTTTCCTTTCTGTAAAGGCTTCTTGTGAAGGTTAAATGAGTGTGTGGTACATCATATATGGTCTAGAAAATATGTAGTTTATTTAAGAAACAAAGGGAACAAAATACTTTAAACTCTACAGGAAAAACACAAGGCACAGAATCTTCTGGATTTCCCTGGAGAATTATTAGAGAATAAGCTGGCAAATTTTGCTGAACTCTCTGGATCTTCAATTTTAAAAATGAAGAGGGAGCTACGATGTGTGGCTACGATGGCCAGTAGTGTGTGGTACACATGCCACGGGTACAGATGAGGGGCGGCAGGGATAGGTCCTGCACTGGATATTCCTGACTTTACATAGGAAGTGGACATAGACCAGAGGGCACTCAGCCAAGGTATCTCGCCACCATCACAGTGGTCTGTGGCCTATTAGTTCATCCACATACCACTGAGGGGAGCCATACCTAACAGAAGCAATCCAGAAATTCATGAGTTCACTGCTTACTTTAGACAAAAGGCTAGGACTAGTGAGACAACCCTGCTTCTAGTTCCAGAGGCAATTGAGATGGGGACAGGGGAGCAGAGCTGGCTTTAGGATCCCAGGGAGTGCTACTCAGCACAGCCTGGCTGTGGGAGCTGCCAGACATGCGGTGAATTTAAGAATACTCCTAGGACAGATAACCTGAAACCGTAAAATTACTTCCAGGGAAACAACCCCGAATCACACTTCCCTGGATACCCCTAACCTCCCAGGATGGGGAAAAACCATATGCATCGGATCCCAGAGCCATCTCCCAAGCTCCCCTGCCTGGGTTCACAGCAGTGCCAAGCACAGGGACTATGATCAACACTGGAGGGAGTTTCTAGAAACAAGAATCCAAGCTGCCTAATGACTGCAGAAGGCAAGCCCTTCTTTGGTACAAAGCTTTCAGGAAGCAGATATCATCGCAATGACGTGGGGGAGGATACAGAAGCTATGTCTGGGTTTAAATGACGCTGTGTCCATCCCAAGTCCTAGACAGCAAGCCGGTCTAACCAAATGGGTGCCATAACAATGCCAGGAGCATTCTGGAGCTGCTTATTGTTTTCTTACTGTTTGCATGTTTGTTTTTCTTTTTTACTGCATGCCTTGCTTGGGGAGACACCTTGTTACCCTGAAAACCTCAAGAATTCCTATAACAGTGGCATGTGACTTCCCCCTTTGTGAAGTAGCCAGAGGGAAGCCCCAGCATGGGGGGAGGGAGTGGTTAAACAGCACACGGAGGGAAGCTCCAGCATGGGGGAGGAGGGGTTAAACGGCACATGGATAATGTTTTTATCACCATGCAATTGAAAACAGACAGTTCAGAATTAAGCAAATGCAATCCCAATCTCAGAAGGGAGAACATGGATGAGGACTTGGGCAGATCTACCCGGGGTTGCCATGTTTATTAGGTATGTGACAGCACCACCAGCCCTACCTGAGGGAAGGTGGTGACATAGTCTGGGTGAATGGAGACTGACAAAGCTTTCTGACAAATAGAAGGCCTGACATAATAAGTTATCTTCCCAGCAAAGTAGCAGGCCAGTCTTTTAAAATGTAATAGACTGATTGCATCTGGCAGATAACAGGAGTGGAAACCTCTTTGGATAGACTGTGAGAAGCAAATCTAACATTACTTGGTTTTAGCAAACCTCAAGGTATCTTCACTCCCTGGCAAATGAGGAAATGTTTTTCTTAAGTGGGGGCTTTACGGAGAAGGAGATAAAAACAGGCCTAAACGGAACAACCAAGCTGAGTGCTAAGACTCGGGGCAGGCGTGGGCCAAATGCTGTATCATTGGCAATGAGATCTCCATCCTGTTCAGCCACACTTTGGGGGGGTGAGGTGAGGCTGTGAGCAGCTGGGTAAGATACCCTGTGAACAGGAGAGACTTGTCACTCTTCCCAGTCAGTCCCCTCTTCCAGGTCAATTTCGCCTCAGCCATGCTCCTGCTGGTTGGTGGCACCAATCTGTCTAGAATCTTGACACACCCGCCCCCGACCCAAGGGTGGTAACAGCCCTACCCCATGCCCCACCGTCTGCTTAGTTCCCTGAACCCTGCGCATACTACCACAGAGTCCCTTCATACCATTATCTCCCATCAGAATGTGTTTGCCTTTTTTGCCGTGTCTCTCTCTCTCTCTCTCTCTCTCTCTCTCTCTCTCTCTCTCTCTCTGTGTGTGTGTGTGTGTGTGTGTGTGTGTGTGTGTTGGGCAAATGGGCATGTTTGTATCTGTATGTTTGCATGTGCATATTATATGCATGCATAGGCCCCAGATTATCCTCAGGAGCCGTTATTCTTCTACCTTATTTGCTTCAGCAGGGTCTCTCAATCAAACCCAGAGCTCACTGGTGTGGCCAGTCCTGATAGCTAGCTTGCTCTAAAGACACCATGTCTGCCTCTGAGGCTGGAATTGTAGGCATGATGCCGAGCCTACTCAACATCTTACTTGGGTCCTGTGACCCTCGTGTCCAGATCCTCATGCTCGCCCAGTATGCACTTAAGCCACTGACGTCTCCCCAGATCCTCCAGCCAGAACACTGGTAAGATAGAAAGGAGTCTGACAAGAACGCATCTGCCATGGTTCTATGGCTCACTCACCAAGGGCTGTGATGGAGACCAGGGTACTGGCACGGCGCTCTCCCACAATCTGCCACTCCCCGTCCACAGCCCGTACCCACTCCGTCACATGGCACTCGTACTGGCCCTCATCTTCCTTTCTGCTGTTGAAGATACCCAGGCTGAAGGAGTTGGGCTGCACCTGCTCCATCTGGATGCCTCCGAAGCTGCTGCGCTCCCAGTATGATGAGCCCGGCTGCACGGTGCCATCCCGGTCCAGCCACATGACATTGCTGCGGCGATTCTGCCTATCCACAAGCTGCCAGATGACAGAGAAGCGGGCCTGCAACCTGCCCACTGTGCGGACAGTACAGGAGAAGTGCAGGTCCTCACCCTCCAGGATGACGCTGGCATTGCTGGCCACCTCCACGGACATGCTGCTTTCTGGGGAGAAGAGAGAGTGCCACACTGGGGGTTTACAGTCTCCATGTGCGCCCTCCTCACGGATGACGCAGGAAGAAGGGTGCCAAACCGAATCCCATGATTCTGACAGTGAAGCTCAAAGGACTCAAAGCACTCTGATTTGTTTTGAAACACAACTTGCTGTTGTAAGGGTTGGCTGGTTCGAACTGGGCACTGCTCCCTAGAGCTAGCCTAGAATGCCCTTTGCTTTGTGCAGTGGATTGGGAGAGTGAGGTACTAAGACCGAAAAGTAAATCAGAACCTGGGGAATATGCTACAATGACGTGGTGTTTATGACACAATGTTATTTATGGGTGATCTGCTCAGCTGCAGCTCAGGGCTTCCAGCTTGGAGTTTCAGCGTGAGGAACTCCCAAATCCAACTGCACCTCAATCTTCTACCACTTGAAGCTACAAGAGTCAAACAAAAGCTATACACATCCTTAGTGTGCCATTTGAAACCTTCAGGGAAATATTAGGAAGTAGAAAAAAAGTCAGGAAGTAGTTGGAAGATGGCATGTGTGGAAAATGGGGCACAGATGGTCTCGACTCGCAGAGTGCGTGGAGGAGAGCAAAGCTTCATGCTTTCGTTAACAGATAAGACTGAGCCATGGCCAGTGGCTCACCATCTACTGCTCTCCTGTGAGACCGACCGCTCAGCCTGGGGCACCTCTGCTCTCTGCCCTGACAGTCTGCCAAGCAGAGGTGGGAGAAGACCTCCACTCCCTCCCCAGCTCAGTCTAGCCTTTGCCACGCCTTCGGATAGCTGATCTCAGTTGAGGGGATGATTTAAACTCTACAAGCCTCAGCTTTTTCTTCTGTAGGATGCTATTTTTAACCCACAAAAGATTAAACAGCAAACGAGACAATGCATACAGATTGTGCAGCACACAGTATGTTTTTAAAATGTGGTACCCACAGTCATGATTGATTTTACCATACTTAGGGATATTTCTGCTTTCATAAACAGCATGGCTAACACTTTCTTAATTATGCATATGTTATTCTGTATAATTACCTATATTGAGTTCAACAAGCTCGTAAGAATTAACACAATACATAGTGTCATAATCAATTTGGATCCAATTTTCTAGGCACCATTCACAATTGATTAAGTCAAACCCCAGATAGAGAAGCGTACCCGATTACTGCAGCATTTGGATCTACTTTATTCTTCTCCCCCTTAATTTTCCCCAGAGGCAGAAACAGGAAGGATGAGCACAGGGCCTCAGCACCTAGCCTTTGCCAAAGAGAGTATGCTGTGCTTGTTTCACAGGAAGGGGATCTGGACAAGGTGTGAACAGTGAGCTTCAGGGCAGCCTTCCCAGAACAAGGCTCTATAGAGCCATTGCCCATGGCAGAAATGGTTTGGGGCTTGGCTGTACTGCCTCCTGACTTCGGAAGTTTGGTTTTCTTACTAGCCGGGCCTCAATTTATCATGTGCAAAGTTAAGATCCTGCTTGTGCCTCCTTAGGGTTCTGACACAGAGGGGACCTGACGAAGGCGGAGCAGCACTGAGGGCGGAACTGAAGGCTTCCAGAATGCTCTGCAGACACTCTCCCGCTGAGCCCGGTCTGCGCTCCCCTTCAGACTCAATACTCTTCCTCACTGTTTTCACCTCCGGGTCAGAGACACAGAAGGCAATTTCAGCATCAAGGAAGAAAACTTTTCTGTCTGTCTTATACAGAAGAATGGCCTGCAAGGCATCAGTCATGTGCCCTCCTGTCACCCCAGCAGACTCTTATGGACATCCTAGATGGTTATTTAGAGAAAGCCTGGAAAACCTAGATAGAAGAGAAGCCCTCTGGAAGCCAAAGCATGGACAACACAGATCTGGTGCTGTGTAGCTCACTGTAACTATTTACACAGGTTCCCAGGCTTATAGAAAGGTAGCTTACAAGTTAATATCCTCCAGACTGAATGAAGACTAGGACAGAACTAATGAAAATCTGAGTGTGTGTTCACAAATGAAATCCAATCAGGAGGCTGCTGGCGGGGTACAGGCTAAGCGCAGAGCAGCGGGTTTGGAGTTAGAGCGAATGTTCCTAATGCAATTGCAAGCTCAACCACAAACTGAAAAACCGGATCAGACACTTCCTTGCGTGTGCTCTGACGTCTCCATTCACAAGATGGATGTTACACTGGCGTGTACAGGATTGCAGGATTGGGAGCAGAGAGATCATATATGCAGAAGCACTTTTGGTTCTTAGGAGGAAAGGTGCCATTAAAATCCAGGGTGTTATCACCATTACCATTGATTGTTGTTCTTCAGTAGACTTACCCAAGTGGCCTTGGGGCAGGATCTGGTGCTGCTGGGGGACTTTAACTACCCAGTTATCTGCTGGAAAAGCAATATAGCAGGCCACAGATCATCAAACAAGTTCTCGGAAGGGCTGGGGGAAATCTTTTAGTACAAAAGATACAGGAAGCAAACAGTGTGGCTGCCCCTCATGCCATCCCTTACAAAACAATGAGGAATTAGTTTCAAAGTACAGAGTCTGTGATTACGGCAGGCACGGGAAAATAGTATAAGGAGTGTGGGCATTCAATCCGATAGTTTCAACTATACAGATATTTAGCAAGCACCTACTCTATGCAAAGCACCATGCATTGCGAGGAAAGCACAAGAAAGAGTTCAAGGTTACTCGTGTGTGTGTGTGTGTGTGTGTGTGTGTGTGTGTGTGTGTTCGTTCAAAATATAATAAGCATGATAGAAAACATTTTAGACTTCGTACAGCAGAGAAACATTTCAAATACATAAATGTGTAAATAAAAATGTAAAGAAACCATGAGAAGGCTGAGAGGGGGAACAGTCCTGGGAGCTAAGAAAAGGTTAAAGGTTAGTTCCTAAACTGGACCATCTTGTTTAAAATCAGAGCATTGTAAGTTTTGATTAACTTTCTGCTAAAAACAGAACTGTGAGAGAAAGGAGATTAATAAGAGCATCTTGACACTATGGATATTTAAACACGGCATGCATACACACTGTTCATCTCTGGCGTTCCCAAAGGAGGGTACCACCCATCCAGACACTGCAGCGTACACGGAGGCAGAGTCCCTGGAACAGCCTTGAGAGGTCCAAGCTGTCCAAGCACATCCCAGGAAGACAGAGCGCCCACCCACTGACTGCTGTATGTGCCCGCTAGGATGAACCTAACGCTGTGCACGCCCACTGACTTTTAACACTGCAATTTCAGTACAGAAGAGACAATTAGGGAAATGCCCACACTGATACCTGGAAGAACCCAGATGGCAAAGCCTTCTTAATAATACAGTTGATGATGTCCAAATCCTCCCATAAGAGATGAGCTCTCCTTAAGTAAGATTTCAAGGCAGGCCTCTGCCCACTTCTGGGATTTAATTCCCCCAAAGGTGAAAATGACTTCCTGGTCTTACTTCTAACTGAGCTGACAAGGCTGGTGTTTTACACCAAGGTGCTTGAACTCAAGTGTGTGGATACCATCTCCAGCCCAAGACATGCCCCTGCTGCTCTGTAGACCTGGGGTTGGAGGGGTGGAGAGGCCCCCTCTCTGGTCAGCTTTACCCCATATTCTGTCCCTTTTCCCTATACCCATTCTCTCTCCCACTTCTCCATGATGTCACTAGTCACTGCACCAGAAATCAGTAAGAGGCGCTTCTACTTACTGAGAGGGAGCACGACGATGGGGATGTTCTTGGGCCGCTTGCTTTCCTTGTCGATGAACTCTCCAGTGACAGTCTTCTCTCGCTCAGTCACCCGGCAGTTGTATTTGCCACTATCTTCCTGGCGAAGGTGGTATATCTTCAGCACAAAGACACCGTCACTCTCTTTGGCCACCTTAAGCTGTCCCTTGGCTTCACGGTGGGCAAATTCACTGTTGAGGACTGGCACAGCATTAGGCCCCATGGTGGCAATGAGTGAGCTGTTGAAGGCCCAGGAGACGGCAAAGTACCGGTCAGGAATGTTCTGAGCCTCTAGGATACATCTGAACTCCACCGGCTCACCCACCGTGTGCAGCCTCTTATCTGTTTCCAGACGTACGGTGAACTCTTTGTCTGGGAACACAAACAAACCAGATGCATTCTGGGTAAATAAGAGCTGCAGCCTACCAAACTGCTTCAGAAAATCCTATTCCCCTGACCTTCATGACACTAACTACAGAGAAGACTCAGTATTCATCTTGAGAAAAAATCCAACTCTAGCCAAGGATATCTGAGGCCGAGCAAACTCATTAAATACCAGAATACCAGACAAATCTAGGCAGTCTATTTTTGCTTAGCATTCACACTTAGACCAACAGGGCTCTGTCAAGAGGCACTCACAGTGGAAATGAGGGACAGGAAGAGGAATTAAGACTGGGAGGAAGAGACTGGCCTCATCTCTCCTTACTGTAGGAGGCTCCAGCTCCTAACTCCTTCCACTTCTAACTATGTTTCTTGTAGAGAATATGGAGAGGAAAATCACATCACAGTGGTGTGTGAACTTTTCTAGAGATTCATCAGCCTCAACCACAACAGCCCTCCCTCAGTGGCATTTCAAGACTATCACTATCACCTTTTGATTCATGCCTCTGCCATCCCCAACCCATCCCTCCCACACTTCAAGCACGTGAAAGTACTCTTGTCCTGTGGAAATGGATCATGTGAGCCAATTACACACTTCTCCACTCCAATCCAGTTCAACTTCTACGTGTCTTTTCTTTATCTCCTCTATCCCTCACAGGCCAGTCTCTTGAGCCAGACATCTTTTCTTGCCAGTGACTAGCTCCTCCCTATATTACCCAAACTTCCTGACAGATCAAAGCCCTCTCAGCAAGGGGTCAGGGAATCACAGATGACTTCCAAACAGCTGGCTTCCTCCATCACCTTGGGTCACCACCACAGCTTGGCCAAATGAGTTCTTCATAATCCTGTCTCTTGACTTCACACCCAACCTGTCTTACCGACTTCCACATGTCCCCTTCCTCCACATCTCTGAGCTCTTCCTCCTAAATTACCCAACCAAGTGGTTAATCCCTGACTAAAAATCTCTATTCCCCACAGTGTGCATATTGAAAGTTCATCAGGAGGTGTAAGGAGAGGGGGCCTCCTTTACTTCATGTAAAACTTTCACTGCTCAATAGGGCAAATATCTGGCTGAAGCAAGAGAAGAGCACACAGGTTCTTGCCCTCTTCCCACTGGTCCTCACATGCATGTGAGCAAGTGCACTCACCCACGTGCACCTCTCAGGCACAACCCCACAGACCTCCTAAACCTCCAAGAAGACTGGCTTGACAACTCCTGGTCCACAGAGTCCAGCCCATGTTCTACCCCACAGCTCACAGCTGCAAGTGCCCTTCTTTCTCTACTGCTCAACCTAGAGCTCATCATCCAGTCACATGACTTTCTTCTGCCTGCCAGCTGCTGAATGGCCCATGCCCTTCCCCACTTCCTGCAGCTGTCTGCTCAACCTTGACACGATCAAATCATCTGAGGAACTAGAATTCCTAGATCTGCTGTAATAGTCATCTTATCCAGAGAAAACATAGAGCAAAACCAGCCTTCAGTATTCACACAGCACTTAGCACCTTAAGTGCACAGAGCGATGTCATGCATCTTGGCATCCCCGAATACCTCACACGACACCTTCAGTGCTGTAAAGACTAATGTCTATTAAAATAAACATGAAGAAACAGACTCGAAGGAGGAGTTGCAACTCCTCAGTCTGAACTGGAACACACAGTGAAGTTACCAACATTTTTTTTTTCCATTAAAATTTTCCTTTCTTGGCTTGGTCTGGATACATTTACAGGGCAAATTCAAATGTCCTAATTCCAAATTGGTAAGATTAAAATAAGGAAGATTAGCTGATGCAACCTAATTTAAAGGCATTAAGACTGGAAATTAGACCCAGACTTTTTTGACATTGATCTTAAAACCAACCAGAAAGGAAAACGATAAACAGGAACTAAAGCCTCTTGGGTAAATTTCTTAATATTAGAAGATTCAGAAGCCAGTAAGAGCTCCGAGTCCTAAGTGTGGATCAAGTGTGCCCTCTCACCAAGAATCCAACCTTCTTTTGCACTCACATCCATTAGGGGTCCAGAGGATCCTATAAGCCCTGCCCCCTCCAGACCTGTGCTAGACAAAATGTAGACAGTTGAAGAAAGACCTGGGAATACTTCAGACACAGCTTCCCAGCCCTGCCCTAGGAATCTCTGAACAGGGACTTCAGGGGTGTGTCAGAAAGTTTACTATTTGGTGAATCTGAAACATTGTCTCAAATGTCAGAGTACCATGTACAATCCAAGGCAACAAGGACAAGGACAAGGACAAGGAGGACAAGAGACAGATTCTGACAGAACTACCACCTGTAACATAAAAGCTTCTCTCATCAGAGAGAAGAGAAAATGTCATCCAGCAGCCATCTCAGTAACCATATTATGACTACCCTCCAACTAAAGCCAGACCCACAGCTTAGCCTGAGAACCTGGCCCAGCTCAGCCAATGTATCAACAACTGCAGTCAGCTCAAAACTGGAGATTTGTAGGCACAAGAACCAGGGAAAGACATAGAGTCACAGGAGACACCAAGAGAAGCTGTGGGGACTGCAGTGTGCTAGGCCTCCAAACTAAATGATCAAGGCAGGGTAGAAACCCTGGATTGGGATTAACACTGTCTGTAACAACCACCGCTATCTCAGCTCTAAGCACACTATCCTTCCCCCCTCAGGAGACACACCCAGGTCTTCCCTTGATAAAGTGTCCACAGCAGGACTGCATACTCCACACTCATGGCACATACTCTGAGGTCACACCACAGGGCACCCTGCATTCAGCCTGCTCCCCCCACAATGTGAGGACGCCATGGTGACTCGCCTCATAGACATGACAATATATGTTAAAGCATTTTAGAAGTCTTGTTTAAAAATGGCAGAAATATTAATATAAAAATAATGGTATACTAACATCTCCTTAGCTCACTGTTTCATGCATCCAAGAGAAAAGGTTTATTATCTCAAACGTCCTCTGTAATTGAAACATCATCAAACTGGGTGGCATCCATGGCTAATAGGAATAAGAACCCAGGGTCATAAGATTACCTGTGAAATCACTCACTTTAAAATATTTTTAAAGATTTGTTTATTTTTTTTATTTACATGAGCACACTGCAGCTCTCTTCAGACTCACTAGAAGAGGGCATCAGATCTCATTACAGATAGCTGTGAGCCACCATGTGGTTGCTGGGAATTGAACTCAGGACCTCTGTCAGTGCTCTTAACCACTGAGCCATCTCTCCAGACCCTGAAAAAAATTTTTTAAAAAATATACTCACTTTATTTTATGTGTGTTTTGCCTGCATGTGTGTATCACATGTGTGCTTGGAGAACAAAAGAGGGCAAGAGACCCTGGTACTGAAGTCAGGAATAGTAGTCAACCACCTTGTGGGAGGTAGGACTTGAACTTGGGTCCTCTGCAAAAGTAACAAATGCTTTTGACCACTAAGCTATCTCTGCAGCCTAATTTTTCTGCAAAAATTTCTCATTAAAAAATGCCTTATTTGCTCTCTCCTCCAGCCAAGCAAGATGCTCAAAGGAAAGAAGGCCAAGGGGAAGAAGGTGGCCCTGGTCCCCGCTGTCATCAAGAAACAGGAGGTCAAAAAGGTGGTCAATCCTTTGTTTGAGAAAAAGTCCAAGAACTTTGGCATTGGGCAGGACATTCAGGCCAAAAAAGATCTAACATGGTTCGTCAAATGGCCCCGCTACATCAGGCTGCAGCGGCAAAGAGCCATCCTTTATAAGAGGCTCAGAGTACCTCCTGCCATTAACCAGTCCATCCAGGCCCTGGACAGGCAAACAGCTACTCAGCTGCTCAAGCCTGCCCACAAGTACAGGCCAGAGACAAAGCAAGAGAAGAAACAGAGACTACTGGCCCGTGCTGAGAAGAAAGCTGCTGGCAAAGGGGACATTCCAACTAAGAGACCACCTGTCCTCTGAGCAGGAGTCAATACAGTCACTACCTTGGTGGAGAACAAGAAGGCTCAGCTGGTGGTCACTGCCCATGATGTAGACCCCATTGACTGGTGGTTTTCCTGCCTGCCCTGTGCAGAAAGATGGGGGTGCCCTACTGCATCATCAAGGGAAAGGCCAGGATGGGTCACCTGGTCCACAGGAAGACATGCACCACTGTTGTCTTCACACAGGTTAACTAGGAAGACAAGGGTGCTCTGGTTAACCTGGTGGAAGCTATTAGGACCAATTATAATGACAGATATGATGAGTTCCACCGCCACTGGGGAGGCAACGTCCTGGGTCCTAAGTCTGTGGCTCACATTGCCAAGCTGGAAAAGGCAAAGGTTAAAGAACTCACCACTAAACTGGGTTAAAAAATGTACACTAAGTTTTATATACATAAATGTAATTACAAAATTATCTTCCAAAAAATGTCTTATTCAAAATAAAATATGACACCATCTAATAAAGCAAACATGACAACAATCAGAGGCCAGTATGGGCAGCTGTCTGCAGCTCACTGGAAGCTGGGTCTGTGTATCCGTTTTCTTCAGCCTAAGTTACAACCACCTCTAACCTCATTCAAAACCTACCATATTGTTATAGTCATCAAACAAGGTGTCCACATGACCTCCTAGTATCTGACTCCCCACCAGGTAAAAGACAGGAAGCTGAGAGACACTAACCAGTGGGCTGGACGTTGACCACGGCACCCTCAGAGCGCTTCCTGGTCATGGCGTACCAAGAGCCATCTGGATCCTGGATCCACTCCGCAGCCTCGCAGTAGAACTCGCCCTGGTCGGAAGGCTGCAGGTGGAAGATGGTGAGGCGAAAGGTGCTTCTCCCCAGCTTGTCCAGCCGCACCTCGCCCAGGCTCTGCCTCTGGGCATATTCACTGCTGGAGTGCAGGATGAAGTCTCGGCTCAGGGAAATGACCTCCACAGGGTTCTCGCCACCCCTCTGTCGCAGCCAGGATACCGAGAGGTGGGTGTGCTGGACAGTCTCAGTGGCCACTTCGCAGCTGAGCTCCAGAGGGTCCTGTTCCACTTTGTGCAGAGTCTGGGGGACAGCTGTGGTCTGCAGAGAATCTGGGATCACTGTAACATAGAATGTTCCCATGGAGGAAGGTTACAATGCTACAGAATCTGAGACCCACTCCACACAGAAACCACTGCTAACACCACAACAGGGATAGCCTCTGACAACTGATTCAGGGCCACACACAACCCCAAAAGGCATACAAACCTAAATACACTCTTCTGTTGTGGTAGCTGAGATAATATTTTCGGCACAGACACCTGCTTGGTATTTTAATGACACTCAGCGCAAAGATGGATTTTATTTTGAAAATGTCTGAGAGGAGCACCCTGAGAAGTCTGTGTAAGAATAACTGTTGACATCTAATAAGATTCCTTGCTGGGTTTGTATTGCTTTGAGATAGCTCAACCTCACTTCTGACTCAGGAATTGCTCTAGGCCTTCTGGCTTGACGTATCTATACAGCCCTTCCCTTTTCCCTTCCCCTTGACAGACTCTCCATCCCACCTCCCAGTTTTCCTCCTCAATGCACTGTCCCTAGAAGGCTATTTAAAAAAATACTGGGAAGCAGGAATAGAGAATACCATTATCAATCCTTATACTCTCCTTGTACTGGGGCTAGAACCTAAGAATTTATGTGTGGCAGGCAAGTACTCTACCCACTGAGTGATAATCCCAAGCCCCATCTCTTTAATTCAGAGACAGCTCTCACTACCTTGCCCAAGAAGGCCTTGATCTTGTGATCTTCCAGCCTCAGCCTTCCAAGTGGCTGGATTACAGATGGGAATCCCTAGGCCTGCCCCCTGTACTTTTCGCATAATTCATCACAGTGGCCCACAGCAGAAGGAAGTCACAGCACACAGAAGACTCAGGCAAATGAAGACACTGCTCTGTATCCTTCCTCTGCAGTTCTATTCTGACCTTTATCCCTCTGAAGACTAAATGCTGCTACCCCACTCTGCTGTCTGAGAAGGGCACTCACTACAAGGGCTTGCTTTTCTGCCGGACTCATCCCAAGACTGAGGTCTGACATCCTCTTACTAGGATGCAGGCTCATTACAAACTCAAAAAATAAACAAAGGCAGCAATCCTTACTGACAAAAGACCCACCAGCATGCCCTGCTTAATTGTGAAAATAAAAAGCAGAGATCCAGACTTTGGTATAAACCGGAAGACCCTGGCTGCAGTCTGTCCTTCCTCCTCGGCAGCAGGTGACCAGAGATGTTCACACTAAATGCCTCCCACTCTTCCAGCTTCATCTTCTCCATCATACAGAGAGCATCATGGGAGATAGGCAGTTCACAGCTTCTTGCATGCAGCTAGGGAGCTCTGGGTACCTGGAGCTCTACTCTCCCCCTGTACCCCAAAACTTCTATTTTTTTTGCTCTATTTCTGAGGTGTGAAGTCCAGGGAATTTCATCCCAAAATAGGGACTCTTGTTTGCTGATTACTTCACATTAAAGAAAGACTCTTTGCATAGTGATGGATGCTTCAAGCAAAAATATTCTAGTGCCTGTTTATGCAAAGAGTAGGCCTGCTGAAGAAGCTTTCATTTATTAAATTCCTATCTACCAGCAAGGAAATTAAAGAACACAACTGTACATGGGCAGCTTCAGTCACAAGCTACTGTCTGTCTCTGAGCCCCACTCAGTTCTCAAAAGAACCATTACCACTGTCTGACATACCACCCGTGTGGTTCACTAAAATCACCTGTGACACCTCAAAATGGTCCCATCCTCTTCTCATTCTCTCTCCACTCTGAGCATCTGGAATTGACTGGGTTAACTGACCAGAATCTCTTCTGAGATTCCCCTCACACATTACTGCACTCCTGCCAACAACCCTCCTGTCCCTGTGTGTCTACTGTTGCCTCACACTGGCCTCTGGAGGGGTGGGAGTTTTGCCCTTGCTTATATTTGGGGCATTGCCTCTCTTCCTGATGGTCTCACCCACTTTACCTTCTAATCCACACCTCCAAATTACCACCCACAAATGTCCTTGCCACAGGGCAATCCCCTGCCTCAGGGATGCTGGGATTATAAGGCATGAAGCTACCACACCTGGATCTTGCCTTTATAAGCTCATTTTGCCTTTTACCAGCAAAGGTCTGCTTAACCGCTGAGGTTCTTGATGTTTGCACAAGAACTTTCCAAGTGTCAGCCTTAGCTGTCTAGTGTTCACAAGTGTACATAGGATTCATGTTCACTCATGCTCCCTCATGCGGTTTTCTAAGATACCTGGGGAATCACATTAGTATGCAGTAAAAGCACATGACAACAGAAGGGACTTGGGCCTGACACTGGCCGTGTGGAAGCAGAGTCTCCTTACCCACTAGGTTCATCTTGGCACTGTAACTCCCAAAGTAGCGCTCGTCAGTGTTGGGGGTGTGACACTCATACTCCCCAGCATCCCGGGCTTGCAGGTCTGTGATGTGAAGTAAGGCCGAGTTCCCCTGGACTCTCTCCACGTAGATCTTCCCACTGCGGACTCGTTGGGTGTAGATGGCGTAAGGGAAGGAAGAGTCCACTGTGCTAATGATCTGTACTTCACGCTCGGGAGCAGAGGGCAGGTAAATGGACCACTGGAAGTTCTGCTCAGAGGGACCCTGGTAGCCACTCACGTTGCACCAGATGGTGATGTGGGAGCCCTCTGTGCGGTACAAGGGTCCTTCCTGGACGGTGACCTGTCGCTGTGCTGATACCACACCTAAGGGAAGACAGACACAACAACGTGCTTACTTTTCTGACCGAATGCAAAATAGACAGCAGTCCCCAGAGGGCTTGTTATTTGTGTGACATGATGGCAGTATAAATAGGTTACTGGCCCTTTCCAAGGCACTCTATGATTTATAAATATTAATTAAAACAGTGTAGTAAAGCTCTGTATCTAATTTGCATATATGGGAATTTGATGGAGCAAGGACGTGGCTCTGTTACTTATTCAATGCTGACCCTTGTGAATTTAATTTGGTCTCTCTGTCATTTATACAGCAGCTGTATATCTATTTATTAATGCTGTTTATAAACTTTTTAATAAAATGAACAGGAAAAGTTGAGTCCTTGGCACAAATCCAGGCAAGAACAAATAAAAGCAGACGCCTTGTAATCTGGCTAAAATTAAATGGTTCTCCCATGATTAGCAGGGCTGGCCCAAGAAAGCCATTGAGTTTTTGTATTGGAGTGGGGGTTAGGAGGGGTGCTGCATTTTATTTCCATCTCATCCCAAAGAGCACCTCCCTTTTCCCTGTAGAAACAGAGGCAAGCAGATCCTGCAACGGCTGCCAGTTTACAAGGAAGGAACGGGAGTCTGAAGGCACGCAGAGTCCTACCAGTTGACAAAGCAGAGAGGGACAGTGCGCAGGAAGATCTGAAACAAGGCCGGTGCCCTTGGGCTCTTGGCTCTGACTGGCCCACCAAGCCCCTGCCTTCTGGTATGACACAGCTTTCCAAGGTCACCTCTCCCTCTGCTTACCCTCCTCATGTCCCTTACACGGCATCCTCTTGCAAGGGCAAAAATTATATATGGAGATTCAAGTTTCTCATCCCATGTCATTTGCAATGCTTCTTTGAGCAAGGTCTAAGTGTGCGTCACAAGGGTTCATATGCGGGAAGCTGAGGCCTTGGAGGAGTGAGGTAAGGTAAGAGGGACGGAACCTTTAAGAGGTGGAGCCTAGGGCAAGGTCAAGAGGTCACTGGGAACACTGGAAGGCGTCAATGCTAGTAGCCGGGATGAGTTAGCTTCCACAAAGGTGTGTTATTATTGTGAAAAAACATATATATATATATATACATATATATATATATATATATCCAAATACTCCTACTCCATCCCTGCCTCACCATAAGATGGCACCTTTTCCTGCCAGGATACCATCTGCCTTCTTGTGACACAGTCTAGGGGGCCCTCGCCAGAAGCAGAACACAAGGACCAACCAACAGTCTTTGGCCTTTGGCCATGGGCTAAAAAACAACTCTTTTTAAAAATAAAACACTCTGCTTTAGGTACTTTGTTACAGCAATAGAAAACAGATTTAGTAATCAACACAGCACTGATTACCCCTAAGCCACTCAAACATGGGCGAGACATTTCTCTGCTCCCTGGGCAGCAGCTGGGTGTGGCAGATGCTAGGGATAGCCATACGTGGCAGAAAGAGCATCTGAGACTCGGCCTCAGAAGTTAGCACAGCTCAGCTTAGAGCCGGCCACATCATCTTGGACATACAGTTCTGTCTCCAGACCTTGGCCTCATCTTACAGAAAGGACTTCAGAGAAGACAACATAGCAATGTTGGCTTTGTCATTTACCAGCTGAAATTCTAGGTAAGTGACAGGGACTATGAGCCGCAGCTTCCCCATGTGCAAGATGGAAAAGATTGAATAAGATATCTATAAAGGCCCTGACTCAGGGACTAAGACACAATCAGTACGCAATAAAAAGATGCCAAGTCTCAAACTGGCTAAGACAGCCAACAGGTCTGACTCTGGAGACATATCCTGGTCAGTAACTGCTCAGGGCACTGCAGCAGCCTCCTGGGAGTGCCACATCTTGGCTGCTCACACCTATCCCAGCTGCAGCCCACTCCTGTGAAACCTTTCCTTTCACCAAGTAGAAACTTATCTCCTGCAGACTCAGCAGCTAAAAGTGGGATAGTGCCAATCCTAGCAAGACGCAGCTCAGTCCAACCCAGAGGGCCCTCGGGCCTCAGAGCAAGCTGGCCTCATCTGCAGGCCCACAGCCTTGCAAAGGGCAGCTGTGCAGGGCGAGGACCTGTGCACGTACACCTGTACAGAACTGTTTCAAAGGCTGACAGGGAACTCCATCCTGGTTTCAGCAGAAGCAGAAAAATGAGAACAGTAAAAATAAATTGTTTATGTTTGTTTTATGAAAGGCAGGGAGGGGTTGAGGAGAGAGCTTAGTCAGTATTTATTCTTACCACGCAAGAGTAAGTCCCCAGCACCCACTGGTTAGGCACAGTGACCCACACCAGGAATCTCAGCACTAGGAAGGTAGCAATAGGAAGTTGCCCTAGGGCTTGCTGACCAGCTGTTTAGCCAACTTCTGGGGGAGGGGCAGAGCAAGGAGTGCTCCAGGCTCAATGACAGACCTTATCTCAAACAGTAATGTCAAAAAGTGACTAAGGAAGATACTCATCAATGACTCCTCCCCCCATACACAGGTCCTTGTACATCTGTGCATGCACACACCACTCCACAACCCAAAGCCCACCGATCCCTCCACTCCTACACACACACACACACACAGAGAGAGAGACAGAGACAGAGACAGAGACAGAGAAACAGAGAAAGAGACACAGAGAGAGACACAGAGAGAGACAGAAAACTGTCAGCCTTATGATGTCTCTTTTTGTAGAGGACCAGACAGGTCCCCAAATGAATGGACATATCTAACTGAAAGCTCTCAACAGTTTTAAGCTCCCAGTTTTGAGGCTTTTACACACTGCCATTCTCCTCTTACCTAAAGAAAACAGCTGAACCCCATCTGATGCAGTTTGATAATGAGCTTAAGCAGAGTGCGTTCGGCTCACAGATCTTACACAAGCATGGATTCTATACTACACCATGCACACACACGCACGCACACACAAAGGGAAACAGTGTTAAATGGTTTGAATGACCAGGGCAGCTGGGTCAAAGCAACTCATGCAGACCAGAAGCAGATTACGACTCCTGAGAAATAAAGCATCTGTCTGTTCTTAGCCGCAGCCAGCCGTACCTGTTGACTAACTATCTGTCATTTCCCTCCCAACCTACAAACAGCTCTGCAACCCTGAAAAACAGGGCTGCTCTTAGAAAGTGGGGTCTTTGTTTGTTTTGTTTTCCAGACAAAGTGTTAGTTTTGAACCTGTGACAACTCTCCTGGCTCAACCTCTCAAATGCTGGGATTCCAGACAGGTACCACTATACTCAACAGGGAGTGCAGCTTAACACAGAAATAAAGTGACTTTTCTTTTCAATAGACCTTTCACATCAAACTCTTCAGTGTCCCGAGAAGTCTGATTAAGAGATGCTAATCTCTGCTGCCTTCAAACAGATCAGGTCCCCAACTTTGCCCAAGGCTGCTGCCCAACCACCTCCCTTAGTCTACAACAGTAGGCTCCGCCCCATGAGGACTGTTTCTTTAAAAAATAATAATTATAACTTCAGACATTCTGTACCCTCAGGTTGCTCTGTAATAGGCAAATGCACCTTCTGCAGTGAGAAAAGACCCAGTACCCAGTCTCATCTGTAGAAAGGACTAGAAAAGAAAAACTGGGCCACGGGGCAAGTAATTTTATTTCTCTTTTTTTACTGCACTCCTCTGCAAGGCGTGTGAACCAAAGCTTTACTCCAAAATACAAATGATGCCTGACTGCTGAATAAAACTTCTTCCATAGCTACTAGTAGAGTATAAAAAGCATTTGCATGCAATACATGTATGCATGCATATACACATGCATATATACATATGATATATACATATGCATATGTTTCACTCACATAGACACTTGGTCTAAGCCCTAAGACCCGAGCTCCTAACTTCTTTGCAATACTAATGACAAGAGGCTTCTGTACCCTGAGAATCTCTTCCAATCACATCAGAATTTGTGCTAATAAAATGATTCAAGATGGCCCCTTAAAGTTTCCAAAGTTGGTCATGAATTGCAGGTTGGAAATTTCAGCTCCAACTCAGATCTATAGGAACAGGAAAGGGGGTGGAGACTAAGTCTAATCACCAATAACCACTGATTCAATGAGGCATGCCCATGTAACAAAACCCTACACAGAAACCTTCAGCGATGGCCAAGCATGGTGATATGCACCTTCAATCCCAGCACTCTTGGGAGGCAGAGGCAGAAACAGGAGAAACTTCATGTGTTTGAGGCCAGCCTGACCTACACAGCTAGTTCCAGGCCAGTCAGGGCTATACAGTGAGACTACCTTAAAAAAAAATTAAGAAGAGGAGGAGAAAAAGAACACCCCCATTGTGGGTTAGGATGCTTTCCAGGTTCATGCTGCACCCAAGGCAAGCACAAAGGCCCTGCTCTAGGGGCTCCATACTTTGCTTAACATGCTGAGTTTGGCTGACCTGTGGGGACATAGGAAATGCAGAAACCATGCGCTTGGCTTCTGAGGGTGAATTTGCCTGCTTTCCCTGACCACATCGTCTATGTGAGGACATCAAAGCAGCCAGATGGGGGCCACCTGAGGCTTGGTGCCACCAACCAACACTAACCTGTTACCAAGAGTGGACCTTCCAGCCCTAGTCAATCTTTCCCATGCCAGCTGGCCCAGAGAAGATCTGGGCTGTGGCTTCTGGGAGCCTTCAAGCCTGAAATACTACTGAATTCCTGAGTCCCAGAGACATCCCACCCCTACCCCCACCACTGCTCTGAAATGTCAACATTTGTTGTTGTTATTAGTTAGAGCTAATTCATCCTTATATATATATGTAAGACTCCTTCCAAGCCTAAGATTAAATGTATAACTGTATCATATGCATACTTACATATTCTAGGGGGAAAGCCCATGTATTTCAAAAGACCCTCAAAAGAATTATTCAAGGCCCAAAAGAGCCATGGTCTGTGGGCAGGGGAAGCTGTCTGTCTCAGCTGTATCAGTCACTTAATTAGCTTTCAAGACTGCTTGTCCAGGGCTAGAGATACTTCCAATGTCAAAGGGTAGGCTCACAACCAAACCATCAAGACATTACTTGTCCAAGAATGCATCCATATTCACTGTGTTAAAATCCTAGTGAGCCTGGCTCAGGGTGACATGATTCAGCAGTTCATGACCAGGGACAGCCAACACATCTCACGTTCATTTCCTGAAACATGCCCTAGGATTCAGAGACATACACCTCTTATTACAGAATCCAATTTTATTTTATGTTCAAGATGAATGACTGAGCATGTATTCAAACACGTAGGCCATGGGAATAAGGCTCTCATGTGACAGGTCCAGCGAAATGCTTGCAGTATGAGGACCTGAGTACCAGCCCTGCTCTTAAATGCTTTTCTACACGTTACTCAGGCATACTGAGTAACCAAAATACCTAGAATATGGGAAAAGGACTCAGGTAACGGCTCAGCCAACAGAGTGCTTGCCATATAAGTGTGAGGACTCAATTTCTGAGTTCAAGGCCAGCCTGGTGTACTGAGTTAAGTTCCAGGACAGCCAGGGCTACACAGAGAAACCCTGTCTTGAAAAACAAAATCAAAACAAAAAGCTGGCTGTGGCAATGCCCACTTTAAACCCAGCTCTGGGGATAGAGATGGGCAGATAGCTGGGCCTTGCTGGCCAGCCAGTCTTGCTTTCTTGGTGAGCTATGAGCCAGTAAGAGACTCTATCTCAAAAAAAAAAACAAAAAAAAAACAAAAAAAACCAGGGCTGATGGGGTCAGAGAGCTAGCTCAGTAGTTAAGAGCACTGGCTGTTCTCTAGAGGATTTGGGTTCAATTCCCAGCATCCACATGATGGCTCACAACCATCTGTTAATTCTTGTTCCAGGTAATCCAACAACTTCTTCTGACATCCTCAGACACCAGGCACACACATGGAGGAGCACAGACAGCCATACACATAAAATAAAATGTAAAGTAAAAAAAAAAACAAAAATGTTGGCGGTGTTTGTGGAGCAACACCTGAGGCTGACCTCCAGGTGTGCACATGCACAAATAAGCACACACAGGCACACACCTGCACACACACACACACACACACACACGTATAGAAATAGAATATGGGGATGATGTAATACGTCATGTACCTCCTGGGGAACCCTGAAGAGCAAATAATACTCGAAAACCAACAAATGAGTATTTTAAAATTTCATCTCCTACCAATATGAGATATTGATCTAAAAATGGGTCTCATGAAAGAAAGGAACATTAACATTTAACTTTGGGTTAAAGATGCAAAATGTACACAGTGCATATGTACACAGTGAAAATGTGTTGAAACCCTTGTCCCTGGAAAGTACAATACTGTACTGAGCTGCTGAGTGGCGAGGGCAGGGCTGCCTCTCACCTGTTACAAGAACAGCAACGTCTCCTCTTCTCCATTTTCTCCCCCCCACCCCCAGTTTTTAAATTAGCAAGTATACAGCACTTGAAGATGAAGATGGATGAGGCCGGTGAAGGGCCCTGCCCTCGTGGCTTTGCGCGCATCACCTCACCTGGACTCGTCCCCGACTGAATGAGGTCGATTTCATTATAGCCACACTTACCAGAGGAGGAAATGGTCTTCAAGGTTAAGTAACTTTCTCCATGACACCGAACATGACTAATGGCTTTCCCCGGCGCCGTGGCTTAGTGAATCTCCAAGATAAGTGATAAAGCGCCCATCTACCCAGTAGCCTTGCTGGCCTTAAAGGAAATGGCGGGGCTCTCAGAGAGCCCCAGGTGTCTAGGGGAACCTAAACCAGGCTAACTTCAAGACACACAGTCTCCAGATAGCAAAGGGCACAAAGGGTGTTAAAACCAACACATCGGTGACTGCATCTGGGGAGTTTCAACTGTGAGCCTTAGCCAAGAGAAGTCCGGTCAGGGCACCAGCAGACATACTCGTGTTAGCTGCCCTCACTGAGCCTTGGATAGTATGTGACACTGTTCTACATACTCTGCACAGATGACTTAACCCTCTCTGTAAGTTATGAGTTACACTTGCTTGGTGGTGGTACAGTGCAGAGGCAGAGCTTGAAGCAAAGACTGGAGGGTGAGCAAGTGGGGCTAAAGGCACCTGCACTAAATAAAGTACATTTAAAAATGAGGGTCATGGCTGGGTCAGTGCTCTGTCAGGCTAACTAGGCTCTAGATATGACACGTTGGGTGCAGAGATAGCCGAGGATCACTGTGGAATGCCACAGGCACATGGACCTGTATGCATCCTCACAACTGTCCCTTCAGAAGAGAACAGGAGCGGGAGAGGTAAGACAAAAGAGGGTACTGGGATTAGGGGTGACAAGTATGACCCACATAAGCAATGTATCTCCCAGCCTAGACTCCTGCCCAACTAAGGCCTCAGCCACACCTACTGTGCTCAACCCAAACTTTCCAATCCACCAACTCTGCTCTAAGCCGCTGAGTCTGGGAGCGGTTTGTTCCACAGCAAAGCTAAACAGTGCACAAGCTCCTCTCTCCCTCACCGTGGTTTCAGAGCCCATGATGTGATGGGCGCCAAGACACAAACATTAGGGGAGGATAAATAAGATGGTTTCATTTGGTATTCCCAATAGAAATGACAGCACCTACTATACTCCAACAGGGTATGGTTGGCAGCGAGGTGCCAGGTAAAACCACCCAGCCTAGTCCAAAAAGCTTCACAGAAGCTGGCGGCATCTGAACTATGTCTCAAAGGATGTGGAGTGGAACTTGACACATGACAGCATCGGTGCTGTTCCAGGCTGAGCAGGAAGCCGGCCTAAATCTATCCTGTGACTTTGGGGTACTTCCACTTCAGTTAGGAGACAGCACTGAGAGACATATTAGTAAAGGCGATCCTCCTCCAGGACTGGGGAGTTGAGGACAGCACTGAGGTAAACAGGGAGACGGATCAGATTCGTATTCCTGAATCATTGCTCTAGGGGCAGCTGGAAGACAGAGCAAAGGGCAAGGCTTTAGAAGCAAGGATACCAAATTAAGGGTAGAAGGAACCAACAGGAGGCCTGCCTGCTGAGAAACTCAAGGGCAAGAGTATCATCCATTCACCTTTTCAGTCTTAAAAAAAAAAAAGTGAATTTCCTCCAGTGGGTATCCAAAATAGAAATGGCCTGGAGATGATTAATAAATGTTAAATTATTAATGCCACATCTAAGAAGGTGTAACTACCAATGATTCACTTTGCCCCAGATGACTTTATATCCCTGACACCTGCACTGCTGAGTGACCTAGCACATGGCCAGTCCACACAGACACTCAGCTCCTGTTTATGGATGGGCTGGGTGGGTCTCTGCTTCCAGTGCTGAGCCACAGCTTGGAAACACTGAAGACACTGAGCTCTTTACTTGGGTTAGAAGACCAGCTTTGCTTGGGGTTTGATAAAGAGCTGTGTGCACATAACCAGTAAAAACATACAGTATCATTCAACACTTTTACATAACTATTATTCTTTAGGGGCTGAAGAGATGGCTCGTGAGTTAAGAGCACGTGTTGCCCTTGCAGAGGGCCCCAGGTGAATTGCTATCATCCACATGGTAGCTCACGACCAGCCACGACTATAGTTCTAGGTGATCTAGGACCCTCTTCTGACCTCCAAAGGCACCAGACAAATCATGTGGTACACACATACACATGAATAAAATAAATCTTAAAGTGTTTAAATAAATATACTTTATTTCAATGTCTATTTCTTTATATAGCTATATAGAATACCATCATAGGGTCATCTCTGATTGATGGGTATCTGGATCATATATATGTATGACTTATTTTTTCTTATTACTGACAAACTCCTCTTTTGTCTTTTCCTCATCTGAATTGATATGATTCCCTCACTTCTGTCTCAGTGACCTATTAGTGTGTGTTCCGGTAAAAGGACCCTGTTGCTCAGGCTTGTTCCCAGAGGCCCTCACTTTCCTCCTGTGACAGGCTCGGCATCATACAGCTAGCTCAAAGACCACATCTCCCTCACTGTCAATTCTGCCCCTCCTCTCCCCCTCCTGAAAAGTCAGGGGACGTAGCCCAGAGTCCTACTTCCCTCCCATCCCTCTCCTTCTCTCCCTGTTATGCCCATGCTAAAGATGGCATAAAAGAAAAAGATTCCAGAAGGATGGGCAGCAGTGGGCAATCGGCAGCCTCTCCTAAAACCCAATGCCCACGGCCACAGGGTAGATACTTCTCTCCACCCCACTTGGAGTCAAAGCAGCTGTCAATCACTGTGTTTCTGTCTGGATCTAAGTATCTGAATGCTTTCTGTTTTCTAGATGGCGGAAATTAAAGGACAGGATCAGATTACTTGCCTGTAAATGCTCGCCTTATAATTACCCTGCCCACTCCTGCTCTGTCTGGTCTCAGAATTGACAGAAATAGGCAGGGTTTAGGCTGCTTGCTGCAAAAGGCAGCCTCGTGGCACCACAGTCTGGGTGTAATGGACCACAGGCTTAGTGTGAGTTCCTGTAAAGGACTCCTACAAAACAACAGTGCAGGCCAGGCTCCCCACCACAGTGCATCCCTAACTCCTGCTGACAGTATTTCGGCCCCTGGACACACACACACACACACATACACACACACACAGAGTCTCCCCAGATTCTCCATCTCTGAAGAGGCTGCAGCGGCTCTGCATCTTCACTGGCCCTACCACCCCACCCATACAAGGAGGCTCAGAAAAACTAACTCCACCTCATCTTCCGGCATTTAGTCCCTTCCTGTGTGTCTTCCCAAAAGAGGCAGAATGTCATCTGCAGGCCTTGGTGCATGATGCCAACGTGGCCTCTAAAAGAGGCTGCTAGGCCTGGTCCTTGCTGAAAACAAGCCAGGGTGCTTCCCTAGGCAAGGGGGAGGCAGCAGGGTGAAAAGGGCTTCTCCAATGGCCTGCAAAACAAGGCTTGGCTACGAGGGAGTTACCACTGGTCTGGGAAATTCAGTCTGCTATATCCATCAACACATTGTCTTCATTCTGTCTCCCAGTACCCAGGCAGTGGAGTTAGAAATTGGGGTATACAGCCCTCGAGGAGTAACAGGCTTTCCGTAGGGATGGCTGGAGAAGCAGAGCCTTTCCTACTCCAGGAAGCCCTCCTCTTGCTCTCAAAAACACCCCTGTGCAAATTTCTAGTGCTCCTCTCACTCCATGGCAGGCTCTGGGGGCCACAGCCTTCCTGACAAAGTCCCTCTGGTCCCCGTGACATGCTGACGTGGGCCTCCCAGTAGTTAGGTGGAGTGAGCAGGGATGACCACCACTGATGTCCACCGAGAGTCTGAGGAGAGTCTGAGGTTGAGTTTGAGGTGAGGGAGGAGCATGGAGGACAAACAGCAGGCTGTGCAGATGAACCGATGCATCGCAGGATTTGAGAGCAGCCCAAAGGATCGATGTCACTTGTCAGCTGGGTGAGGAAGGAGACTTGTAACCCTGCCCATCCAAGGGTTTGTCACCTTGTCCCCCTGATGTAGGAGACACAGCTTAGAGAAAGCATTAGAGGAACCAGACTTAAACACTCAGGGTTATTTGCTTCAAAGGCAGAAAATTACTGACACCTGGTCACCCAGAAGGCTGGAGTGGATGTTGTCTGACAACCTGGTGATCTTTCTGCCCTTCTATGGAGCCAGCTTTCCTGAGTCCTCCCGAGCACTGTTTAGGCCCTGAGCTTTGTCTTTCAGTGAGAACCCCTCCTTAGGAGAGAAGCCCCGTGGACTTTGCCTCCTCCATCAATAGAATCCATCCTTATGCTTATTACAAATCCTTTCTCCTTAAGCCCTTACCCTGAGCAAGGTTTATCAATCAATAGAACACATTCTTACTGTAAAGGTCACACAGGTGCTTTGCTACTTTACTTTGCTGGGGAGTTTCTATGTCGCTATACCTAAAGATTAGTTGTGATAATTGTCATGTGGAAACCTTGCAAGGTTTTACTGTGCTTAAATGTGTCAAAAAAAAAAAAATAGACTGTGAAGTGAGACTCTGGAAGTTTTGACACGCGTCTGCTAACGTGGTGCTATGCTAACCCAAGTTTCATTCTTCGTCATGCTGCTAGGTTCCCTGCCAGCCAAGAGCTCGGATTACAACATTGTCATTAACTATCATTGCTGCTCTCAGTGATGTGTGAACATGCTCGTGATGTGTGTGGGCAGGGGTACAATGTGTGGACAGACGTCATGGGCAACTCTGTGAGTCTGTTCTCTCCTCCACCGTGGGTACCAGGTCTCCAAGCCTGTGCAGCAAGCATCTCATCCTCTGAGCCATCTCAATGGTTTTGGGGTTCTTTCAACTTTTTCTTTTAAAACACTCCTCAATATCATGGGTTTGGATCCATTTATGGCATGGATTCATTCTACCCAGATTGAGCTGTGTGTGGTCAGATGAGCACCTGGAGTCTGCCGTCCATTTGGACTTAACTGCTTACGGCAGTGACTTAAGCATGGGTGGTCAGGCCCCTGAAACACATCCAGCATTTTCCTGAGAACAGTCTCTGCACACAAATAAAAATAAATAGCCTCGAGCACAGATCTGGCCCCTGGGGATTCCCTGCGCACCTGTCGCTTGTGTCGACATTCATCCTTCTCTTTCCCTCCATCCCTAGTGTTCACCGTTGGTGGTCCAGGCTGGCACAGTGCCCTCACCTGTGGGAGGCTCTGGGGTTGCACAACTTAAGGAGGACACACTGAGCATGACTACACATAGGGAGTGACCTCTGGGGCCCACCTGGGTTGTTCTAAGGAACAAATGGTAGTCAGCATGACAGACACACAAAGTAACCCTAGGGCAGAGAGAAATTCTGCAGAAACCCAGATAGGAGAGCATGGGGCTACGATGGGTGGATGTCGCAGACTGTACTGTGGGAGGAACTCACTAAAAAGAGGGGTGAGGGGGAGGAGGAAGAGGAGGAGGAAGAAGTGGAGAAGGAAGAGGAGGGGGGGGGGCTTCACTAAGAAACAACAGATCAGACAGGCTTGGAAGGATCAAGAATTTGAGGCCGACCTGGGCTGCATAGTGAGACCTTGTTGCAACTCCTTAAAAAAAAAAAAAAAAAAAAAGCAAACCAAAGAACGTATTAAGTAAATCACAGCATCTCCTCACTATCGAAGCCATTAAAAATCACATAAAAGATACTGGGGGAGTTAGCTCTGCAGTTAAGTGCTTTGCAGAGATGTGTTCGAAGGCTCAGAGGGGAAACATGGAACTGAAAGTTTAATAACTCAGAAAATAAGAAGTTTTCAGAAAAGTGACTGAGTTCCATCCCCTCACCAACTCCCCCCCCCAAAAAAAAATCATAGAGAAAAATGTAAACATCTAAAATTGCTTAAAGCACATTATCAAGTAAAAGTGAAAAGAAGTTATAAAAGAAGTTGAAAGTAATTTTCTGAAAGAAAACGACTCCCTCACCTTCCAAGTGCATGGGGAAGCAGTGGGCTTTGTAGCATCTGTAGGAGAATGCCACTGGGTGGCTGTATTCCTTCCCTGCGCTGTGTGTGTTCCAATTACACACCACTCGGGTCGCCACCACACTTGTCACCTATAATCACAGCAATGGATCAACTTCTCAAATCACCTGCTTTATAAAGCCCACAAAAGGAGTCTGAGGGCAGTATTTGCAGACCACTCTGAGGTTTGTGAAAATGTGACAGGAATTGTGACCAAAGGCAAGAGGTGGGAGCTGGGAACAGATATAGGAAGAAAAGGACGTCTGAGCCAAGATGGCCAGCTGGGTAAGCCGGGCAGGTGAGTGGGTGCCAGCAGCCCTCTGCGGTGTGTGGGTGTCAGTGGTCCTCTACTTCAGACTCTAGCTGCTGCCTGGAGGGACAGATGTGACCTCATTTACTTATATTTTTTTAAGCTCAGTCACTTTCCTGAAAACTCCCTATTTTCTGAGTTATTAAACTTTCAATTCCATGTTGATCCCCTCTGAGCCTTCAAACACATCTTGGTTGTTGACATCTCCCAGTTAGATGCCTCCAGACAGCATTAACAGATGCCAGAACCCAGATTCAGATCACCCTTCAGGACACAGAGAGGACCCCTGATGAAAGATGGCCCCCAGAATCCTGAGAAAGCAGAAGCTGGAGTGTTTATGTGCAGGCTTCCTCTGACTGACTCTAACAGGCCAAGGGTGGGACACACACTACAGAGCTCTTTCTAAAACCCTACAGGGAGGGCCCTGCAGCAACAGAGATTGCAGGATTTGGGCTGTGAACATCTGCAGCAGGGGCTGACCCAGCAATGAGGGTTCAAAGCCTCCACCCACCATGATACAGATTCAGAATCTACTCCCCAATGTGCACCCTCCTATTTCAGAGCAGCTCAAGCCTTCTCTAGAAGACAACAAAAGATATAAGAAGCATTATCTGAAGCAAGTCACCCATGCCAGGTTTTGTTTGTTCTTGGTGGTGGTGGTAGTTTTTCTGTTTGTTTTGCTGGGAGTGGGGCTTGTTTTTTGAAATAGGATATAAGCCAGGCTGGCCTTCAGCTCACAGAAATCAGCCTGCCTCAGCCTCCTGGGTGTTATCATGAAAGGAGTGAGCCATGCAGCTGGATCCTGAAAACCTGACTGGGGAAATGAGGGAACAAAGAAGAGACAAACTCAGACACAGCCAAGCTGGGCTAGGATGGGCCTGGCACTCTGAGAGCCACACCAGCAGCAACTCAGAAACTCATTGGTTTTACTCTGAATTGAGTAGACAGATTTCTACAGGAAGTAGGAGGCAGGCTTAGCTAATCTGGGTAGGGGGTCTCTGCAAGGGCAAGTCTCCAGCTGTAAACATCCCAGAGGGAGGGGGAAGCTGCAGTGAGATTTTCTGTACACACTGTCAATAGCTCTCCTGGAAACAGGGGAAGGCTTTGCCATAACCGAGGTCTAGGGCATTGGGGTCCTTCCCATGGCTATGCTCATGTCCAGACATAGGCTTTCAAGAGTTTACCCACTTACTAGAGGCAAGCCCCACCTCCGGAGAAATGGGGCCTAAGGAGCTGTCATCCCAGGCACCACCCAAACCACACCAGCACTTCCACAGGGGCCTCCTCATGTAAACTACATAAGCATCATGTGGAAAAGTGTGCTGCTCCCACTTCACAGCCTGAAGCGACTCTAGCCAGCCCAACCATGCCAAATGTGGCCCTCCCCATTCCCTCTGTATGGTGGTTTGAATACGCTTGGCCCAGGGAGTGGCACTATTTGGAGGTATGGCCTTGTTGCAAGAAGTGTGTCACTGTGGCTGTGGGCTTTGAGACCCTTGTCCTAGCTGCCTGGAAGCCAGTCTCCTCCCGTTTGCCTTCAGAACAAGACACAGAACTCTGAGTTCCTCTAGCACCATGCCTGCCTGCACACTGCCATGCTTCCCACCATGATAATCTAAACCTCTGAAATCATAAGCCAGCCCCAATTAAATATTGTCCTTTATAAGAGTTGCCTTGGTCAAGATACCACTTCACAGCAATGAAACTTTAACTCAGCTACTCTGCCTGCCTAAAAACCCTTAGATTACATTCCTAAAGCTAACTGCCAAGGCCTATTCCCTTATTCGGCCACTTCCTCTTCCTGAGGCTGACTACCAAGGTCCAGTTATTAAAGTATTAAAGTCCAGGAATCAAAGCCCCCTTTGCAGCCCTAATTAACAGGCCCAATTAAAAGTAAACACCTCATCCAAACACGGGGCTCCCCTTTTACCTTTATAAACTGTCATTTGCCTATGGGTCACCACTGTCACCTCTCTCTCCAGACTGCTGTTGTCAGCCCTTCCCAACTCCCAAGCTCAATTCATTCATCCCAGGAATACTTAATGGTGCCTCTTCTCTGCTGAACAGGATGCTACGTGGTCAAACTACAAGACCATATCCTCAGTCTAGGAAGGAGAAAAGTTATATAAATGGTGCTTTGAAGGACACATATTAGACTAAGTGAGGAGTCCTTCCCAAAAACGGGGCACAGAGTCAGGCCTCACATAAGTGGGTAAGTAGGGAAGTGGCGGAGTCAAAAGGCCTCCCAGAGGGGGTTGGGTTGAGTAGGGAAGTGGCGGAGTCAAAAGGCCTCCCAGAGGGGGTTGGGTTGAGTAGGGAAGGGGTGGAGTCAAAAAGGCCTCCCAGAGAGGTTGGTATTTCCACACAGGGACACAGGATCTCAAAGCAGCCTAAAGATAAAGGAGCCACACTGGGGACCTGGAGGTCCAGAGGACAATGGTGTGTATTGTTGAGTCGCAGGTACACACAGGCTTAGAGGAAAACCATGAAGCTGCAGGGCTTAGCAGCCAGATCTAGGGGCCCAGGATGCTGCTGTTGAGCTTCAGCCTGTGCACAGTAGAGGACCACTGAAGAGGAAAAGAGGTGGGAGGCACTTCAAACTCTTTTAGAAGAAGGTTCTACAAGGAATAATCAAGTCTAGAGCTGCTGGGGTCTCAGCTAGAGCAGTCAGGGCTGGAATGGGGGGAGCAGGGGATGGGAGGCTGCAGGGAGATGTGACAGAAGTGTGGACAGGAGACAAGAGTTGCCAGGGATGTCTTGAGAGTCATTGGGAACTCCTCCTGGGCTTTGAGGTACCACTGCAGGGAAGAGATCCACCCGGTCACGTGGCTCTAAAAACCATCGTCCACAGCCAGCGCTCAGCAAGGAGGAAGGAGAATAGACAACAATCTCAGAGCTGACGGGATGGCAAGCATCCTGACAGCAGGTGCCTTCACAGGCCACAATAACCTCCCATCGATTGCAGAAGGATGCCAGAAAACAGTCAATTCAAGGCCACTTTAAAATACCTGCCATTCGATCCCCTCCCAGACCCTATCAGCTGCATACCCTGAAGCTCCTGCAGAGCTTTGCTGGCCACAAAGGTCGAGACAGAGGAAGAGTCACCAAGGCAGGGCCTGTTCCTGGAAAGCAGTGGACTCCAAATTTATTCAGCCAAGGAAGGGCTCAGAACACTGACTGAGAGGAGGCATTCATGCTGGAAAATAACCCTGGCAGGAGGAAGGAGGCTGGCCTCAGTGGCAGGCCATGAGCTTAGCCTAGGGGAGGGGACTGGGTTCCATCTCCAGCAACACACGCACCCCAGGCAAAAAAGAGAGGAGGGAAAACAATCCACGAATGACTGACAGCTGTAATGGCTGACACTCTGACGAGCTGCACGATGCCTTTTTGAGAACCAAAACTCAAAACTGATCAGTTCTCCCAGAGGACTCCCACTCTATCTGCTGCTGAAGAAAAGGAGCTCTTTTGTGTACAGCAAGGTAAGATAGGGATCTGAGGAGGGGGCCAGCATCCCTTGGCAGCAGCAAGGCAGACTGCTATGGGGCAGTGCACCAGAGATAGGATTTAACAGCGTATCAGGCACCAGCTCCAACATAACTGCCACCTAAGGCTTCAGCATTCATAATGTTCCTGGGGGGCCTGGGGGAGCAGCACAGACCCACAGAGCACTGAAAGGGTATGTGTATCTGAAGGGGAAGTTCAATTCTCCTCTCATTCCTTTCTCCAGATTTAGGAGAGCCACCAAAGGAAGTTCGGCTCTAGCGGGTAAGAAAAGAGATTATGCCCATTAACTGTTGCTGACCTTGTCTGGCAGGATTAGCTGGCCATACCTGTACAGCCGCAGGGCTGCCCCAGTCCATGGGGGAGCAGGCCAAGCCCAGGAAAATAAAAGGCCACCATGAGGAACAGACAAGGCCACGGACAGAAGCGGCTTTGGGGAAGCTCACAAATGTGTTTACTGGGTATTTGATTTACTTGCCAAGGCAAAATTCCAGAAGAAAGAGAGCGTGGGACCCGTGTAGAGTTTCCCACTGCCGCAATCCCTGCCAGGCTCAGTGTAAAGTAATGAATTTTGTGGACGCTTACAGAGAAAAATAGCTTCAAATGCTATGGATTGATGGTGCGCACTGCAGAAACCCAGCTCTCGGCTTCCTCCAGTTACTTTTGGGTATTACCCAGAGTTCCAGGGCAATCTGTCCTGTGAAGGCCAGCTAAGAAGTCAGCCCCGGGCCTAGGCAGGGCACACAGTCCCACAGTCCAGCCTCTGTGGATGCCCAGGGCTCAAGAATTCCTCTCATAGCTGAATCAAGTTTCCCTAGTCTTCCGGGGTAGTGGTTGGGGGGAGGGGCCTCACAGAATGTCACAATCTACCCCATAATATTCAGTCAGGGTTCCTTTGGGTTTGAGGGCATTGTGTGGTGCAGGGGTGGAGATCTGACATTTTAATTTCCTTTCTAAGGAAAATTCTCTATATTCCAATTTTTTTAAAAAAGGAACATAGATAATCCTTAAAATCTCATCTGAGCTCTAAGACAGTGTTAATTCCAAGAACTGAACTGTGCAATTCAAAGCACCTGTGTTTCCTAACTTACACACTCCTCCCTGCCAGAAAAAGACACTCCCTTACGTGATGGGAGGGGGGCGTGCAGACTCACAGTCTCAGGATCAAAACAACTCTGAGAAACCATAGAAAGCCAGATGAAGAGCAGAGCGGAGGGATCTGACTGGAATTAGAAGCAGCAGCACTTAAAACTGCAGGCTTAGGTACAGCTGGACAGAACCCAGAGCTGAGGTTATCCCTGTGCCTGCAGGCTCTGCCTTCTCTCAAGATGGGTAGCCTGGTCTGGAGGGGATGGATGCCCATGGCCATGGCAAGACCTCCATGCTATGGGAGCTGAACCCAGAGGCTCAAGATGGGCTCCGTTCTGGTGTGGGCAGTTCACATACGAGTTAAAACTGGTGGAGGACATACACAGAACCCAGATGTGAGGAGGGTTTGGAAGGCATGAGAAGCTGACTTAATTCAGAGCCAATTACATTTTTTTTTCTTTTTTGAGGCAGGGTCTTATTATACAGCCCCTGGAACTCAGTATGAACCACACAGGCCTTAAGCTCAGAGAGATCCACCTGCCTCTGCCTCCCACATGATGGGGTTAGAGGTTTGTATCACCCCACCCAGCTTTCTTACACTCCTGTTATAAGAGCATAAGCATGCATTGCCTACTCAAAAACACATGAATAAAAATTCAAGCTAAAGTAAACCAGAGAGATGGTAAAAACAGGCAAAAATAATTTTAAACTTTTTCTAATAAAATACTGCTTTTAAAAAAAAACTTTGGATAACAAAGAAAGAAAAATAGAGGTTGAGGGGGTGGCTGGAACAAGCAGAGAAAACACTAGAAAACAAGAACATGGTCCAACTCAACCCGCCTACTTCCTGTCCTCTCTTGCCCACATCAAACACCCATGTCTACCCTGGCTCGTGCCCAGAATGCCTCCTGATTTTCCTCCATCCTCCCGCACAGCCATGGGTCGTCTGTTGCCTTCCTGTCTCCTGGCTCCCACCATCCTCAGCCAATGCCTGGAGCGTTCCTCCACCTCTAACCATGCAGTGAGGCAGCTCACCTGTTCATGCCATCTCCCCACCTGAGTCAAGGTTGTGCTTCTCAAGCTGATCCCAACAATGCCCGCTTCCTCACCCAGCTGACAGGTGACACCAATTCCCACCGGAGGGGTGGGCTCCGTGCAGTCTGATGAGCTAGAATTCTAGCGGAAGTCCCACACACTGGGACTTCAAGTCTAGATAATAAGAGTTATACAACTTCTGCAATCTAGGATGCTAATCTGGAGCCGGGAGCTGCTGTGCATACTCTGGCTCCAAGTCCACCATACTCTGAAGAACCCTGAGCCAGCACGCAACTCCAGCTCCCAGGGTCCCCAGACCTGTCTGCAACCTGAGCCCGAACCAGCTCCTGAAAGACTAAGATTCAAGGTAGCAGTGGCCTTCCTTCCTCCTCTGAGCAGTGGGCCTGGAACCCCGCCCCTTTCCCTTCACTCACTCTTACTGGACTCAAGGCCTACAGCCACAATCCCAGACACTAGATAAATTCTCCACCTCAGTCTGCTCTGCCTGCACCTCCCAGACAGTCCGTCGTCATGGCTTCCCCTTGCTCTCCTCCCTTTCCCAAGTTGATCCTCACTCAAGAATTGTTCCTAACTCTGCTCATTCCTAACTCCTAGCAGCCATGGCCCTCTCTCCCTCCTGTCACAGCCTGGCCACCTCCCCAGGCACTTGCACCTGGGCTGCATCAGCCCGCCTTCCAGAACAACACTCTTTCCAACTCCCTACACACAGAGGGGGGGAAAAAAGACTATTTTTTATTTCCCACCCACAATGTTCCAGAAAAGACTTAAGGCAACAGCTCACACACCAAGAATTCTCCTCTTCAAACACTATAATGCCCCTCCTTTAGAAGCATTGAACTAGAGACCCATCATTGCAAGAATCAGTGAATACCTGGAGTCTCTGGCCCATATCCACAACAAGATGGAAAACGCAAAGCACTTGAAGTCCTTCACCTGGGACAAGGCCTGTTCTTCATGCTTCACTCAGCTCATGGCTAGTTGACAATTTAAAGCCTTTCTTCTTACTCTGCTGGAAAAATGCCTGTGCCTCCTCCCCCAGAAAGTCCTCCAGAGCTGTGAGTCCACACTACACTGAAATCTCCCTCCATACCTACCTCACTTAGTTGAAGAAGGCTACCATCACCCAGAGCCTTATCTTACCTCATCCTGTGTCCCCTTCGTGTCCCAAGAGGTCAGTGTCCAATATAAATGCTTTTGAGATTAATCACCAGTCTTTCTCCTGCAGCCCCCAGCCCAGTGCAGTATAAACAACAGCACTCCCTGTCCCAGGTCCTCCCTGCAGGCATCCTATCACGTGACACCCCCATCCCCCGTTCCCAGAGCCCAGAGCTCCTGGGAAGGAGCCCTCCCCCCCTTTGCCTTTCTCTGTGTCACAAGTGTACCCTGCTAGCCACGTGTCATGAACGCTTCTTTCCTATTGGGCATCAAGAGCAAAGGCTAGAGACTTCTGAGCTCAGGTCCTACGTCTGAAGAAATGTGCTTAAGTCACTAATAAAATAAGGGTGATCTATGTGGCATGTTGGGTCTAAAGGCTAGAAATACTGGAACTTGATCCCCAGTCCCTAGAGTGTAGTGTCCCAGATAATAAGAGCTCAAAAAAACAAAAAAAAAAATCAGTTAGTTGAATGAATGAATGAATGAATGAATGAACGAACGAACGAATGAACGAACGAACGAACGAACGAATGAATAGCCAGCCTGCTTCAGAGAGGACGAGGTCTGCCCTGTCCCCTCAACACCAGGCACCTCGGCGATCACCAGCAAGCCCACGAAGGGATGCCAGGAACATCTTCCTGACAACACAGCTCCCTCCTCTGATCAGCCCTGGCTTTCTCACCGCCCACCCCTTCCACGATCCAAATGCAGGATTCCATGGGAGGGTCTGGATAGCATCCAGGACTATTTATCTTCCAGGCTTTAAAACAAAGTGTGACAAATGGCGCTGCAGATCTACCGGGTCATGGTACAGAGCAGATGGAACTACAATTCACACCACGAGCTCAAATTCCATCTAATACTCTTTCAAATTAGGGCATTTTATCTAGAAATTTTATAAAAAGCATTGTTTGGGGGTAGGATTACACTTGTAAGTTTGCCAGCTGCCTTCACTGATCAAAGAGTTCCCTCAATCTCCTTTATGTCCCCTGACCAAAGAGCCCAAAGGCAAAGAAGGATGGGTTTCTAGGATGCAGAGTTGTAAAGTAACAACCCCACCCCCGCCTCCCCACCCCCACAAGCTTGACTGCCCTGTGTGTATAGACACCTCTCCAAGAAGATTCGGTCTCTACTGACAATAGCCCAGGTGAGGAGCTCTTCCTTTAGGACCCTGGGGGATATTGCTCAGTGGTAAGGAGCTGGGTGTACCCGGGCCAGGTTCCAACCAGGGAGAGAAGCAAAGAGGAAGAGAAAGAAGAGGGGGAGAAAGGGTGGGAGGGAAAAGGAGAGGAAGGAAGGGAATAGAAGGTGGGAGAAGAGGGGAAAGACAAGAGGTAAGAGGAAGGAAAGGGGGAGGGGAGAAATTGGGGAGGGGAATAGGAGAGAAGAAGAGAAGAGGGGAGGGGGAAAGAGGAAGAAAAGAAAGTCTGCTTTAAGCCAACACCAACAGGGCTCTGAGGCCTTGGATACGGGACAAGCTCAATCTCATGTATCTATTCAGTGGGTAGCAGCTGAGTGCGCCCCACCAACAGGATGCTGGCACTGGAACCAACACTCCAGGACATTATGGGCACAGTCTGCTCTTACTGGCCAGGACCACTCCACATCTTTTACAAACAGGCTCCAGCCTGTCGGCGACCCTCAGTGTGTTGTCAGAACTACATGCTGTTTCTCTCCAGGTCGGACCAGGATGGAGCAAGCAGACCCAGGGATACAAGACAGCGTTGTTTGGGGACTTCATTGCACAGGCAATGCCTGCCAAGTAAAACCCTCCATCTATCCCAACAGTCTCCACCCCACACAGTGTGCATCTGGATTCAGAGTCCAACAGACCCGAACCGTCGGCCTTCCCCTTCTTGCCAATCTGAACACCACTGCCCTTCTTGCTTTAGAATCATACAGATAAGGACTGGGCACATGGCCTGGTGTAGAGCACTCAACTAGCATGGGGAGACTCTGGACTTAATCCCCAAGACCATGAAGACCAACAGACACAGACATGCAGACAGACAGACAGACAGACAGACAGACACTCAAATTAGTGCAATTCCTACTTTCATCAAACTTACTAGGAAAATGCAGTTAAGAGTAGACTCCCTCAACACACCAAGACAGAATTCTGGAAAAATTCTTTCTCTACAGTGTTCGAGGTCTTACTGTATTTTGGAGGTAATCTCAACTGCACTGGCTCCATCAATCTACCCCACCACACCCCAGCAGGCAGGTCCAGTATGGTTGGTACAAACTATATCCGAGCACTTAAGGCTTTGACATTTTTTAAAAAATAGTATCTCACATAGCCCAGGCTGATTCATTATACAGCTTCGAAGAATCCTGCCACCTCAGCCTCTAGGTAGCTGGGATGAATCACAAGTATGCACGAATACACCTGGTTCAAAGTTTTGATTTTTCTGGCCTCACTCCACCTCTGCTGCCTGAGTCCCACTGATCCTTCCAAACACTATTTTGTGACCTGGTGAGCTGAAGTCATCACCTGCAAGCCCACCATTTATAATTCACACCGCTAGGTTTTTCTGTATGCTGTTGTTTGTGAGCAAACAGAAAGAAAAAAAAACAAGAAAGAGAAAGGAAGGGATGAAGTACAGAGGAGAGAACAGAAGGAACAATGGGAAAGACAGCAACCGGCTCTGACAGCCCAGGCCCTCCACTAAGTGTGTTCCGTGTGACTGCATTCAGCTGCACCACCACCATACTTGTAGATACCACGAGTCCAGCTGGGCCAGCATACCTGCCTAGGGTCCCACAGAGCATGTGCAGCCTGAGCCATTCCATCTCCACCCATATGGCTTCCCAGGGAAGTCCCAGGAAAGGAGACAAGCGTGGGATTAAGGACAAAAGCAGAGTTGGTGCCAATGTACGATGGGAGGGTGGCTCACTCAGGAGACACCTTGGCCAGAGTCTAGAGTGAGCACGCAAGCCTCACAGCCCAGGAGCAGGTAACCAGGGAGCACCATTCCATTCTACGTGATCGGTCAGGAACTCTGTGGAGCTAGGGACAACAGTGCAATCACTGAGATGGGGTGTGGGGTCTGCTGGAAGGGTGTGAACATGGGAAGCAGAGGTGAGCAGACAGCCAGAGAGAGGCCTGTTGGTGACTGGCTCGAGACAGATCCTCTATCCTGTAACATCTGTTCAACACTTCCTTCTTACCCATTTAGAGCCTACTGCTCCTCAGCAAGGCTCAGCTCCATCCCATCTCTCCCACACCCATCCTCCCAACTCGTGTGCAAACCACAGGTGTGGAGACAGGTGTGAGCCGACTGCAGGTGACAGACGGGAAACCGCCTTTCAAATCTGACTAGAGAAGACCTGAAGCTTTCCTTCAGAGAAGGCTCACCCTTCTCTCTCCACAGTTCCTACCTTCTCCAGGAAGAAAGGTGAAAACCCAGCAATGAGGCTTCCCCGGATCACCAGGCTGTGTAGCTTTGCCTTCTCTACCCCTCAATACAGACGGCTAGGAAATACCTGGAGTCATGGGCCTCTAGGAACTTAGTATATGCCAACAAAGCCACACTCTATCCTTGGGTGATAAAGAAACACATTTCCTCAGGATCAGAAGACCAAAAGACGCTGAGTTACCTGACCTCTGTCTAGAGAGTAACACCAGAAGACACAGTGACCCCCCCACACACCCCCATTTTTGGAGATAAGGGTCTCCTACATTGCTTATTTTGATCAGGCTGGTCTTAAATTCACAATTGTCCCACCTCAGCCTCCCTCAGTAGCTGAGACTACTATAGGCACATACACCCTACCCACCCATTGGCCATCTCAAGCCATTTATTTTAAATTCTTTATTATGTACGTATACGTGTGGGCGTGTGTGTGTGTGTGTGTGTGTGTGTGTGTGTGTGTGTGTGTGTAGCACATGTCACAGAGCATGGGTGTTAGAGGACAACTTACAGGAGTCAGTTCTCTCCTTCAATCAGCTGGGTCCTGGGAATCAGACTCTACAATTAGCTGGGTCCTGGGAATCAGACTCTAGGTCATCAGATTTGGTGTCATGGACTTTTACTCACTGGGCCATCTCACCAGCTTCTATTTATTTTTGATTCAGGGTTTTGCTACGTTGGCCAGGCTAGTCTGAACCGTCTTCCTTCCCACTCTGAGTAGCTGAGACTACAGACAAGCACCACTGCTTGGCTTACTTTTTCAATAGGGAAAATTTTAAACGTTCAGCAAATATAAATAACAAATACCCATGCACATTCATGGTGTGCCAAACCCTAACATTTTGCTCCCTTTGCTCTAGGCCAGTGGTTCTCAACCTTCCTAATGCTGTGATCCCTTAATATATACAGTTCATGTTGTGGTAACCCCAACCATAAAATTATTTCATTAGCACTTCATATATCTGATATGCAAACAGTCTTAGGTGACCCCTGTGAAAGGGTCATTAGGCCCCCAAAGGGGTTATGACCCACAGGTTGGAAACTGCTGCTCTAAGCTTTGTCCCCAGGAGGCAAGCACTGTAGATTCGGCTCAGGTCCCTATTTTGCCACTTTCCCGATCCTGTCAGTCCCACCTGCCCCAGAACAGCCATAATTATCAGTTTTATACACTTCCACTTTTACTGCACAGTCGTAAACACAGAGCTTTGCATATCTTAAAATGTCAAAAATGGCATCCTTCTGCAGGTACCATTCTGCATGATTCTTTTTTGACTTGAGGAAGCATTTTCTACAGTAATCCTGTTGACACAGGTCAAAGCATTTGGTTCAACTGCTGGGTGTCAGAGTCTGCTGTACTAATGGTGGGTGCTGCTGGGTGTCAGAGTCTGCTGTACTAACGGTGGGTGCTGCTGGGTATCAGAGTCTGCTGTACTAATGCTGGGTGCTGCTGGGTGTCAGAGTCT